>NW_026591598.1:1365905-1456716 GCF_907164565.1 Psammomys obesus | reverse complement strand
ATTTTATTTTATTTTATTTTATTTTATTTTATTTTATTTTATTTTATGTGCATTAGCGTGAAGGTGTCAGATCCCTTAGAATTGTCATTACAGACAGTTGTGAGCTGCCATGTGGGTGCTGGGAATTGAACCTGGGTCCTTTGGAAGAGCAGACAGTGCTCTTAACCACTGAGCCATCTCTCCAGCCCCCAGCCTGATTTTTTTTTCTTTTCTTTTTTTTTTTTTTATTATTATTGGGTTTTTTTTTTTACACTTTATTCACTTTGTATTCCCCCATAAGCCCCTCCCTCCTCCCATCCTGATCTCATCCTCCCTCCCCCTTCATGTATGCCCCTCTCCAAGTCCACTGATAGCAGCCTGATTTTAAGGAGACATTTTTCTCAAATGAGGCTTCCTCCTTTCTGATGACTCTAGTTTGTGCCAAGTTGATATAAAACTAGCCAGTATAGGGTACATTGGATAGATACTCCTAGAATGTTTGTATCTTGTTTATAAGTCATATTTTGATTCAGATGGACAAAAAAGGGAAAACTTACATGGAGGTGGCCTGGGAGAGTGTCATTCGAACAGAAAATAGAGTTTCCTCCAGTGGCTTACTTGTAAGAAGATCTAAACACTCTGGATGGAGTGGGTAGAACTGGACTTGAAGATTAGGTAATTGTAAAGGGATCCTTAGTTAAAATATTTAATTTTATTAAATAATATTAAGTTATTGAATTTAATTATGTTGTCACTTTAAAACTGAAATGAAGAGAGATGGAACACTGATAATGTTGTTTGAAAGTTAAGATACGGTTGGATTCATAAGCTGCTGTTTGTCTCTCTGCCTTCGTGCACCAGTACATCGACTCTACAGATCTGGAGCCCAGCACCCTGCAGGAGGAGCCTGTGCGCTACCATGAGGCATGGCAGAAGCTCTGCAGTGCTCAGTAAGTAGCCTTCTCTGCCACACTGTTTGTGCCAATGAACATGGGCCTGTGCTTTCAGTGCTGAGGTCATTGGCCTGTTAGTGTCTCTGGATGATTAGATTGCATAGTAAATGGTGCAAGTTTTTAAAGAAAAAAGTACGGCTCACCATTATAGTTGGGTCTGAAGAAAACATTCTCATTTCATTGATTCTTGTTATGTATCTCATCATGAGGCTTAAATATTTTTATCCAGATCACTCGAGTAGCCATCAGTTGGATTTCCTAAGTTGTTTTCATAGCTGCTGCTAATACCACTACTACCATTTTGAGATGTTGAGGATCAAATCTAGGGCCAGGTGCTAGCAAGTGCTCTATTGCTAAACCACATCCTCAGATCTTTTTTTTTTTTTTTTTTCTTTTTGTTTTTTGAGGCATGGTTTCTCTGGCCTCAAACTCAAGAGATCTATCTGCTTCTGCCTACCAAGTGCTGGGATGTGTTACCAAGCCCAGTTAGATTTTTCTTAAAATAGTAAAAGCTAACAAGCTGTTTGTGCTGAGATCCGTGGTCAGTGTGGCACACTGCTGAGGAGAAAGGACCCTCACAAAAACTGAGAGGAGCCCTGGAATCAGGAGGAGACTGATTCAACATGGAACACATCCAGAGTCTGGTACTTAGGAGGCTCAGGCAGGAGGATTGTGAGTTTGAAGCCAGCTTGGGCTCTCTTGAAAGATCCACCTCAGAAAAAAGTACGCATAAGGAATTTGGGACAAGGGGAGTATAACTTTGTTGTGATAGACTGCTGTCTGTCCCTGTGACAGGGCCCATGCCTTTGTTTGCATCAGATTAATTGCATTCCCAAGCACAGGAAGTGCACCCTCGGTTTTTCAGTTCCAGCCCCAGTCCCGAGGGACTGAGCCAGAACAGAAATGAGCTTATGGCCTCAGTGTCATGGCCATGACTTCTTTGGTATGACTGAGAACTGGATTAGTGGAAAAGGGAAGTTGTTTTATGGTCTCTCTCCAGTGGAGTGCTGGTTCCAGGAGGATTTGGTGTTCGGGGAACAGAAGGAAAAATTCAAGCAATTGCCTGGGCTCGGAAACAGAAGAAGCCTTTTTTGGGTAAGGAGTTCTGCTATGCCCTCTTCTCTCCGAACAAAGAATGAAGAAAGTAACAGTGAATCCAGACATGCACAGGAAAGGAATTTTCTGGGAGAAACTCAATTACATTTATTTATGTATATGTGTGTAGGTGCATGCCATGGCACACATGTAGAGTCAGAGGGCAACTTGCCTAGGATGTGTTCTCTCCTACCATTTGTGTCCCAGGAATTGAACTTAGGTTGTTATTCAGGCATCGTGGCAAGCACCTTTACCTACTGAGCCATCTGATTGGCCCTTAGATTCACAATACAGAAAGTTTATGAGCTGCATATAAATGACAAAGAATTTTGAGAAAGTGGACTGTCAGGTAGGAATACTGTTTGCAGTGCATGTAAAGTTGGGCTTTGTGTTCTCTTCACTTGGCAAACTAGCCAGCAACTTGCCAAGTCATTTTGGATGCTGCAGTTTTCAACTTGATCAATTTGTAAATGAGAACTTAATGAGAGAAGATTGGGAACTTGGATTTTAAGGCACCAAGTATTGTTTCTTTAACTAACTAGCTTTGCAGAACCCTAAATCTTCGTGTATGCATAGGTCCAGATTTTAATTCATTACAGGTAACATTTTTGGGTGTTTCTGACATTGTATGAGTTCCACTTAGAACACAAAGACACTGGCAGGCTGGGCAAATGTGGGAGTTGACCTCTCATTGGAGATTGATGTTTTTTTCCTTCTCTTGGAAGGTGTGTGCTTAGGAATGCAGCTAGCAGTGGTGGAATTTTCAAGAAATGTGCTGGGATGGCAAGGTAAGTATAAATTTAGCAACTGATACCTGGAGGCCCTGACAGCCATTGTATGCTGGTGGTTGTGAGCATGATGCCTGCTTTCTCAGCACCTCTCAGTGTTCAGTGAAGTAGGCGCCTTGTTAATAGTGGTGCATGAACCACTTTACATGTCTGAGGGAGCACCTGAGCAAGCAGGCCTTCAGCTACTGTTCCTGCCTTTCTTGTCTCAAGATCCTCACTTTGAACACGGTAATCACCACCATGTGGGTGTTAGGAACCAAACCTGGGTCATCTGTAAGAGCAGCGAGTGCTCTAACTACTTGGCCATTCTCCCCAGCCCATAATCATTGACTTCAAACTGAGAGAGAGCTCATGATTCTAATGCTTAGCATAAAACTAGTAACAGGTTTTTTTATACCTTTTTTGTTGTTTTGTTTGTTGAGACAGCTTTGGCTGTCCTAGAACTTACCCTGTAGACCAGGCTGGCCTATAACTCACAGAGATCCTCCTACCTCTGCCTCCTGAGTGGTGGAATTAAAGGTGTGCACCAACACTTCCCAGTGTTTATAGCTGTTTTCATAACTCAACTATTTTAACTTTTCAGATGCCAATTCTACAGAGTTTGACCCTAAGACTAGTCATCCTGTGGTGAGTCAAGCGTTTGAACCTCTCAGAGGCTTAAAGAGCTGGAAGCACATATGTGAAGCAGGGGATGGTAATAGGCAGTGAGCCATTGCATCCCACAGACCCTTCAGGCTTCATGACAAGGACTTCCTGAGTTTTTACCTAATTCCTCACCAGTCTTTCCAGGTTACCATAGGAAGTATTTAAAAGACAGGTGTGGTCCCTGCCAGCAAGAGGAGGTTCCTGAGTGAAATAGCTCTCCATCCCCTCAGCTCCTGGTAGGAGTTGTGTGTGGAGGCTTGCTATATGGTAGCCACTATTCTCAGAGCTCTATATTTGACAGCATGTTCTTCCCAGTGTCAGTCCTAGAAGATAGACAGGGTCAGGGTTGATGAGCTAAGGGGTGGTGATTTCTTTAGTGCTAAGCATAGCTTTTCATAATCCTCCTGTTGTTGATTACCTGGAGGCATGTGGCCTAGTCAACCTGAGGTGCTACTAAGGGTCACTTGGGAGGGCTGTGTCTTTGTTTTTGAATCCCTAGCCCATGAGTGACATGCATGCATAGGCATGTGTTTTTCCAGTATTCTATATCTGATGAGCATTGGTTGTGTGCAAGGGACTATTTTGTCACTGAGGACACTATGACAAGGTGGACAAGGTTTTTTATTTCATTGACTTAGCAACTGCATATTTCTTCTGAAGTTGAAGTTTTGTTAATGTAAGAACAATGATGGGATGAGGGAGTGGAGCACAGAGAGGTCAGGAGGGTTTTATAAGGTGCTCAGGCATGTTGGGCCAATAGGTGAGCTCTACCACCCCTTTCTGGGTACAATCTCCCTGTTCACAGACTTGATAGTGGCTCTTGGTCCTGTATCCTTTTCTCAGACCCAGGGCATAGCTGTGTCATGACTAGTCTTGTGCCCATGTTGCTATGCCGTAGCACAGTACTTGGCATCTCAGGTACCAGGGCAGGGGACAGCATCATGAGACAGTCTGAAGCACTGAGCTCCTCCCCTGGACGACTACACTTGGGGAAAGAGGTCAAATTTTAACAGAAGCAGTTTGGTGGTCAGACTTGTTTTCTGAACATCTCTAGGTTATAGACATGCCAGAACATAACCCTGGGCAGATGGGTGGAACCATGAGGCTGGGCAAGAGGAGAACCCTGTTCCAGACCAAGAATTCAGTCATGAGTAAGTTGTTTCCCATGAGTCTGGCTTTTATCCTTGTCTATGCAGGACGTGTGGGCTAGGTGGTGCTACAGCTCCAAAGGGCCAGGCCAGCCTTTTCTTGGTTTTGTTCCTACTTTTGCATTTCTTTCCTTCTCCTCATCTCATATGCTTGTTTAGGATGTACTATGTTAGCCAGGTGTTCTCTGATAATGCACCTGGGTCCTTGGGTGTGGGGACCTCAATAAGACAGGCCATTAGGTTAAATCCATTGCAATCTGTGGTTACTTTCTTATACTAGTAAATAGAACTGTGGAAACAATTTTACATAGTTTAAATACATTTTATTCTAACAAAAAGATGATTGTGGTTAAAAACTTAGGGGAATTGAGGAGAAGAATGACTTAAGAAAATGAACCTATTAGACTATTTGCCTAATGGGAATGCTGCTCTTTTAACCATTGGTAGAGGTACCCGTGTTTGGGGATTCCAGTCAGACTAGTTTGACATGAATGAGTACCATTTTCAAGTTCTTCCAACTGTGGTCTTCTGTGGGTGTGGGGTCTCAGTAGGCAGTGAGGAGTGAGTCAGTAAGCACCCCATTTGCATACACTGTCCCTGTTCATCCAGTTACGAGGTACCAACCAGCTTTTAATTTCCCTTTCCCACACTGTTCTTAGGGACCTGGCTTTCTGGGAGGGCCTGTTGTGTCCCTGTGATGATTCCCAGCAGCACAGTGCTTTTCATTTAGTAATGGTGTGTTCAAGAGAGGTGGTTAAAGTTTGTTCCTGCTATGGTTCTTGATTTGTGCAGAGGAGCCAGAGCCCCAGGAATTATTCGTCTGAATTATATCAAGAGCAGGAGAACGTGACTAGCAAATTTGGTAACCTACATGAAAGAGTGGACTGGAAATAGTTTGCATAGACTCTTTGTGCAGACAGAAGTCATAGAAACTGCTTGGTTTTCTGCAGGGAAACTCTATGGAGACGTAGACTACTTGGAAGAGAGGCACCGTCACCGATTTGAGGTGAGGCTAAAAGCCTGCTGCTTCTGTTACTCTACAAAGTAATGGAGAAGCAAAACAATGAGTTCTTCTGTCCCACCAGGTGAATCCAGTCTTGAAAAAGTGCTTGGAAGAGCAAGGCTTAAAGTTTGTTGGCCAAGATGTTGAAGGCGAGAGGATGGAGATTGTGGAATTGGAAGGTGACTGTTTGGGTAGTGATAAAATGGAGAAAGTGCAGTGAAGTTTCCTTGTGTGGGAAAATGGAAAAATATGCCACCCAGGTGTGGTGGTGTCACACTCTTGCAGTCCCAGGAGAGCCGAGGGGGAGGATCCTGAGTTCTAGGTCAACCAAGGCTGCAGAGCCAGACTGTCTCAATAGAAATGAAAGTGTGCTGGTTTTGCTCCTGACTTGGTGTTGAGAAGGCAGCAGTGTCTGGGGAGGAGCTTCTGACAAGGTTCCCAAGAAGGGATGTGTATCCCTATGCATGGCTTCCACAGCAGCCATGGAGCTTCCCTCAGCATGAAGAGCTGGCTCAATTTTTATGTGAACAGCGTGGCTCAGCCTGTGCAAGTCACAGGATAATCTGGGGTTCCCTTTACCTACATTTGAGTAATATATATATATATATATATATATATATATATATATATATATATATATATATATATATATATTGTCTCCTCTTTTCACTTGATGCACAGAATACTAATTGTTCCTTCTGAATGTTACAGATCATCCATTCTTTGTTGGGGTGCAGTATCACCCTGAGTTCCTGTCCAGGCCCATCAAGCCCTCCCCTCCCTACTTTGGCCTTCTTCTGGCCTCTGTGGGGAGGCTCCCACATTACCTTCAGAAAGGTTGCCGACTCTCACCCAGGTGGGCACACTAACTCATCACAGTGAGGCTTTACACAGTACTAAGAAAAAGCCACAGGTGCCAGGGCCTGGGCCTTGTGTAGGTGATTGCGCACTACTCTATATACTGTGAAGGTTCCTGTTCTTTCCCTGGGGTTTTGTTAGGCGGTTCCTGCCATTAGGCCAGGCCTCATCTTTGTAGTTTCTGGGTTCTGTTATTGCTGCTGAGCAGATCCTGTCTGCTTAGGACACAACCAGGTGGGCTTATGCTCTATAACTTCTGTCTGAAACTGGTTGCTCTGAGTTGGTAGTTAGCATATAAATGGTGAAATATTGGGGAGGGGATGTAGCTCTTGGAGCTAGAGGAAAGAAATTCCTCTGTAGCCTCATATATGTAGTTACCATGTGTGGACACATACCACTGTATAACATTGGTTATGAAGTTGGGGAAGTAAAGTGAGTGTTTAATGAGAAATGAGTAAACCTTTTGAATTCCATAGGGATACTTATAGTGACAGAAGTGGGAGCAGTTCCCCTGACTCTGAAATCACTGAACTCAAGTTTCCATCAATAAATCAGGACTGATCCGGTAAGTGACATTTTTAAGGTTTAGTTAAAAAAAAAAAAAGTAGTAGCCCAGATCCTTAAGAGCTCATTGGCCCACCAGCCTAGTTGTACCAGTGAACTGCAGAGTCTTTGTGAAATTGTTTCATAAAGCAAGCTGGAGATTGACAGGAAGATGCCTGTCAACCTCTGTCCTCTACACATTAG
Source organism: Psammomys obesus (assembly GCF_907164565.1). NCBI lineage: Eukaryota > Metazoa > Chordata > Mammalia > Rodentia > Muridae > Psammomys > Psammomys obesus. The sequence goes on along the minus strand of NW_026591598.1, from coordinate 1,449,500 downwards.
CAAACGTACAGGTGTATATGCCCACCTCCATTACTCACTGGGAGTTGCCTACCCATCAGCAGTCTTTAAACAGGCTAGTGCTGTGGACAGAGTACTTGTATGTGACTGAGGCACAGAGGTTGCTGCAAGGCGTTGAAGGTGTGATTCTGTGGAATTGCTTCTGTCATTCTCCCACAGGAACAGGCCTTATTCCTTGTGTGGGCTGGCAGCTAAGTTCTGACACTTCTCTAAAAAATATCATGTAATTCTAGTTTTGTTTTTTTTTTTTTTTTTTTTTTTAAACAGGATGATTCTTCAAGAAAGCCTTCAACTTTTGATAGTTTACAACTATGATTTTACACTCTGCTTTTGACACTTCTTTTAAATTATGTTTTTATTAAGATTATTTTATTATGGGGGAAAAGGTATTTGGAAAACTTTTGTCACTTGCATGTCCCATCATTTATACTGGATCCTGCAATATATGTATTTATGGGACAATTCCTTCGAGATTTGTTTCTGAGATTGGGAAGCAGGACTCTGGATGGGACCTGATAGTGGCCAGTGGCTGGTTAAAGGCCACCAACCACCTTGTTTATCTTTCCAGCCACTTGAATCACTGTCATTTGAGTGAGTTGCTGTTTTTTCCCTGGGTGCCAGGGCTTCCAGTGCTAGGCTGCTAACTGTGGGTGTTGTTGGAATCTCAGTGCTGCTGAGTTGTAGGGGACTTGGTGCCAGCTGTGGTTGACCTTCACCATCCAGAGGGATGTTTGGTTCTTTGGTACATCACACAAGGTCTGTCTATATAAAGTGTCACATAAAAACTCTGGGTCTCTGGCTAAACTTTGTATTCCTGGGGCTGAGTATACTCCTTGTATCAAGGGGTCAAGAAACAAGGAATCTTTGGGTAACTGGTTCTGAAGCCCTCTCTTGTGTATGCAGCATTTGATTTGAGGGTATTTTTTTCTTTCAGAATGGTGTTATACAGTTGAAATGCAATTTGAAGTTATTTTCTTATTGTGACATAGCAGTGGGCATGGCCATGTGCCTACAGTGTGGTGGCTGGCTCCATGTATACTCCTAATTCAATAAATAATGCGGAACCACTGGTGTACTTTCTTCTTCTCTCACTGCCTGGGGTGCTTTTCCATGGGCACTGGGCTTCAATGCCAGGGCTTCTTTTGGGCCAGCCTCAGTAAGCAGTCTGAGTGAGTATCAAACTAAGATGTAAGCCTTAGTAGCTACTAGGATTTTTCAGCAAGGTTTCAGGTTGTCATGACATATCATGTGCCAAGGGATTAAAAGTCAATTGGTGCTGTGTGCTACGAGAAGGAAGCATGGCTGCCTGCAAGGTCCTTTGCCCACTACAGACAGGACACTTCATACATGGAACCAGCCAGGTGACCATGGGCTGTCTTAAACAGCTGGTCTGCTTTCTCTCCCATTCTGTACTCATTCTTGACCTCTAGAGTTCAGGCCCAGAAGTTCAAGGTCATAGGGGTAGAGGTCTTTCTAAAGTCAATTTGTAGGGTGTTGGCATCCACTCATTTGGGCTACAGGCCTTGCTACAAGTTGAGACAGGGAGGCTTGGGGAGGAAAATTTGTCTTACCTGTTTGCCTAACTCCTACTTCAGACTCCTCTCTCATTCCCTGGTCTAATGCCACAGTCACCTTTGAGACCCAGAGCCCTACCCTTCTAATTCCTAATTCCTATCAAAAGCATCCTGTCTTTGCCTTCATGTCTATGAGCTCAGGTTTACTTCTGTATGGATTCTGTCTGGCTTGTGGATGATTCTACTTCTCTCTTCCCACCCAGTAGTCCCATCACTTCCCACACTGAAGCAGTGTTTCCCAGAGGGACAAACCGCTCTTGCCACAGTAATGAGGGTTTGGCTAGGTAGGTGTGGAGTGGTTTGGAAGAGGCATCCCTATGTTTTTCTCCTGAGAAAGATGGCCTCGCTATTGACCAGTTGCCACATGCTAGCTACCTGTAAAACCTGTCAGCAAAAGGGAATCCCACATGGCTCTCCAGAGTTTGTCATGTTGACAAGAATGATGCTTGCTGGTGCTAGAAGGCAGTATTCTGTGCCCAGTGACTACCAGTGCTCAGAAGCTTTACCCTCGTGTCCTTGGTGTGCTGACCTCAGACTTAGGGGACAAGGGCAGGTGGCAGCCGTGTTCTCTGTGCCCACCTGTATTTGCAAAAACCGGCTTCCAGAGAAAGTACTTCTGAGGATGGTGCTACCTGGACCAGAATCTAGCATGGTACATAGCACATTGGTGGGTGGTGCCTACAAACATTCTCCTCTGGCTTCTTGAGAAATGACTTTACTTTGTCATTCTTTTACTTTCTTGGGGCTAGAACCCATGACTTTACTCATGCTAGTTAGTGAAGTGCTCTATTACTGAGCCACAGCCTCAGAAGTGCATTCATGTAGCCCTGGGGACACCAGTGTGCGAGTAAAGGGAATTTGGTGAGCTGTCATGAACATTTATGATCATGTTTGGTTCCTGGAAGTATTGTAAATGTTGGTAGGGGTTCTATCCTGTTTGACACATGGCAAAGTTGGGTCTTGAGCAGTAAGGGGTCCAGGGGTCGTCTAGTATCTGTTGAGTGGAACATGGGAACTGGATTTTCAAAACTAGTTTGTGTCTGCACATGTATCAAAGAGGAAACAATGCCTGATAGCACTCGCAGTCCTTTTCTTAGGTGTCTACTCCCAATGTAGCCAACAAGCTCAAGGAAAAGAGGGCTGGTAACTAAACACTTTCGTGGGGGCCCTTGTCTTGTACAATGCTGTGTCAGTGCTCTATGATTATCTGGTAGGTCAGAGCCCAAATTTAAGAGTACTCTTATCTCATTAGGGAATTATTAGGCACCTACCACATTGCCTGTGTGTGTTCTGAGCACAGACTAAACCTGACAGCAGCCTGACCTAGTGGGAGAAACTATGACATTGCTATGGAAAAGGAAAAAAAAAAAAAGTTGGGCATAGTTGCTCCTGCCTGTAATCCAAGCACCTTGGCGCCACAAGCCGTGGTAAGTAGGGTGGTGGTGGTGGGGGTTATTGAAGCCTGGAGTGCCACAAATTCAAGGGCAGCCTAGAGGGGAAGCTAAGTGCTATATCTCTGAAGGAAGAAGGCTTTAGGCAAAGGAGCATTCAGTATAGAGGTGAGGTGGGTTGGCTGCTGTGGCACAAATGGCTGGTATAAGGGGTAGCAGGAGCAGCTAGAACAGGTGGCTTTCTTGTGGTAAAATGGATGTGGACAGGGCAGGTGGGGCAGGATCCAGCTCTGGCTTTTGTGCTTGTTAGTGAGGAGGCAGTAGTCTGGCTATGCCCCTCATGCCACAGCCAGCAGATAACAGACAGTATATAATGTGACAAAAATGCCCCTTGCCCACTGAGGCAGCCGTAGGCACTGTTGCCCCATGTGCTTGGTGTTAGGGCAGGGCTGCAGTGGGTGCTGGGTGGCTTGCTGAGCTGTGGTATCTGAGTGGGCTCTGGCTTCTAAGCAGATGAGGGCTGGCCATGAGACTTGTGAAGCAACCGCCTCTGGCTGGCTGACCAGTGTCTTAGAAATAACCAGGCATTCCAGTACATAAGGAGTGATAACAAGCAAATTCTAGTAAGTTGGGTGAGACCTGCAGGGTAGCCCGTGCCCACTAACTCAGTAGGTCTTGGTGGCTGCAAGTGGCCTTTCCAGGTTGACAGATTTCCTAGCCCACTGGAATTGGCTTAGGCAAAAGGTGCATTTAGTTGGAATTAGAGTTATAGTCCCTTAGAGCTCAGTTGTAGAATGCCTAGCCATGTTTTCTGAAAGTAAGGTCCCTTGGGGATGTGCCAAGAGCTGTTTATTAGCTATGTTACTGTGCCTGCTCTGAGGCGAAGCCACATGGCTCCTGTGCATGCAGTGCTAAGGAGGAGGAGTGGCTGAGGTATGTTGTGTTCCAGGCCTTAGCCCACATCTTCCTCACAGCCTCACAGGACACAACAGGTGCAGGTCATGAGCCGGCGGCGCTGCCTCAGTTGCTGCTGAAGCTGCTCCTTTTCCACCGTTAGCACCTTCACTTTCTCTTCCAGCTTGCCCAGCTCCATTGTCCATTTCTGAGAGGACAGAGTGGCAGTAGATATAGATAATCAGGCTACTGTCTGATTATCTACTCAGGCCATCCTCCTGGGGCCCCAGCATGGGGCCCCTGGCCACACTGCTGTCTTTGATCAAGGGTCTTGAAGTTGCCTGTATACCATTCACTGGGATGGGGCGCCATTGGCAGTCTCCCAAGGGCTGGCACTGGGGCCTGATTACCACCAGACCATATCTCCAGTGTCAGCTTCCTTCCCCTCTGCTTTTCTACCACCTGGTGGTTCCCTCATATAAAGGCTTTTTCTTGCAACTCAGTCCAACCCTCCTCTGAAGTGCTGAAGCAGGGCGGGTGGGGAATAGATTTCTTAAATGACTGCTGGAAATTCCCCTTTGGCAGTGAGGAGGAGGCAGATTCATTTCATCCAAGCCCTCCCTTCTTCAGGCTTGCCCAGCACTTTGGGCTGGTAGGATCTGAGTCAGCTTGACCCCAGCCCACCTTGGCCAGAGCCTCCTCACCTGCCTGCACCATTCCTGGATGGCACCAACTGACAGTGGGCCCTGGATGCTCCCATCACGCCTTAGAAAGACCTCCCCATGGTCTGTCTCGTACAGCTGTGGCTCACCCTGTGCCTTGGGGGCATGCACAGTCAGGCGGAGTACCTTAGCAGAGGCAATGGAAGCTCAGCGTGTACCGCATCTGATGGTGGCAGCCCCAGTTCCACTTGGGTAGCCCCACACCCCACACTTTAGCTCTCAGAGGCAGCCTGGGGACTCTTCCTGAAGCTCCTGTTGCTGCTCCCCACCCGTGCTGCTCGGCAGTGTCACAGAGGGCAGTGTCACTGTCCTGATGACAGTGGTAGCTCACCTTGAGAGGCGTGCTGGCTGTGGTGCTTATGACAGGGATGAAGGTGAGGGTGTAGGCATCCGGAAAGACCTGGGGTTTGAAGCCCTGCAGGATGGAGTCTACCAGCAGGCGTGTACGGTCCTCATCACGGTGGCTGCAGTGGATGCCCTGCACCAGGCCACTGTCCTCCACGCCTACCAGCAGGCTGCCACCCTCACTGTTGAGAAAGGCACACACGTAGCGCCGCACGTGGTGCTTGAAAGTCACGCTCAGGTACTCACCGCCGCCTCGCTTAAACTCCATGTTCCGTGTCTCACTGCCAAGGAAGGCACCCTGGAATAGCTGCTCCTGGCCCAGGATCTCCTGGTGCACAATGGCACTGTCAGAGCGCACGCCACTGGGTCGGTTCTGAGAGGTCTGCCGATGCCCAGCCCAGCAGCAGTTAGGGGAAGGGTCTGCCAGTTTGGGCAGCGGTGGGCACCTGAAGCCTGGGCTGGTGCCAGGGCTGGGGCCAGGGCTGTGGCTTGGGCTTGGACCGCTGTCCTCCTGCTGGGGTGGGGGTCAAGAGTGGGCATATAGGCAAAGGTAGCGTGTAGGAGCCCCTAACTCTAAGAGACCCCAGTCACACTCCTGCTAGTGGTCCTCTCCCAGGCTGATGGCCCAATTCTGTATGTGTGCAAAAGCCAGTGCTGGCTCAAGAGCTCAAGCCAGCACTTGGGTTAGACTCTTCCTTGGCACCTGCCGCAGGAGGCCTGGGAGAGTAAGGAGATTGTCCCTTTGGAGTTGGGAGCAAACACACCATGGGCCAATCTTCCCCCCCTGAGTGTCTAATAGGCCCCAGGCCCAGCTGTTCTTAGGAGGCATTTTGGTAACCCTCCAGTCCTCTGGGCAGAGACGCAGCCCCCTGAACTGAGGGATCTGATACTACCATCTTTGTTGTCCCTGGAATATCTGCCAGCTACTTCCTGGCTAATGAAAAGTCCTCCTGAATCTTAGATTTTTCTGCTTTTCCCGAGTCCCTCTGTGGCTTCTGTCTCCAGGGCTCTGGGCAGTTTGTTTCTGCATGGTCACTTCTGTTGGCTCTCAACAGCCCATCAGCTTCCTGTTCCCATCATCTCAGCAGCTCTGAATGCCAGTGCAATGGCCACTCCCTATTTCCCAGCTACCTGGTGTCTTCACCTCTGTAGTGCTAGACACTCAGCTGGGCTAGTGCATGGAGATGAAGGGCAAGACCCTAGTAGCCCAGCGGCTCCGTTCCTGATGAACTTAGCCTCAGAAATATGATAGGTACATATGCATCACAAAAAGTATCACAGAGCTGTTTAGTTCCAGTTCAAGCCCCATGGGTTTGCACTTTGAGCAGAAGACCAAGGACATTGGTAGTATAACCTTTCACCTCCAACAAAACTGACCCGAACCCTGCTTTGCCATCATTACAGCTGCTGTGATCTGGGCCCACCCTCTGACCCAGCTTCCTTTCCAGCTTCCTTCCTCAGCTGCCTCTGTAGCCTCCAGCATCAGCTCCAGAGATACCAGCCTGTCCTATATCACTATTTGAATATCTTTTCTCTGAATGCCTTCTGTGATCCATAAGCCTGGATTTCCTGCGGGCAGTGAGGGTTTGCCGGTTCTCACACAGCCACTTCAACTTTTTTTTTTTTTTTTTGGAGACAGGGTTGGTCCTGGACTCACTTTCAAGGCTGGCCTTGAACTCAAGAGATCCCCTTGCCTTTGCCTCTCAGTTGCCGGGATTAAATGCATGTGCCACCATGCCCTGCTCCACCTCGACTTTGGGACTGGCAGAGTTGGTTCTGCTCTTGGAGAGCTTGACAGGGACAGGGCATAGGTTGCTTGCCTCTGCCTTGCTTCTTCTGGTACAGTACAGGTATTGATGTTTGTCAATGGAACAAATGAGGTAGGCCAAAGGGAAAATCAGGACTTGGTATGCTCTGGGTCTCCCAAACCTGACTGGAATGCAAAAGCCTCCTTAAGAGTTAGTCTTCCTCTTAGCAGAGAAGTTGGTCATTTGAGTCACGTCCCCTGGGTGTGCAAGCCATTCACACTCATGTCTCATCCCCAGCATGTTTTTTAGGGCACACTTGGGCAAACCACACTTACCTCCCTGCGGTTCAGAGATTCTAAGCCCTCACTCAACACCAGCTCCTTGCCACGGGCTGTGAGCTCTTTGATGATTAACTGCTCTTCCAAGGCCATCTGCAGGCGCCAGGGGAGGGAGGCCAGGGCAGCCTTGGAGGCAGCCACCTGTACCAGTGCGTAAGTGTTCCGTGCCCGTTTTACTACCTCAATGTGTTCACGGGCCACTGGCAGCTCCAGCCGTTCTAGGGTATCTCTCAGTAAGCAGGCAAGCACGGGCACAGAGAACTGGGGGTTCAGGTGGCCCACATAGAGAGTATGTGTGGTGGGAACTGCCTTGAGGCCAGAGTCCTTGGGCGGGGACTCTTTTAGTTCTGGCAGGGACTGCTTGCCCTGGGACTCCACGGGGAACTCCCATGTCTGTGTATGTGCTGACCTCTTCCTAAGGGTCATGGTGGTCAATAGTCCTCACTGTTGACTGCTCCTCCTGGGCCCTGCTCTCAGGGCCGGGCTTCCTTCCCAGCGCACTCGCAGGTGCTAAGGCTTCTGGAGGCTTGTAGATGGGCAGAGACTAGCAGGGTCAGACAAAAAGGAGGGCAGAGGGCAAGTAACCCCCTTGGTGCCTAGGAAAGAATCAGATGGGGCTGAGCCAGGCCTCTGGGCAGATAAGGGATCTTTGGGGTCTTCTCTATACCCTCTAGGTGCCTTATTTTAACTCCCCAATCTGGATCTAGGATCTCCTAGCTGTCTCTGGGGTTTCTGTACTTCCAAAAGGTTCTTAAAAGTCTCCATGCCCTAGGGAGATGGTTAAATTGGGCCTTGGAGAAAAGGCCATAATCCCAAAATCTGAGGGCTGGCCAGTGGCCCCATCACTGCCTCTCCCACCTATTCTAAAACCTGCTGACAGGCTAGTATGGGTCACTGAAACTTCAGGATTGGGTTGGCAGGTTCTTGGGGTTTTGGCACACTGACGACAGCGATGGTTCCTCCCCATAAAAAGGGCCTTTGCATCTTGAGGTGGCTCAGAACTAGAACCTCACCCTAGGCTTGGGAACTCAAAGGCTGTGCCATAGGCACACAAATACAAGTCCTCCACTCACCCCCACACCTCCAGCCTCCAACTTGGGTGGCAGGCACCACCAGCCTGCATCTTTCCAGGTTGGGTCTTTGAGGTAGTCAGAGTCCAAGAGCCACCACAGCTGCAGTGGGGGCATTCAGGGCAAGTAGGAAGAAGAGGAAAGAGGCCTATAATCTTCATGTCCTGCTTGCTCCTGCAGGGGCATGGGAGGTGCCCAGCCCTGAGCTCCCACAGCTCCCTGACCCAGGACATTTAGAACTTGGCATGGAGGCAGAGAGAACCAGGGTCTAGGAAGTGGGCGGGGCCTGTGCAATAGCCTCTGTGATCTCATGAAGACCAATAATGCCTTCTGGTTCAGCCACAGACAACAAGCAATGATGTTGAGCAAGAGATGCTGAGCAAAGAATGGTCCTTAAGTGCTAGACACTAAACAGAGACAACTGCTCATCCACCATGCAGTTTGGCCATGGGGGGTCTTTGGAGCAGATTCTAGAACTTAGAACCTGAGGCACTTCCCACTTCTTCCCTCTCCACCACCTATCCAGCCCTCAGTGCTCACACAACCCACAGTTACTATCTCTTTTGACTCTGCTGTCTAAAGTCTCCACTTCTTTCCTTGGTCTGCAACCCCAAGCTCTGCTGAACACTGAAGGACCTAGATGCTCCCAGGATGAACCAAAATGTACAGGGTACAGTCCAGGGCTCCCCTGATACATGATCCCTCTTTGTGCAAACACAGACATTTCTTGTTATTGCTATCTAAAAGGGCCTGAAAAATCAGCTAGTCAACTCAAGGGATAGAGCTATCTGCTCCTTGGGTGACAAACAGCCTCTGGCAATTTGGCAGCCAATCCCTTAAAGGCAGGGCTTAGCTTAGGTAAGAACTTTTTATGTTTATTAAAAGGCTGATTTATTACTGTGTGTATGATGTGGGGGAAGGGACTGCATGTGTCATACATGACGTGTGGAGGTCAGGGGACAACTCTGGAGTTGGTTCTCTCCTTCAAGTTTTGGGGATCAAACACAGGTCCCCAAGCTTGCACAGCAAACACCTTTACTGACAGAGTCATCTTGTCAGCTCCCAGTTAAAGACTACATTACACACTCTGCCCTCTCTACTTATGATAATCCTTCTTACTGGGAGCACGAGGGAGACCACAGCAACTGCTTCAATCAAGCAGCTCTTTGGCCTTCCTGTGGGCAGCCATTTTGAAAGCATGCCTGGACTTCTGTTGCATGTAGGATTGGAGGCAGAAGCTTGGGCAAAACTTGAGGGAAATAAAAGGCAATGGTGTATAGGAAGGAAGAGGCTCAGCCCCACAGGATGGCCAAATGAGTCTCTGTGAAGACCTGGTAACTACTAAATGGCTCACCCCTGTAGCCATGCCTGCTCCAGCAGTCTCACAGCCAACAGTGAAACTTGGTATGCTCCCTGGCTGTTATTTCAGGTTGTCTTGTCCTTGCTCCCACTGTAAGCCAACAGGCTGTATGACACCGGGTTGGGGTGTCAGAGCAATGGGTATGATGCAGGTCTGTATTGCCTCTTTTCTCATGAAGAGGAGGATGAAGCAGCCTAAGGCTTTTGAGAGTAGCTAGTCCTTGGATTGCTTGTTTGCTTGGTACTAACACCTGTCTACCTGACAGAGGGAGGCAACCAGGGCAGAGCCTGGGGCCTGCAAGGTGCTGGGTGCTGTGGCCCCTTGGACAATAGCCTGTTCTTGTGGACTGTAAGTTAAGAAGAGTTCCTAGGGATAATCTGGCACAGATCCCTTATTTTACATGAGTGAAAACCAAGACTAGGTGAAGGGGTAACCTGTTTGCTGAGTGATTTGGAAGTCAACTGGTTAAAAAGACACAGGCATTTGTACTGGTTTTTATTTATAAACAAACTGACATAAAATAGTTAAGATGGCAGTGGGCGCAGCAGTGCTGCTGACTTGCCTAGGAGGAAGCACAGGAACTGGCAGAAGGCAAACCCCCTCCAGCCTTGAGGTCCTCCCTCCCACCATCGGGGCCCGTGGCCTAAAGGCATTAGGCCCCATCTTTTGCAGCAATTCTGACCAGGGCAGGGAGCTGTGATGGGGGCAGGGTAGGGGGAAAACTCCATCAGAGATGGAGACTGGGACTACAAAGGGCCCAGTGTGGGAAGAGGGACCCTCACTTTTCATGCTCAGTGAGCCATATAGTTCTGTCTGTTCCAGAGAGAAAGTGCCCTAGGGGTGTGTCCTCTGAAATAGGGCCACACTTCTCTGGAGAGGCCCTTTCTGGACCACAGAGGGTGGTCTCCCTCTTCCTAAAAATGTCTGGTGCAAGAAAAGCTAAGTCCAAGTGCCAGAAGCAATAAATTAGCAGTAAGAAAGGAATTTTTTTTTTTTTTTAAAAAGGTCTGCACCATAAGTTCAGAGTCTGGGGATCTAGTGAGAAGGCATGAACTGGGTACCATGGGACACTATACCAAGCTCAGAAGATGGTAAGGGGCCTGGGTGCCAGGGCCTTTCAAAGCCTTAGGGTTGGCTTCTTCCTCTATCTCTTACAAGGTGCTCAGCCTAAACTTCTGGTGAGATACTGGCTAGCCTTCAAAAATAAATAGAAGGGGCCTGGAGCCACAGCAGGCTAGGGGAAGAGCAGCACCAGCCCTGGGCCCACATTCTTCCCTCCTCAGTCCTTCATGGAAGGACACACCATGGCAGGAGGGGTAGCAGTGTGGTTCTGCAGCCTCCTAGAATCCTGAGGTCACCCAGAGCCCTACTAAGGTGCCTGGGAGCTGACTGGTGGCTTCGAGGAGAATGTCTCCTGTTCAGAACTTGCCCTGCTTCAGCCGGTCAATGTGAAAGGAGAGCTTGAGGGCAGGCCCCAGCTTCAGGCCCATGTACTTCATCATCATGTCACTGCGCAGAAGGAGCAGGGCCTTGCCATCGATCTCCTGGGGGTGGGGAGGAGCCACCATCAGATGTCTGGTTGGTCTCACGCCTCAGGTGCCAATCAAAGACCACCCAGAACAGTGTTAGACACACAGTACAGTCAGGTTGCTGGGATCCTGAAGATTGCCTGTTCCCCTCCTTGGCACTCTGAGCATTTCTCCCCAGGAAGGTACTAAAGAACAGGCTCCTTCCACCTTGGCTCTTCTGTGCTGTTGGGGGCTGTTTTCCTGCCCTAAGCATCTGAGAAGCCTTGCAGTCAGTAGACCTGTACAGGCTGTGTAGACACTGACCCTCAAAATGCACTGAGCCCAGGGTTTCTTAGGGGTGGTGGTAACCTTTAGGCCTGCTCTGGAGCCCTTGCAAACCCACCTACCTAAAAGATTTCCATGGTCAGTGACGGGACAGATTTTATCTCTGTGACCACCGGAAGAATGGCATCAAGCAGCAGCAATGTTAGGAAAATGGGTTTGAGCCCTACAGTTGGCAAGGGCAATGCCTGGCCATACAACCAAATGGTGTCCTGAAGGGGGCACTAGGCTCTCAGTTAGGTCAGCAGCGGAAGAGGACCAGTGAAGGCGGCAGGACCACTTGCATAGATTGTTTAATTTGGTCTGCAATCCCTGAGTCTCACACCAAGACAGACAGGGTAAAGCACCCTTGGGATCTGAGCCCCAGACCACAAAGCCAGTGGGAATGTGGCCCAGTGAGAGCCTATGCTAAGAATAATGTAAACAGTGCCCAGTGGGGTCTACTTAAGATGGCATCACTTACATTATGTTCAATGGACACAGATCAGACAGCCATGCCTTCTAGGATCTCTAGGTTGCAGCACACACAGGAGGTCAGACAGAGATACCTACATGTTTTCGGAAGAGGTCAGCATGGGATCCGAGCTGAGGATCGGCTTCCCGGATAAACTGCATCACATCCTCCACTGTCCATGAGGAGGGGTCCCGGCCACTCAGGCGAGGGGGATCTCGGCTTTCCAGATATCGATCCGACCCTGAAGGACAGGAGGGCACCTACCATAATGCACAAAATGACTGCTAGTCCCTCCCCACTGATCTGATACACTCCACTCAGAGGTGATGCCCATAGCAACATTCAAGTGCTAGGAGATGACTAGAAGTTGCCCGGGAAGAATTTTTCCATAAAGAGAAGTCACAACTTCATTCATTGAGCTTTTGGAGGTTTCACAAAGGGGCAGTGATTCACACTGAACCCGAGTCAGGTATCAGTGTAAGGAGACTACTTGGGTTTGGCGGGGCTGGAGGGAGTAGATGTTTACTTTTGCCTTGACTTGGAACTAGAGAAATAATGGTATTTGAGTGAAACTAAGCTTCTCCACAGTCTCATATACTAGAGAGAGAGAGAGAGAGAGAGAGAGAGAGGAGAGGTTTTGCCTTGGCTGCCAGGAATCTCAGTGTTAAGGCCCTGTTTACAGCTTTTATCTCAATTGTGGTTGAAACACAGCTCTTCTATTTTCCCTATGTGATTTGGGATCTGATTATTTTGGTCATCCACTGTTGCAGATTTTCTTGCTCACATATTCCCTTTGCCTGGATGTCTTCTTCCTTCAGTCTGTCTGTCTCTTCAGGCAAACTTCAGCTTATTTAAGGAGGTCTTGGTCCCAGAATCAGACCTGTTTTAATGCTGAAAGAAATGGACCCTCAAAGCATCTCCTATACTAGTTACAACCTGTTCTGCATACAGTTGCTCCATCCCATGACTGCAGTGATCTGTGCTCTCTAAAGTGGCTGAGAACCTTTACAAAGCAGTAATGGGATCTCATCAATTCCTTCTGACTCACTGCCATGCATCCCATTGTCCAGGAAATGGCATCTGAGTCCTCACAGCGTTGATGGAGTGGAGTGAGGAGGTTCTCAGTCGTCCTGCCCAGCTTCAAGTCACACTCCATTCTGGTTTCCTGCCCTTACTTACCTGCTCTGGAACAACTCAAGCTCTTGACTTCTGACTTGTCTGGAATGTTCTTTTCTAATCTGACTCCTCAACATTTGTATCTTTCTCAGTTATCAACCTTCTCTGATCTCATCACTCAGTTTATTTACCCTGGGCACATATCATACCACTATACTTTCATGCACTCATTTATCTGGTGTGTGTTACCTATGTCCCCATATTGAATGTAAGTGGTGCCATGGTTCTTGTCTTGTTCCTGACACATGAAGGAGTAACTGGTCTGCCACAGTGATGCCTGAGTATGAGTTCAGTGAATTAATGATCATGCCATCACATGTATATTTTTCTGTTTCCCCCACCAGACCATGGCTTTACCTTGCACATGTGTGTAATCTTCAGCACCTACAGATACCCTGTCACATATCTACCTGGTAGTAGAGCTAAGGCATATAAGCAAAAAATGGTATTCTTTACCTATCTTCTGCAGAGGCTAGAATCTCCTGCCTCCCTTCATTCTGGGCCTTGGGGCTGAAAGCACGCTAGCTCGACCCGTCTGACCTTTCTTTTTTGTTTAAGATTAGCAGAGCTTCAGCAAATCTTTCCAGCTCTTGGTCAGGTACTGAGCAGACAAGGGCAAAAGTGTTAAGCAAGCAGATGATTAGAGGCACAGACACCCTGAGGGGTTTTAGGTACTAAGAGGACTAGAAGGAAGAGGGGGCTTTGTGAGCTACTCATTTTCCCTAACTAAAAGTCCTTGGTGATGCCAAAGTGAAACCAGCTGCAGATACTCTGGAGAGAGATGTGGCTGGTGTGTGTGTGTCTCATTGTATGTGTGTTAGTATGCCCTTTTTGGACCATCTAGCTAATGCCTTTAATGAGGAGCTAGGAAGTGTGTGTGTGTATTCACACATAAATACACGTTTATACACATATACATATGCCAGGAACACACATACAAAGTCAACTGCCCGTGTTCCCCCAAATTCTTATGTTGACATTCCTAACCCTCAAAAGAGACGATATTAGGAGTTTGGGCAGAGCCCAAGTTTAATAAAAAGATTAGTGCTCTTTTTATAAAGGAGGTCTGAACGGGGAACCCCCACCCCAGTCTTTAGGTTAAGTGAGACTAGATGGTCCTCATCAAACAGATATGCCAACACCTTGATCTTGGCTTTCCAGCTTTTAGGACTAGGAGAAATAAGTTTCTGTTGTTTGTAAGCAATCTACATTATAGTATTTTGTTATAGCAGTGAAAATGGGCTAACAATTCACATAATGAATTTATAAATTTATGGATTTATAAACTCAACAAGGGCAGGCGGCAGAAGCTTTAATTTATGCGATGGTCAGAGAGACATTCATGAAATGACATCTCAGCAAAGACCTGAAGGAGCAGAACAGTTTAAGGTTAGCGGGAAGGGAAGGGAATGAGGGAGGACAGTGTGAGATGATACCTGAGGCACATTTGCTTGCAGAGGGGAAGTGGGCAGGGTGGTGATAATAGAGAACCTTGTGTATCACTGACAACTGCTGACTTTTCTTAGGTAGATCTGTCTGAGCAGATGAGTGATGCATTAATCTAGAAGTTGCATTTACACAGTCTGGTGAGAATAGGGCATGGAGAGTCTTGGTAATAGTGTAGGCAACAGACAAACACAAAATGCACTGCAGAGGTAATCAGGAAGGCAACTGGATCTAAGCACAGTACCCTAGAAGTTAGAAAACCTACCATTCTCAGTTCCTGTGACCTCAAAAATAGCCCTTGAAGGCCATCTTCAGCATAGAAAGGAGGAAACAGGCCTAGGAGGTGAAGAATTGACTAGGTAAGACTACCCAGCTAGGAAAGAGACGAGCTGGTGCCTTATTGACTTCTCCTGTTCCTTTTTCTGTACAGAGCAGACCTCAGAGCCCTCACCCCCACACTCAGGGAAGGCAGACTATACCACTCTGACTGTAGAGAGCATCTACAACAGGCCAGGCTTGCATACTTGGATCTGATATTCTAGGTTAACAAAGTAAGAAAGGGGATAGACTCAAATTCTTATCTCTCTCTCTCTCTCTCTCTCTCTCTCTCTCTCTCTCTCTCTCTCTCCCTCACTCTCTCTGTCTCTCTGTCTGTTGAGACAAGCAATCTAGAGCTCATCAGATAGAATCCTCTAGCCTTAGAGGTTCTTCATTGACAAAAGAGTTTTGAGTATGACTGGCACAAAGACTCATGATATGCTTAAAGAGGGGAGCTCTGATACCACAGTGCCATCTGGGCTAAGTAGGAGAGGCAGTCTATCACGGTGTATCCCTTCCAGAACCAGACCTTGCTTTGATGGAGATGAACATCACAGGAACTCTCCACATACCTGGGGAATGACTTAGTTTCCAAAATGATTCCATATCCCTTCTTTCATTTGTTCCTTTGAACACTCCTGTGGAAAGAACCAAGTTGATATGAGAATTTCCATTCTTCATGAGGAACACTTTGCATACAGGAGACCTAGTCTAAAGGCAAGGGAATTAAGGGAGCCATGTCTCAGCTACCATCTCTACCTGACTGCTCTTTCTAATTTGTTTGCCCCCTCATAGTGCTGAGGTCTAACACAGGATTCTTCCTCTGTCTCAGTCTTCTCAAACGTTCTCTTACAAAGTCATCTTGCACTTCTTGTTGCTGGAATCTTTTTATTCTATAGACTTCACAGACCCTGGGCTGGAGAGGCTAGGGTTTGAGGACAGTATTCTCCCAGCTTCCTGATTGTGTTTCTAGATCATCCTCCTATGAACCTCACATAGAGTCTAAGCCTATATCCAGCCACCTGCTCTTTCTGACCACAATTACTTATCAGTAGATCTCTGTGTTGTGTTCACTTATTAAAATGAAGACTCCTTTTGGTTCTTAGATCACTCTGTTATAGTTCTTGCTGTTACCAGTGTCAAACTTCCAGTGACTTTCACCTCTTCTCTAGTCCAGATGGTGACTGCTAAGGCCACTGTCTGGTACTTATC
The DNA here is from genome assembly GCF_907164565.1 of Psammomys obesus. Taxonomy (NCBI): domain Eukaryota; kingdom Metazoa; phylum Chordata; class Mammalia; order Rodentia; family Muridae; genus Psammomys; species Psammomys obesus. The sequence continues at coordinate 1,433,584 of NW_026591598.1, read as the reverse complement.
AGCATTTGGAACAAACTGCTTCAGAATTTTAAGTATGCCTGTCTCTGTGCTTATCTTTCCAGCTGTCTTGAAACTTATCCCCTAGAGCTATTCTGTTAAAATGCTCAGCTGCCAATGACCCTCACTGGTCTCCCCCCCCCACCCCCCCAGCTCCACTGGTTGCTTTCTGTGCTGTCCTCCCTCCTGGTTCTTGTCTTACCAGTCCACCACAAAGCCTTGATTCCCAAACCATCTTGTCTCACATTATATAGAAGACTCTAAGAAACAAAAGAAAACCATAGCTCTTGCAAACTAGTCTCTACCCACAGCTGCCCCCTGAGGTTTCTTGCAGACATTCTTTTCTTGATCCATTATCTTCTGTATGACTGGTCTAACCTTTCAGCACTCCTAAGGTCTTCCCTACTCAGTCCTTTCTCTGTTCACTGATGGCAGTCTTCTTCCCATGCCAGAGAAGGTGTATCTGCTCATTTGTCTGCCTGTGCTCTCGGACTCCTACTACTTCTCATTATTCATTTCTTCTCTGCTATATTCTTAACTTCTCAGAAGTTCAAGTTGTCTTTTGACAATCATGCCCAAGTGCTCCACTTGATAAGAACTTCTTTTGACTCACAGACTCTATTATTTGCCTTTATTTTGATCAAATTCTCACCTTAACATTTCCTCAACCCATGGCAATCTACCCTTCCTATGTTTGTTGATAAGATCACCTACGTACCAATTATGGAGTCCTGCAGGTATTCCTCAGGCAAGGTGCTACTTAAACACTCTTGGGAGTGTCCAGCCACCATCCAACTAACTTCTCTTTCTCCTCACTCTTGAGTGCACTCCTTCTGTGTAAGCCTCTGTTCCTGCTCCCACCTTTGGCGCTCTATCAGGCATCCATCTTTGGTAAGCTGCTCTTTTGACCCCACCTTTATTTCTGGCAACTCATTCACTATAAAGTTTCAGCTCTACACTTTTCCTGTGAATGTGACGTGCAGTAGCTGCTGTCTGTTGTGTATCTATCTCCAAGATGATTCACAGCATTTCCTCCCTTCCATTTCTAGGTCTTTGGTAGTGAATGGCATACTATTCAACCAGCTGAATTTAGGTATCTAAACCTGGAAGAGTCTCCATTTCCTCACTATCTTCAATTTTTTCCAAGTTAACCTAGTGAGAACTTTCATATATAACACTGTCCTAATTTTCAGGCCTTTCTCACTTCTGGTGTGACCCATTCTTTCTAGTCTTGTCACTCAAGCTAGTTCAATCTAGCACTCTGTGGTACTCAAACAGAATTCTGTTTATGCCTTGCTTCTGTTGGATACCACTGGTAGCCTAACTCTGTTGGGCATGATCAGCTCCAGACTCTTTAGTTTGGAAGTTTTCAATAATATAAGCCCTGACCTTTTACATTATGTTTCTGCAATAATGAAACACATAAAGTCCTGGTTCTATACATTCTACTCTCTATCTTTACCCCATCCTTTTTTCCTCTTCCTCAGCTGAGACACAGCCATTCATCTTGTTTCAGACAAGGAAGAGAGCCTTGAAGGCATAGCTGGGATTAGGTGCCCCTTCCTGCAATTTTATACTACCAATTATGCATCGTTATTGCTTTATAATTACTTTTAAAAGTGGATCTCCTACATAGTTTGCAAACTATTCAAATACAGATGGGATTCAAATAAATGGTGAAAGGCTAGAAGAACAACCCCTTCCCCATCCCTTTTATGTTTTTGTTTTCTCCAAACCATGCCCAGAACACAAATTACATCCCAGATGGTTGGACAAGGCAGAGTAGCGAGCACAGCCCCAGTCCCATCACCATGTAGCAGGGCAGCAACACTAGTTTCCTGATGTTCTTTTTGAGCCCAGGAGCAAGGGATGGAGAAAGGGCAAGGAGTCCTGACCAGCTTACCCCTGGAGCAGAGCCTACGCACAGCAGAGGCAGTGCTCAATGGGAGGCCACAGGAGGGAAGCAAGGGTCGATACCCAGGAGTTCGAAGATTCTGGGAGGTGCTGACAATGTTGGCAGGCTTCAAGGCAGAGTCCATCAAGTCTGAGTGTGTCTCCAAGGACCGGGCCAGGCTACTCCCCAGGACAAAGGTTTCCCCTGGAAAATAATAAAACTAGGGCTAAAGTAAGGACTGGCTTGGAAGGACTGGCAGAGTGCTGGCTCCAGGTATCTTCCTGAGTGGAACAAGAGGCAGCAAGACATAAAGCTCTACAAGGACAGAATGCCTGTGTATCAACCATGGCTCCTGGCTCTACTAGGAGCTCAGGACTTGGATTCCTCTCTTGATTCTGGTTTCTCTAGATTGTTACTCTTGGCCTGGCATATTTTGAAGGTCTTTTCTGGATAAGGACAACTTAAACAAACAAACAAAAACTAGAGCTACTTTAGGTGGGAGACAATTCCTTAGTCATAAGGTACTAGAAAGAGGGTGAGGATCGTGGGAAAGGATTTGCATGCTCAGAGGAGGACTCTGTATGTGTGTGCCCATGTACATGCATGTGGAGGCCAGAGGATACTGGGCATCTTCCTCTACCATTTCCTGCCTGATTCCCTTGAGGCAGGGTCTGTCACTGAGCCTGAAGTTCCACTGTTTTGTCTAGGCTGGATGGCTAGTGAGATTCCATAATCTGCCTGTCTCTGACCCCCAGTGTTGGAGTTACAGGCACAGTCATGCCCAGTTTTTATGTGGGTCCCAAGGATTCAAACCAAGTCCTCACAATTTCAGAGTTAGTGCTTTTAATTCCTGAGTCATCTCCCAGGCCTCACATGAGGATTCTTTAGAAGCAGATGCTGGTCTATCAGCAGGACATCTCAGAAATACTCCATGACACCTGGTTAAAGGCCTGTCTGCAGAGGACCTGTTCCTTCAATGCCTCTAGTCACCTGTGTTGACCTTGTTCTACAGAAACATTCCAAGGAGGCTGGGGGAGCTCAGGCACTGGGACTAGGATCAGGGTAAGAACTTGACTCTGTCTCTCAGCAGAATGCTTCTCACTGCATCGTAGGAAACCCTGAAGAAATCTACCCATACCCCAGGAAGCCTGCCAAAGGGGCTTTGAACATCTGAAAGCTTTTAGGAAGGGAATCTCATGCCAGTGCGTCTCAATGGCCAGTATCAGGTAGCAGAACCCAGTCACCATGTCATGTAATCTAAAGCTGAGACCTAACCTAAGGCATTGGATGGTGTGTTGGCTAGTCTTATACCAACTTGACACAAGCTAAAATTATCTGAAAGGATGGAACCTCACTTGAGAAAATGCCTCCATGAGATCTGGCTGTAAGGCATTTCCTTAATTGATGGGGGAGGGCCCAGATCAGTGTGAGTGAGGGGTCATGCAGAAAATTGAGGCTTGGCACTAGGAAGAGAGTCTAGGAGAGGATATTGGTGAAAGCAGAGCCCACTTGCAGCAGAAGACCGCAACATTTTGGAGATTTTAGTACCATGGGATAACCACCAAGAACAGCAAGCTGGAGTTTGCTGAGAGGAGGGAATCTCAACTGAAAATACCTCCATAAGATCCAGCTGTAAAGTGGTTTCTTAGTGACTGATGAGGGAGGGCCTGGCCCATTGTGGGTGGTGCCATCCCTGGGCTGGTGGTCTTGGGTTCTATACGAAAGCAGGCTGAGCAAGCCATGTTGAGTACAATGTTCTCTAGGTTCGGTGGTTGTCTGACCTCTGTTTGATAAAGACCCCAATGATGGTTGTTCTCTTGAGGGATTTTTGGCAATCATCTTATTGTTGAGAGTTAAAATTCTTATTTTTTTAAAGTTAAAATTTGTCTTCTTCCAAATCCTTCCCCATGTTCTACTCTCTGTACTCTAAGAACAACTCTTGAGACCGTCCTGCCTTCCAGGCTTCCCTGGGAGTATTTGTTACCTGTGGCTTTTCGCCATATGCCTTTACTCCTTCCTCACTCCCTTGCTGGCTACCCTCCTCAGAGAATGCTAGTAGGGCAACTTTTTGCAGTAAGATCTGGAGAAGAGCTGCCTCTTATTGATGGTGTGTGCACAGAGCAAGGGCCTCACCTCTGTCCACTGACATCCAGTAGAGCAGTAGCCACCCTAATTTCTCTAGAGTCACAACAGAAAAGTTAATTTACATTGACGCTGAATGGTTAGAAACTTTCCAGCTCTATCTGGATAGATAATCGAGTTGACTCCCAGAACAGGGCATGGTGGTGGATGAATAATCATGCCGGGAAAGAACTCAAGTCCTTGAGTCTTGGAACAAAGGCAGTGCTTCCACTGGCAGGAACAGCCAGACAATCTCAAAACAGCACATCTAGAGGTTAATGCCAGACAGATTTCAAAACAGCTAATGTTAATATCCATAGCAACTAGCTGAATTAAAAGTTTTCCTTCCTCATAGTACCAATTTTTAGGGGGTCCAAAGGAGTTCCTTACTTTAGCTTCCACAAGGCTGTTATCTGACTCAAAGACAAGAAGTTCTGGAGGAGAGCCTCAGCTGCCTAGCCCAGGAGTTTGCTCAGCCACTTGCTTTCACTTTCCTCTTTGCTTATCATAAGTGGTTGGGCTGGGGCACCTCTGCTCCATGCACTTAACCACATGCCTCTTCCCTCTTCGCTTCTAGACTACAGGGGTTCAGTCTGTCTTAACCATCTCCTAAAATCCAGCATAGAATCTGGCAAAGAGTGAGGGTTTAATAAATGTTTGATGACCTAAAGCAAAAACATTTGGACTGGGTTTTATAAAATACCAATGTAGTCAGAGAAGACCTCTAGATAAAGGAAGCGTAAGAGATAAGACAGTGAAAGACACCAAATGATCTCTTATTGGATCCTAAATTAGAGAAAAACAAAACAAAAATCAGCTACAGAAGACATTATTGAAACAAATGGGGAAATTCTGATCTGGATGGTATATTAGCCCAGGAGTGTTTTATTTACATTAAGTTTCTTGAACACAAAAATAATGTTCTTCCTTTTGCCTTTCCACCCTTCTTGTCTCTCATTCTCTTTTCTTTTCTTCATCTTCCCTCTTCATCTGACATAGGGTTTCACTGTGTAGCCCAGGCTACCCTTTAACTTGCCTAAAACCTCTTACCTAAAATTCTTGAGGTCTGGGATTACAGGTATGTATCTATCTATGTTCTGTGCTCTTTAAAAGAGATATATACAAAAATATTTCACCTGTTAGCTGGGCGTTGGTGGCACTTGGAAGGCATGGGTAGGAAGATCTCTGCAAGTTCGAGGCCAGCTTGGTCTATACAGCTAGTTATAAGATGGCGAGGGCTACACAAAGAAACCCTGTCTTGAAAAACCAAATCAAACCAAACCAAAATTTCACTTGCAGTTAACTCTTGTGTTAATAAACAAAAGCCATACACATATACATATTAAATATTTAGATACAAATATATGTGTGAATGGAGAGACAGAACAAATACGGAAAAAAGTTAAAAGTGACTCTTAGTGAAAGACTCATTTTACTTTTGTTGCTATTGTTGCAATTTTTCTGTAGGTTTGAAAGTTTCCAAAATAGAGTGGTGAAAAAAATTAAGTCTCAAGTTAGGTAAGGAAGTTTAAAAGGATATGCACTTTTTTACTTTTTTTTTTTTTTTTTTTTTGGAGACAGGGTTTCTCTGTGTAGCCATGGCTGTCCTGTAACTCCCTCTATAGATCAGGCTGGCCTTGAACTCACAGAGATCCACCTACCTCAGCCCCCCAAGTGCTGGGATTAACGGCGTGCGCCACCACAGCCTGGCTCTGGACATGAACTTTTGATGGCTGTGTTACACTGTAAGTACATGGTCAGCTAAGACAAGTCCATAGCAATAGGGCAATAGGGTGGCAAGGCAGGATGGGGGAGAGGGGAAAGGGCTCCAATAAACAATCCAGGCAACACAGATGGGATCCATGGATGCCACATCAGTAGAAATGTGTCACTAGGCAGATGGGCAGGAATGGCAAAAAACAGATTCAAACGAAAATCAAAAGAAAGCTATGGGTACTGATGGAGCTCTCTGTAGAAGTTGGATAAGAAATCCGAAAACTAAAGGTGCTGCTGAGGTATCAGAGGCAGAGCAAAGGGTTAGTAAGACAGCAGCAAGCAGGGAAGACAAGCTACAGAGTAAGGAGTCAGAAGTCCAGACAAGGCCCTGGCTTGTCTGGGCACAGTTAAAACTCTTCTGAGAAGCAAACAGAAGCCAGGAAGAGCAGACAATGTGCTGAAAACCTTCCACGAGAAACAGCTTGGCTAGCAGAGCTCAGAGTTGGTGCAGTCTGTCTGGAAATAGGGTAATAAGGATAGGACACAGCCTACGATAGCTCAGAGTGACACTCCTGGTTTTTTGTCTTGTCTCTAGCTGGCAAGGCAGGAAAGAAGAGTCTGGATGGAGCTGCCTTTTCATTGGTGTTGAATTAGAGAGACAAACCAGAACAGAAGTCCTAGGAAGGCTGTGCCCTGTGTCAATCCCCAGCCACCTTCATAGAGGCCCAGTGTGGGCATGTCCCTAGCAGCCTCTGAATGCTGCTGCCAATGTACTTTTCTTAGTTCTTGACGGAGAGTGTTCTATTTAAGAATTCTGAATTTCTGTTTTTTTTTTTTTTTTTTTTTTGAACAGCTGCCCTATTGGACATGCCACTCCCTCTCATGCACCTTTTCTTTCAGACTTCCAGTTAGGCCTTTTATTAGGAAATACAGCCCAGGGCCCCCAAATGACAATGCTGAGAATATTTAACACTTTGTCTTTTGTCTGTACCAACTCTATCCTATCCAGTACAATATTCTAACTGCAGGGCTGTTCTTACAGGTTCTGATTTTGGGAAAAACAAAACAACAATGTAGAGCAAGTATTTTAAAAAGTTCCCTCTGAAGAAAAGAACCAGCCGAGGAGCACGATTCAGCTGCAGGGACCAGATGTTTAGTTTACATGTAGACATATGAGGGATTTAGGTATCTTTTAACCGAAAATCACATAAGCAATTCTCACTTGGTTGCGGAGCTATGGAGGGGTCAGAGGAGACTGGGTGGGTGGTCACTTTCCTGAGGACATTCTCCAGGAGTGATACTTTAATCAGAAGTCATTAAGAATCTGATGAAAAGACAATAGGGAAGGGATTGTGGGAATAAGACTCATATAGAAGACCCCAGAGCACCTTTCAGTCTCATGAGCCTCCACAGCAGACAGAGTAGTCCCAGGGTGGTAGTATTTCCTTTCGGCTCAGAGCACCATCCACAGGTCTCTTTTAAAGAGCAATTCCTCCCTCTTAACAGCAACCTACCTTTCTAGGTTTCCAACCAAGCTTTCCTCCCTCCCTTGGTTCTGCGTCCTGTTCTCCAGATCAGAGATGCCGAGCTCCACTTCAAGCTCTCTTGGAAGTGCTTAGTCACTGACCCAGCCACGTGGCATCCGCTTCCCCATTGTGGGGATGGTATGTTAACTAAAAAGTTATTTTCCAGACTAGTTGGAAACAGCAGGAACTTGAACTGACTTGTTAGACTGGCAATGCTAGAAGTTAGGGCCACATGCCAAAGAAAAGAATGGATGGCCAATCAACATGGAGCAACTTTCTCAATCTCTAAATTCAAAGACTAAACCTTGTTGCTGGCAAAGGAGAGCTATATGAGGCCTTTGATGATGGATTCATATTGGGGGTTGTATTAGGACTTCGTGGGCTGCACATGTGGTCTGGAGACCAGAAGGAAATCATAGGGTAACTTCTAGAAATAGGGGTCCAGAGGAAAGAGAAATTCTAGAGTGACAGCAAAATTCTGAAGCGTTTAGGTGGCGGAAGACCACCAACTTGTAGATATGACCCAGATGTGGCAAAGGCAAAGGGCAGAAAACCAGATCTCTGGATGGTGGGTACGAGGCTTGCAGGCCTGAGGGCTGCCCCTGGGCCCTTGCAGGCACTACTGGATGCCCAGCCCCCTTCTCAGCCCAGGCCCCATCCCAGCTCCTACCTGGTAGGTACCTGTCGTGGCTGTGGCTGTACTCTGTGGCAGTGACTGATAAGTGGGTCTGTGTAAAGGGCTGGTTGCCAAACAGATTGTCACTCCGAAGGTTGCGGCAGAGCTTCTCCAGGAAGCGGAGGACGTAGGTAATGCTGTTGACTGCTGGGAGGTTGAGGGTGTGCTGTTCCCGGTCGAACACCGCTGTGGAGTTAAGTAAACAAAACAAATCAGTTATGCAGTGAAGTGCAGCGCTGGCCAGAGACGCCCAGCTCACTTCATGTCTTGGGCTTGGCCAGTTACAAAGAGGCAGCGCCAAGCTGCTTGCCTGCTTCCTGCTGCCCTCCCTTGCCCAAGGGCTTTGATTTTTGCTTCTAACTCCAAAGAGTGTGCAATCATGGGAGTGCCAGGCCAGGTCTGTTGCAACCTCAGGGCTTTGGAATGATTTCACTCAACTTGTGAAAACAACTATAAACATAATGCTACTTTCTTCATCACCTGGCTGGACCTCCTCCAGGAAATGTGTTCACCTGGGGTGCTATTTTCACAAGACAACTGCCCAAGAACAGGAAAGCTAAGCAGAAGAAGAGAATACTGCCATTGCTAACACTGGCCCAAGTAAAAAATTTCCAATCTATATCAGGATACTGAATTTGAGCAACATTTGGAAATGTTTCATGCTTGTTTTTATTTTATACAGAACCTATTCTTATCAAAACATTGGCATAATTTTTAAAAAGCAAAAGGTTCATGTAATTGTCGTTGAGGTATGTGAAGAACAGACATCTGGGGAGATAAATCGCTCTCAGGAAAGTTTTGAAGAGGAAGAACTCCAGGCAGTAGGAAGGCACAGACCCTGCAAACTGCGAAGAAGAGGCCAGAGAGTGGTCTGGGCCTCAGAAGGACATGGGCTTTGATGTGTCAGCAGTTCCCATCCTCCGTACATCCAGTCACTGCCTGGACTTGGCTCCTTAATGTTTTCTCTTGTCACCCTTCCGTAGACTATTCAGATTTTCTTTTCCACAGTGCAAACCTGAGCCTGATGTCTCCTGTTTCCCTTTTCTTGGCCAGTATGTGGCAGAAACCTCTGCCACACACTAAAGGCTCAACAGATACTGGCTATAAGGACTGTTTGGCTGTATATTCCCTGTCAGATGGTTCCTTAATGCTACAGCAGCTTGCTAAGAAGGAAAGGGAGGGACTTTAAGGCAGCATTATAGTCAAGACCGGAAGGCTGCAGGTCAAGCCATCTGTCGTAGGCTTGGTGGGTAAAAATCAGATTATGGACTTAAGAAAACTGAAACAGAAACAGGGCATAGCAGGAAGGTATCTACAGTTATAGCAAAAAGTACCACACTGTTAAATTAAGCTCCCCTTTTCCCTGTGTCCTGGGATTCAGCTCCCTTATATGGGAGCTACAGACCCAGAAGCTAAGGAGGCAGGAATGAGAGGAAGTCGAGGTTGTCTGAAGTCAGTTGGGGAAATTTCTCTGTTGTAACAACACAGCCCTTATGTATTTTTACTCTGCAATTACTTTAAGCCACATACTCATATTTTCTGTGTGGGGGCAGGAGAGGACTCTGTTTAGTCGGTTTGGCTATTCTTGGCAGAGGTATGTGGCATATACTATATGGCACATGCTTCAGCAGAGCCTGGGGCTGGAAGTAAGGACTCTTGAGGAATGCGGTACTTTTGCATTCCCCAGAGCCTCTAAGTACCAACCTGGCACCAGGATGTCTCATCACAGTGAAGGCCTGCCACTCTGGTTAGGCCAAACCAGCCCAGAAGTGTTTACCTGAGATGACTTCACCCCCGTGGCCTTGCTTGAGGAAGTTGAAGACAGTTTTCTGGTGATAAGCACAGTCAATGCAAGCCTGGACCGCCTGCTGCAACACCACAGAGGCACGGGCTGGCCCAAAATGGTCAGGGAGCTGTTGGATCTTCTTCTTATCCAAGTGGGGGCCTGTGCTGCCGCTCTTGTTCAGGTAGATACAAACTACAGGAAACAAAGAACCCAAGAACCTTACAGTATGCCTGGCAGAGGGAAATTAGAGAGCAGCTGCCTCCCATCTGCTAAACTTTGGAATTGGCACCATTGGGATTCTCCGCAACTATACTGCCAAGCACTATGGGTGGTAAAGGGAGAAAATCTTTTGCCTAAGCTGCATGACCAAGAGCTCTGGGAACACAGCCTATTAGGAGAGCAACTCAAAACTCACAACTCTGGTCCCTGAGAAGAAAATATAAACTCTCTTCTTTCCCAGAATTCTCTAAGGTGAGCCAGATAAGAATTGAAGAGACAGCCAATAGCATCAAGGAAACGAGACAGCAGACTGAAGAAGTGGCCACTTTTTAGCAGTAGCCACTGACTTAGCAGACCCAAGAAGCTGAGTGTCCTAAAGCAGTAAAGAGACTCAGAGCTGAATGGCTTCATCTCCTAACTTAAAGAGACCTAACTGGCAGAATAAAGGTCTCTATAGAGGTGTATATAAGGGTCAATCTATGAAAAGAAGGATCAGCCTAGGTTTGCTAAGAAAGAGAGACTAGTAGACTATGGAGATATTTAGCAGATAAAGTGCTTGCTGTACAAGGTTGAGGAATGGAGTTAGGACCACAAGAACCCATGTAAGTGTCCTAGTGGATCACCTATAATTCAGACACTTGCAAGGCAGAGATAGGAGATCCCTGGAGCTGGCTAGCTACACAGACTGTCCTATGTTGGTGAGCTTTGGTTCAAGTGAGAGGCCTTGCCTCAGTGAATAAGGTAGAAAGAGACTGAGGACAGCACATACACTACACCTTATATACATGCAAAAAAAGAAAATAAAAATATCGCAGTTGGGCTGGAGAGATGGCTCAGAGGTTAAGAGCATTGGCTGATCTTCCAGAGGTCCTGAGTTCAACTCCCAGCACACAGATGGTGGCTCATAACCATCTATAATGTGATCTGATGTCCTCTTCTGGTGTGCAAGCAGAACATTGTACACATAATAGATAAATCTTTTTAAAAAAGAATCACAGTCACAGTGGAGGCAGAGACTGACTACAAGGAGCCTGATGGAACTTCTGGGGTGCAGAAGTGTCCTATCTTGATCACAGTGGGAGGGAGGAGTTACACAGGTGCTGACATTTATTAAAATTCAGCAAATTATATATGAGTGTACAATATACTTGCAACTAAGATTTGTATATTTCATTGATATAGATTTTATATAATTGTTCTAATGGAGATTTTAAAAATTAATTCTACATGGGTCATATGGTAAAATACCAAAGACCAAACTATGCACCCTTTAGAAGACTGTTGGTTTTGGAACATGGCTCTGAAAGTCTGGCATCCCTTTTATTGATCTCTGTCACATTTGACCAATAGAAAGCAGCAGGTATGGTACTGTGCCAGTTTCTGGACCAAGGATTAAGAAACTAGCAGCTTCTACTTCCTGTTTCTTGGGATATTTACTCTTGGATCTCAACTACTATGTGTGGAAAAACAAGTACATTGTGGAGAGGTTTATGTGGAGAAACAGGAAGAACCAATATGCCAGCCGTGTGGTCAAGTGGATCCCCAAACCTAGTCAGTTTCCCTCCCCATCTGGCACTTTATGCAAGAGATGAGCTGTCTCCCCCTATCCAGCCTGCCCTTAGTGTTTTAGACTATATAGTTCTGTAGTAGTTTTTTCACATAGCAAAAGCTTATCAGAATAGGTTCTGATACAAGATGCTTTAGTAACAAATGCTAAGCATATAGCGCTAGCTTTGGAACCAGTGGCAGAAAGCACCACAAGCAGAGTACTAGTGCAACCTCTGACCCTGGGTTACTTTCTTTAGTGCTGGGAATCAAACCCAGGGCCTCATCCAAGATAAGCAAGTGCTTAGCTACCACTGAGCTACATTCCCTGGCCCTTTAAGAGTGTTTTAATGGAACCTTAAAGTTGCCAGAAGGCTATCAGTGAATTTAAAGTAAAGTGAAGACCATGCAACTGGAAAGTGAAGGATGGGCAACATTCTGGGAAGGGACTAAAAGTTTGATATAACTGCTGCCTACAATAGCATAAAACAGGAAATGTACCTGATGAGCTCAATGAAATAGCTGAGATTTTTAAAGCCAAAGTGCTACCTGCCTTCTCACTGCTTATGATAAAATATAAGATGAGAGAGAAAATACTTTATTGAGGTAAGAAGGAAGGTGTGGGACATGGTGGCAGATACCTTTTATCCCAGCATTCATGTCAGAGGCAGGTAGATTTCTGAGTTTGGGGCCAGTGTAGTCTACATTATGAGTAGTAGGCCAATTAGAACTACATGGTGAGACCCTGACTCAAAAAACCAAGCTAAACCAAAGTCAGAAAGATCTAAGAATATGCTTCATAGATTTCTTTTAGACCAAAGATTTCCATAGAATTTTGCTAAAGGAAATCCTTGCCGACTTGTCATTATACAACAAGATTAATTTTTTCTTTTAAAATATTTTAACTAAAATACAATTACATAAATTTCCTTTTTCATTCCCTCTTAGTTACTAAGGTTGTTCATGTGCTGCTTTAGCTGTACCTACAGAGGAGGTACAAAGCAGAGAAGGTTTATCCTGAGAGACCTGCTGTGTAGTCCTAGGAAGTGAGTCTTGAAGCTACTCAAATGTGAAAATGTCTTACTGAAACTTGTGAGATACAATAGAGGCAGTGTTGAGGGAAAAGTACAACAGAGAATACAGATTTAGAAAAGAAAAATCTAAAGTTAATAATACAAGCTTACACCTAAAAAAACACAAAAAAGATAAAATTAAACCCAGACTAAGCAGGAGATAATAAATTAGAGGAGAAATTAATGAAATTTAAAGGAAAAAAAACATTAGAAAAAGTCCTGATGAAATCAAATGTTGGCTTTGTGAAAAGATAGAGATGACACAAATTGTTCATATCAGAAGTAATAAAGGAGAAATGCTACATGTCATATAGCTAGTAATAAAAGGATCGTAAAGAATATTGTGAATCTCCTTGTAACTTGGCTTTGGTAAGGCCGAGAGAAACCCTAGTTCTCTGTTGCTCCTTTCAGTCTTTCCATCTGGCCCACCTCCTTCCCTTTGCTGATTTGCAGAACCACTCTCTTCCAGGGACTCCACAGCTGCTCCATTTAGCTAGAACCCAGAATGGGACAACAGCAATGAAAGAACAGAACACTCACCCATCAAAGGCAAGACTAGATATTTATACCAAGAAACATCTCAAACGTCCTAACTCCAGATGCTGAAATCCCCGCAAAAACACAACATGAACAACCAAGACAATATGTCTCCAGCAGAAATCAGAAACCCTACTGTAGTAGGCTCTGAGGACATTAAAATGGATATTAATAAATGCCTTAATGAAGAGCATGAAAACATAAATAGTTGAATGAAATAATGAAAACACTTCAAGACATGAAAGTAGAATTTAGCAAAGAAAAAGAATTACTGAGGAAAGGTTAAACTGAAATAAAACTTAAAATGAAAACACTCAGGAAGTGAAACAAAAGCCTTACCAACATATCAAAAGACATGGATGAGAAAATTTCAGGTCTTGAAGACAAGGCAGAAGAAATGGATAGTTCAGGCAAAAAAATATAAAAATATAAATATAAAAATCCAGGTATAAAACATCCAGGAAACCTGGAACACTCTGTATAAAGACCAAATCTATGAATAATAGATATAGAGGAGTGGGAAGAAGCAGGTCAAAGGCACAGAAAGTATTTTTAACAAAATCACAGAAGAAAATTCCCCAACCCAAAGTAAAAGATGTTTATCAAGGTACATGAGACATACTGAACACCAAATAGACAAGACCAGAAAAGAAAATCCCCCAAACAACAGGATAATCAAAACAGTAAATGCACAGAACAAATACATGCTATTGAAAGGTACAAGGGAAGAAGACCAAGTTACCTATGCAGGCAGGTCTATTAGGATACAGCTGAATTTTCAATGGACACTATGGAAGGCAGGGAACCTGGGCTAATGTTCTACAGACTCTTTGAAAGACTACAGAAACTAGCCCAGACTACCACACCCAGCAAAACTACCAATCATAATAGATGGAAGATGAAAAACATTTCAGGGTAAAAACAAATTTAAGAAATTTTTATCCACCAATCTAGCTCTACAGAAGGCACTACAAGGAAAACTTTCATCTGAAGGAAAGGCTAACTATACCAATAAGGACCTAATAATTAAAATAATCCCAGAATAGTCAATAAAAAGGAGAATAAAAACACACCATAACAACAAAAAAATAGGAATTAGAAAACTGTTCAGTAGTATCTCTCAATATCAATACTCTCATTTTTTTAATTCAAAGATTGGATTAAAAACAGGATCCATCTTTCTGCTCCATACAAAAAACAAACAAACAAACCACACATCACTATCAAGGACAGATGTGGTCACCTTAGAGTAAAGAGATGGAGAACAGTATTCCAAGCAAATGGAACCAATAAGCAAGCAGACAAAATAGATCTGACAAAATAGACTTTAAAACAAAAAGTAATCAGAAGATATAGTGAAGGGCACTTCGTACTCATTAGATGAAAAGAAAACACACACACACACACACACACACACACCCCAAGAGGATTCTCAACATTTATACACCAAATACAAAGGCACCCAATGTTATAAAGAAACACTATAGCTAAAGTCAAATATTGGCCCTAAGGACTCTGTATCTTACTACAGAGATACCTGCTCATCTGTGTTCACTGCTGCTCTATTCATAGTATCCAGGAATTGGAAAGAGCATAGATGTCCATTGACTAACTGACAGATGGAAATAATAAAAATGTGGCTCATGACATGATGGATTATTATTCAGCTTCTAAAAAAAAGTGAAATTATAATCTATATAGGTAAATGAATAGATCTAGAAACAATCATCTTGAGTGAGATATCCCAGACTCCAAGATAAATACTGCATGTTTTCTCTTATATGTGAATGCTAGCTTTTAACTTTAGATGTGTGTGCTTCTACTAACTGCAGAGGTTAGGCAGCTAATAAGTGAACAGAAGGAGGAGGAGATCTTCCAAGGAGAGGAAACAATATAGTATTATAAAGAGAGAAAGGGGAGACTAGGAGGATTAAATAGGGAGGGGTTGGAAGAGCAGGGTAAAGGAGAAACTATGGGGAGAGACAACTAATACTAAAGGCCCTTTTGAAAAGCCATATGGAAAGCTACTGGTTGCTGAAAACAAATGGTGTTGGGTTAAACATGTTTTTATTAGCCCTATAATTATTATGGTGTTATTATCAAACCCAGTATTACAATCAATAAGGCATAGACACTTCTTAGATTTTATAGTTGCCTTATTTACCTTGGGCTGGGCAGACAGTTCCACTTACACTATCTCTTATTATCAGCCCCCATCCCAGGCCATCCACCTTCACCTTTCCTATCTGGCCCACTTCCCATCCATAATTCCATAAATACTTGTTTATTCTTCATCTGAGTCGCTTTCTCCAACTACTCTATTCTTGGAGTCCTTCCTCCTAGCCTACATAGTTCTCTCTCCACCTAACATAACCCATGGTGGCCGCCTTCTTCCTCCTCTTCCTGTCTGTCTCCTTCCCAAGATCCTCTCTGTCCTCCAAGCTGAGAACCTTAGCTTCTCCCACTTTACCTCTGTCCTGCCCAGGTGTTGGCTTTTTATTGGTCAAATAGGAATAATTTTTTAGGCAATGTTTACATAAGGTCAGGTGTGAAAATGTGCTCATCCAGGCAGAGACCAGATTTTTTGGGGCCCATAATTAGCATTAAAATACATTGCAACAAGGGGCTGTAGAGATGGCTCAGTGGTTAAGAGCACTGGCTGCTTTTCCAGAAGACCCGTGTTCAACTCCCATCACCCACATGGCTGCTCACAGCAGCCTGTAACTCCAGTTCTTGGTGACCAACGCCCTCACATACATGCAGGCAAAACAACAAAGCACATAAAATAACAATGAATTTTGGGCTGGAGAGATGGCTCAGAGGTTAAGAGCACTGGCTGCTCTTTCAGAGATCCTGGGTTCAATTCCCAGCCAACACATGGTGGCTCACAACCATCCATAATGAGATCTGGTGCCCTCTTCTGGTGTGCAGGCAACATGCAGAACACTGCATATGCAATAAATAAATAAATAAATAAATAAATAAATAAATAAATAAATAAATAAATAAATAAATAAATCTTAAAAAAAAATACATAGCACCAGACCAACCCCCAAAACCTACTACTCTAGAAGCATCCTAAAATATACACACATATGAAAGAAATTTAAATGGAGTCACCATGGAGGAGGTAATGTATCAACTAGATATCTTAAGCCACCAAGTTAAAACCTCCAGTGCCAGGGTGAGTTAAATATTGTTGAGTTGTTGAGCAAAGGGTCCCCTAGGCCCTCTCACAAACATTACAGGCTATTATCAAGGCTACTGGTCACCCTTCACAACCTGTTGGTAAGGCCCTAGTGCTGAAGACATTTATTTATGTCACTGAACATAGAGAAATCGAGCTGATGGCCAAATAGAAGCTTTACCACTACTGACTAACATTCATGTTGCTGGGAGGTACTCTGCATTCTTCCAGAGGAGAAAAGTAATTATCAACATCACCTAACTACAAACCCCGGAACAGCAACTACCTGCAAGGTAGGCTGGTGCAGAGTGGCACAAATATGGGAGTGAGCAACTGTTCTGTAATTGAGTTGATGGCCCACTCGATGAGATGGAACTCATACCTGACACTGATGAAGTGGCTAAGAACCTGGGACTAGATAGGTCATGGGCCTTAGGGGCAAACCTACTCCTACTCTTCTGCTAAAGGAATACAATAACAAAATAACTTCTGACGACGAAAGCTATGCTTACAGATCAGTCCAGCCCTCATTAGAGAAGCTGCTTCTTATAGTAGATGGGAATTAACAAACTGGACAATGTGCAAAGTAAGAAAAATTTGAGCTCTCATTCCCTAATGGCTCAAAGAAAAAAAGAAAAGAGTTTGTAAGAGCTCAAGGTGGCAGATGACTTTAAGGAAATAATTTCTTCCAGACACAACAGAGCTGGTAACACATTTGGAGTTAAAGATTGTGACCTACACAACTGCAAATCAGACAAAAATCTCATGAAAGAGAAGGGGACATCAAGAAGCTATTTGCAGTTGTTACCTGCTGTGAAAGGGAGGCTCAGTTTTCTCTAATGCAGTGATACTGAAGGGCAGGCCCCGGGTCCAGGAGTAGTTGGGCAACATAAAAGGTCTTTATATTGTTTTAGGTTCTTTTATATTTTTTTGTCATATATTTGGTCTTATTTTTTGTTTTGATTGTCATTTTATTTTTTTCTTTTTGAGAGCAAGAGAAAGAACATGGAGTTGGACAGGTAGGAAGGAAGGATCTGGGAGCAGTTGGGGGAGGTGAAAGTATGATCAAAGTACAGTATATAAAAACTGAAATACAAAATTAAAAGAGAACATTATGAATAAAATTTTATGCCTACAAATTAATTGACCTAGATGAATGGAGCAGTTTGTTGAAAGTCAGTCTTCTAAGACTCAGTCAAGAAGAAGGACAAAGCTGAGCACAATGGTACAGGATGCAATTAGTCTCTCAGGAAGCTAAGTCCAGATTGCTTGAGCCCAGAGTTCAGGTCAGTGGGCAAAACAATGAGACATTTTCTCTTAACAGAAAAGAAAAATAAAATCAGAATAGGCACATATCTATTGAACAAATTGAATTCTGGTAAGCTCTACCAAAGACCTAAGGAACAAATTATACTAATTCTATACAATCTCTTTCAGAGGACAAAAACAGAGGAAATGCTTATAAAACTCATTCTATGAGGTCAGCATTATTTTAACACACAAACCAAAGATATAACAATAAAAGAAAATTGTAGGCAAAAATATCTCATGGACATGGACATAAAAATCTTCAATAAAACATTAGAAAATCTTATCTAATACTGTATATAAAGGATTGTACAACACAAACAGAATTTATCCCAAGTATGGAAGACATGTAAAAGCATAAGCTAGGCATGGTGGCTCACACCTATATCCCAGTACTCAGGAGACCGAGGCAAGAGGACAGGCCAGCCCGGGATACATACTGAGCTGCAGGCCAGCCTGGGCTATATAGGATTTGTCTCAAAAAAGAAAACAAAACAACAAATAAACCAAAAACCTACTCAATCATCCTATTTACAGGCTAAATTAAAAAACACATCAACATATTCAGAAATACAACACTCATTCACAATAAAACAAAATAAAAATAGAGAATTTCTTTAACTTGTTAAATAACTTTTATAAAACTCCTACACAGTTGGCATATTTAGTGGCGAAAAACTAAGAAAATTCCCATTAAGATGAAGAACAGAGCAAAAATATCCCTTCTCATCATTTCAACATCATAATGGGAGTTTTAGATAATTTAATATGATGTGAAGATAAAATAAAAGTATACATATTAGGAAATAAAAAAAACCTTTTCTTGGATCACAAATGATTATCTACATATAGAATATGAAAAAATTGATTTAAAAAAAGCAAGCAAACAAAAACAACCTAGAACTAAAAAAGTAATTAAAAAAAGGCTGCAGAATAGAAGGTTAATATCTAAAAGTCAATCACTTTGCTCTGTATTAACAATGTTTTAATGAAAACACAGTATCATTTACAATAGCACCAACAGGAAAAATACTTAGGTATAAACCTTATAAAATATACATGAGATTTTATTAGTAAAATTATGTTATTCTGAAAAAAAAATCAAAGTACCAAATTAACAGAAAGCTTAAGACAACTCACTGTTAAATTAGTCTAGGCCAGGTACGGTGGCACAACGCCTGTAATCCCAGCACTCAGGGAGGCAAAGGCAGGCAGATAACTGTGAATTTGAGGCCAGCCAGGTCTACAAAGTGAGTCCATGATAGCCAAGGATCCACAGAGAAATCCTCTTTTGAAAAACCCAAAACCCATGCCCCCTAGAGATTCTATATAATAGCAATCATAACCCCAGAAAGTGGGGCCAAAGAAATGACTCTGTAGTTCTCTTGCAAGAGACCAGGGATTTGGTTCCCAGTACCCAGACTGGATGGCTCACAGCTGCCTGTAACTCCAGTTCCCAAGTATCCAATGCCTTCTTCTGGTCTCCAGAGGCACCTGCACACATGTGGTATATATATATATATATATATATATATATATATATATATATGCAAGTCCCAGAGGGTGTGTTTATGTAGCAACAAATAGAAATTGAGTTTTGCATAGAGAGGTGAAAGACCCCGACTAATCAATACAGTATTAAAGGTGAAGAACAAAGTTGGGAGCCTGAAACTTCATGGCCTCAAAACTTAGTACATAGCCCCTGCAACCATGGCAGTGTAATACTGGCAAGTGGCTAGACAAACAGAACATGATACTATAGAGCCCAGAAACAAAGTCACAGGAGGTCAGTCACCTTGCTTTTGACAAGGGCATAAAGGCAGATTCCTCAATAAACTATGTTGGAACAACTGAACATTCATGTCAACCCTTCCCCAACCAAAAGTCAAACAATAACCAAACACCTAGATATGAAACTTTTACATGCTACAGGAAAACCCTGAATTTTGAAGCTATGTGGAAAGAAAACTATGGCTGATTATAATTTTAGGTTTTGTGCTGAGGTATGTTTAACTCATTCTTGAGAAAGATCCCTCTAACAGCTATGGACAGCATTCTAAGTTCTTAGACTACCACGAGGAAGATAGGGTAACTAAAGAGTAAGCTACACACAAATATCTTAATGCATACATACAAATGAGTACTTTAAGATCACCCCACTGGGAAGGTATGCATATGCTTTAAGAGTATAGGTAGTTCAGTTACCTTTATAGATATTTTATAAAATGGGGACAGATATTCATGAGTTTTGAACATGTATGTGGGGGGGGGCATGCGTGCACACCCACACACAACCACACCCACACACCCAGTTTGATTATCCATCCTCAGCCACCAGATTTTGCTTTGAATCAATCATTCATTGGCTGGTCTCCAAAGTAAAATTCACTTTCACTGTATCTTCATTAACGATTCACTTTCTTGTCTTCATTAACGATTGTTTTTTTTAAAACTCAGAAGCTTTTCATTCAAATTTGAATGGTGGCAGCCTCACTGGAATGCTGTAAGGGATCATTAAGGAATGACCCAACTAAGTGAGGCAAGCCCCAGTTCCCCAGCTTTGAGTTCACAAAACAATTACCCCAGTTTTTTTTTCCTCTCTGACAAAAATGACAGTTTCTCTGAGACTGTTTCAAGTGCCAAACTTTTTTTTTTAAGATTCTATCTAGGTTTACAAGTGGATGGGGCTAGTTATTGGTAGAAGACTAGAGGAACTGTGGCTAGTTCCAACCTCTGCTCTTACCTGTGGGGGCCTGCATGGCTGAACTGGGGATGGTGGCAGCATCTTGGGGAACAGTGCTGGTATCCGGTTCAGGGGTGCTGGTTGTTGGTGAAGTGGGTGGTGGGCTCAGCAAAGTCCGAGGTTTCCTCTGTTAAAATGGATTGGGAAAAGTTTGCTACCCGTGAAAGGTAACTTCCCTTCATTCCTCTATTCCTATCACTCAGTACACCCATGAAACAAATGTATTTATGAATGGAACCACACTTCATCTTTCTATTCCATAACTGGCCCCAAAATTGTATATATTGAATGTACTTAGTAAGCATTATCTGAATTATATGTACATGATTTTGGTCTTCTGTAGAGAAAGAGCTTAATGAACTTTTATGCTAGATTCAGTATCATAAGAACTCCAAATCCTTTGTAAATTGGGCAGATAAAAGCAGAAAGTATGTGACAGGTTAATGTTATCATTTTGTTTCTTTCTTGAAATGGAAATGAACCTTCTGACTTTACCAACTGCTTTCCTCTGTCTTCCCCCTCTTTAGCTCATTACCTGCCATTCCTTCCCTTAATAACCTAACAGTCCCTAATCACACTAGGTCTCTAAAAACCATGCAATTTTATCTGGCTCACATCTTTACAATTTTAAGCTTTCTCTTCAACAAGAAATGTTCTCTCTTATTTATGTTCTAAATCACTGTGTATCTAGGACACTCTCTTAGTTTTCCTCTTAACTCCATACTTTGTCTGCATTCGTCCATGTACTATTATTACCTGCTTACACACTGATCTCCCTTATTAACCTAGAACTCCACGAGGGTCTGAGTATCAATCCTCACATGGCACTTGACACAAAATAAGTGTTAATAAATGTTTCTCATGAAGCATACAGTATAGATTACCAATAAAGGGGTGATTAAGAAGATCTGAGAGAAACCTATTATTTCTTTTATGCTGGAACTCAGGATGTTTCCAGAAACAGTCTCTAAAAGTCTTTCAGAATAAAAACCACCATTCCAAGACCCCAAAATCCTCTTTCCCAAAGTGCTTGTGTAAGGTGCACTGCTAGAAGCTGTACACATATGTTTGCCTTCTGGGAAACATAATCTATAGAGACCTGCTTACAGCAGTGACCATACATCAAATGGCTTCACCTGGGAAAGCCATCATGCAAAACCTTCCTTAGAAATGGATATATGAAGCCAGGCGTGGTGTGCACGTTTGTAATCCCAGCACTCAGGAGGCAGAGGCAGGCAGATCTCTGTGAGTTTAAGGCCAGCCTGGTCTACAAAGTGAGTCCAGGACAGCCAAGGCTACACAGAGAAACCCTGTCTTAAAAAAAAAGAAAGAAGGAAATGGATTTAGGAGCCAGGTGGTAGTGGTGCACACCTTTAATCCCAGCACTTGGGAGGCAGAAGCAGGTGGATCTCTGAGCTACAGGCCAGTCTGCTCTACAGAGGACTTCCAGGACAGCCAAGAACTTAGCACACCAAGAAACCCTGTCTTGAAAACAAAACAAACAAAAGAAATGGATACACACTCATATTATTAGATACTCCTGAAGGTAGAATTCCATGTAAGTAGTCAAGTCCGGAGAGAAGGGAAATAAATACTAGTTCAAGTTCAATGAGTTGGTGCTGTGACTTCAAGGGTCCCTCTGAGAGCAGGCTGGTAAGCTGAATACCCAGATGTTGTAGAAGAAAGCAGAATTATAGAAGGTATCATTTTCATTTTAGGTAAGTGTCATTACAGATGCATGCCTTAACTTAGTTCCATTTTACAGGGAAGAAGGGGGATCAGCACCTCAATGAAAGAAGCCATTCTGAAGTCACAAAGATAGCAATAACGGAGATGAGACCAAAGCCTAAATCTGTCTGGTTTCTAAGGCTTTTTGTTTCAGAAAGAAATGGCGTTATCATATGGATGCAAACACTTTTATTGAATTATGCAAAAAAACAAAAAGGCAGAATGAGGATCAGATGCTAGGACACACAAGACACAGGATACCATGAGAATGTTTACTTTAAAGAGGATGTAATGAGGATACTGTCTACTATGTTTTTGACTTTGTGAGGTGCAGGACACTGGAAATCATATCATAGGTCTCAGTTTTCAAAGGATCCTAATGGCCTTTTAATATAATCATCTTCCTGAAATAGCCCTCTTACAGAGCCACCTAGTCCCCAAGAAACCACAGGGGCTTACTACTATTTTGAGGTAGCTCCTTATATATTTCCTTATATATTTAAACAAAGCCCTTCTGCTTGAATTTCCACTTACTAGCTATTATTTTTTTCTTTGGAGTCTCTCAGACACATACATTCTGTCTTTTGATAACCCTCAAGAATTACCCACATAATCCAAACCATGCCTCTCTTGCCTTGGCATCCTTAGGACCTTCAGCCTCTCCTCCACAACATGAGAAAGAGAAGAATGTATTGAAGTAATAGTGTAAGAGAACGTAGCAGTAGCAGCAGCAGTAGCAGTAATGGTGTTAAGAGTATAATAGATACAAGTCAGGGCCAGGGTTAGGTGTTAGTGTCAAGGGATCAGAAAGAGCACTGTATGTTATATAGAAAGATTAAGCAATGGCATTGAGAGTTCAAGTCCAATCAAAAAAGAGAAAACTAAGAGCGGTAACATCATGACTAAAATCATCCATGTATCCACCCATCCATCCACTCATTCATCCATCAATCCACCCATCCAGCAATCTATCTATCTTCCATATTCAGAACATCTCCCAAGAGACTGAGATACAAGGCACTGTAGGAGGAAAAGAAGATAAGGATCAGGTGATTGGCCTTGAGGAGCTTATATTTTATAAGGACAAATAAATCAGTCAAATAAGCAACTGGGGAAATTTGGAACTACAGTGGAGGTCCAGAGAGAACATATACTCTTTCCATAGGGAGATTCAATTACTCAAATTCAGGAAGGAGGCTCTGAGAAGTCTTTGATCATTAGGAATCAAGTAGATGCTAACAGGGTCCATAGAGAAGCATTTTCACATCATTGCTTTGTCAGGGAAGATATCCATGACAGTGTGGAATGACTGGGGAGGTAGCACTTTCAGTAACTGGGCGTATGAAGATTGACTTGGTCTTTTCATACATTAGAGGAATTGTATGTCTCTTAGGTATAGAAGGGGTGTGTGTGTGTATAGTAGCGACCTTGGAACTAGATCTAGGAACTGATCAATGCATTCTAAAATAATTTCACATGTCTAAGTTTTAATTTACTCCATAATAAAATAATGCTAATAATATCTCCCAGAGCTTTGTGATGATCATTATATTGATGCAACAGCACCTACTATAGCCTGATGTTAAATGATTAAGTGAAGTTTTTTTTTTTTAAAGAAATGGTAGGAATAACAAGAGAAATAGATTTACAGAATTATTATACTGTTTACATGTTAGACATCTATTTTGTGAAGGTTAATCAAGGGCAGGACTGCTCATCTATGGAAAACATTGAACTGACCCCCTCAAAAAGCAAAATTTGTTTCCTATCTCTAACATCAGCAAACTCCAGATAAATGCTAAGTAGGAATGACAATCTAGGATTTCCCCTTAAAAACCACCCACGAGGTGGAGAAGCTGGCTGGCTAGATGTGCTCCTTTTCAAGATGAAATGTATGTATGGATGACTTGTTTCTTTGCTGTTCTGTACCTCTTTCTGGGAAACCTACATTTTTACCTACCTTACTTCCGGGCTTAGGACCTCTCTTCTTTGGAAATTTCAAAGATTCAGCTGACTTGGATGGGGTAGCAGTAGGATGGGGAATAAGGATCTTGGGTGTTCGGCCCCGCTTCTTTCCTGGTTTGCGCCCCCTCTGCCCTGGTTGATGCTCCAAGACAGTTTTGGTGCTGTGGATGCTGGGCTTCTCCGGGTTCACATCAGATGAAGGGGAAGGATTCTTTGGAATCACAACTGTAAGAAAAAGATTCATTCCATCATCCCTCCTCCTGCATTCCCTTCTGTCTTAGTTAGGGTTTCTACTACTGCAATGAAACAACATGACCATAAAGCAAGTTGGGGAGGAAGTGTATGAGCTTTACACTTCTTCCACATTGTAGTCCATCACTGAAGAGGGTCAGGACAGGAACTCAGGCAGAGCAGGAACCTGGAGGCAGGAGCTGACGCAGAGGCCATGGAGGAATGCTCCATACTGCCTTGCTCCCGATGGCTTGCTCAGCTCACTTTCTTATAGAACCCCAGACAACCAGCTCAGGGGGAGCCCCACCCACAATGGGCTGGGACCTACCTCATCAATAACTGCTTGGGGAAATGCCTTATAGCCGGAGCTTATGGAAGCATTTCTAAACTGAGGTTACCTCCTTTCAGATAACTCTAGCTTGTGTCAAGCTGACATAAGATCAGCCAGCAAACAATCCCAGACAGCAGGAAAAATACCTTGCATTTCTGTTTAAAGAGTTTGTCCAGGAACCTAGTTTCTTGGCATTTGACCCGAGTGCATAGAAAATTACAAAGTAAGTTGAATTTATTTTGGCTACAATTGAAAGTTAAAAAAAAAATTTTTTTAAGTAGATGCAAGAAAATATTTAAAAATTCCCTAAGTATCTAAGAGAAAGAAGCATTGCGACCCAAGTTCAAGGTGAAACGTGGTTAGAACCAGAGGCTCAGAACTGGGGCAGATCTCAGGAGTCTACAGCCTTCTTCTGATGAGAATAAAGATCTAGTAAAAGGAGAAGTGATGCCTCTCCTAGGTTACTCTGTGAGGCAAGAACTTTTGTTATCCAATGGCACCCTGATAGCTAAGGCTATATCAACAAATTTAAGGTCTATCTAGCATGTTTACTACAGTGAGGGCAGCAAAAGATGGACATAAAATTAATTTCTCCTTAACTTAAAATGTTTGCTCTTTATTAACGTTAAGGTAAAAATCTAAATTCTTTATCGTGATTCCTAAGAAGTATGGGCTTTAAGCCTCTGCCTTGCACTCTAGTTATGCCTGATGTCATACTGCGGCATCTACCTTTATATCCCACTTGCCCTATATGTTGAGCTCTTTATTGTTCGTGATTAGACCTGTATCAATACTTAGTTCTCAAAGTTTAAGATACGGCCATGTTCTTACTGAAGCCTTCCCTGACCAGGCCACCACTAAGTCAGCACTTCTAAGTATTCTGTGGACATCTGTGTTCCAGGACTCTTTAATTTCATGCCAATCATTCATCTCCTTAAATTGAGACTATTTAGAGATAAGGAATACCTAATTTATCATACAAATACTTATTGAGCACTCTCTAGGTTATATACTGTTCTGAGTCCTGGGGATGGAAGAGCGAACAAACAGAGGCTCCACTCATGGGAACATGTTAGTGTGTTTGAAGTTATGAAGTTAGTATAGCTGGGCAGGAGTCTGCAATGTGGAGAACTGGTTAGTGAAGAGGAGTGGGAAGACTGAGTAGATCAAGCTGGGTGCATAGCTCAGCTACTAAACTGCTTGCTGTGCAAGTACAAGGACTTAAGTCTAAACCAACCTAGACTCCATCTGAAAAAGCTCCGTGTGCTGGTGTGTGTGTAATCCTAGCTGTGCAGAGTCAGAGATAGGAAAGACACCTGGGGCTAATTGGCCACCCCGCCCAACCTACCTGGTAAAGTGGGCGAATGAGAGACTCCATCTCAAAAAACAGGGTGTACGTGGGGGCTACTAAGGGGATAGTGCAGTCAGCAAAATACTTGCTGTATGTGCATGCACATCCCAATTCATATTTCCAGCACTCACATACACCAACATAAATACAGAACACAAACACACTAAGTGCTTGAAACTACTATATCCCATCAAAATTTCCAAAATTAAAAGGATTAAAATCCCCCCCTAACAATGGTGAAGGATGTGAAGTAATTAGAATTCAACACTGTTGGACAGAACACAAATAATTTTGGAAAAGTATTTAGTTGTATACCTATGACCCAACAAAAGAAATGAACGATATGGACCCCGACAGGCATGTGCTAGGATATTTATCACACATTTTTTTTCATGAGGTAAATGCTGGAAACAACCCAAATGACAAACAGAAGGACAGATTTCTAAAGATGTAGTATATTCATAAACAGGAATATCACAAGAAGCACAAAAGAATTATTGCAAACTATTTTTATATGCAACAATATTATCTGAATCTCACAGAAATATGCTACATGAAAGAAGCCAAATAAATATTAATTAACAAAAAGCTAGAATATACAACTTGTGAAGTTTGAAAACAAACAAAAAAAGTAATCTAGACTGATAAGATGGCAGGGACTTTTGAGGGAACTGGATACTATGAGAGAGTCTTCTGGATGCTTAATATGAACTATATCAGGATAAAAGAAACAGAGAAGACAAAACAGAGTGGGGAAGGCTCAGTGTTTGCTGTATAAGCATGCACATCCCAATTCAGATTTCCAGCACTTACATAAAAGTGATATCCACTTGAATAGATGTAGCCAAAAATTAGCAAACAAACCACAAAAATATACTGAACACAGTCAATTAAAATCATATCTAATGAAAAAGAGGAGTTACACATGACACAATGTTATTAGCTGGAAAAGCTGGGAGAAAAATGATGCCTTTTACTAAGATGGAAAACACTAGAGAAAGAGATTTGGAATTGAGTTTCTAGACTTGTTTCTTATGAGCTGCCTATTAGATGCTAAAATACAGAAATGTTAATTAGGGAGTTTTATATCTGAGGCCAGAATCCAAAGGAGATACTGGATCTGAAGATAAAAATTTGAGAATCATCAGTGTGCTTACTGATATGTAAAACCATTAGACTAAATGAGATTTTGTTGGGTATGAATACATAATCAAGAAAAGAGAAAAAAAAGATAATTTCTAAGACACACTAATGTATATCAGTTAGAGAGAAGAGGATCTAGCAAAGGACACTAAAGAGTGGTCCCAAAGTTAATTCCAAAGCAATGAGGATGAAGTCCCAGGAAAGTGGGGAAGCAGCACCTCAACCTAGTAAGCTCCTATCACCCCACCTGGAACACAACCAGTGTCTTCTAATGTGATGGACTAAGAATATCACATATGCATCTGCATTGATAGTCTGCAGGGCAGAGCCTTTCAAAGGCCCTCTGTGTCAGGCTCCTATCTTGTTCCCTCTTTTCTCCATCCTCTTTGCCTTTCTGGATAGGAATTGAGCATTTCAGCAAGAGTCCTCCTTCTTGATTAGTTTCTTTAGGTGTACAGATTTTAGTAGGTTTATCCTATATTATATGTCTATATGAGTGAGTATATACTGTGTGCATCTTTCTGCTTCTGGGACAACTCACTCAGGATGATCTTTTCCAGATCCCACCATTGACCTGTAAATTTCATGATTTCCTTGTTTTTTATTGCTGAGTAATATTCCACTGTGTAGATGTACCACAATTTGTGCATCCATTCCTCCACTGAGGGGCATCTGGGCTGTTTCCGAACAGGGACTGTCTCTGACATGAACTGATTGGCCTGCTCTTTAATTACCTCCCCCTGAGGGGGAAGCAGCATTACCAGGCCACAGAAGAAGACAATGCAGCCACTCTTGATGAGACCTAATTGACTAGGGTCAGAAGGAAGGAAAAGAAGACCTCCCGTATCGGTGGACCTGGGGAGGGGCATGTGTGCATAGGGTGGAGGAAGGGAGGGATTGGGATGGGAGGAGGGATACGAGGGGATACAAAGTGAATAAAGTGTAATTAATAAAGAATAAAAAATATCACATATGCATCATCTCTGCTTCAAATCAATTATCTTGAGGGTCAGACACACCAAAACAGGCTCAGTTAAGAAAACAACTAGCCTTGTCAATGTTACAGAGAGGAAAATACAGGAACTACTCTATGCTCTGAAGGTGAAAGTGACATATAGTTAATGCAATGTATGGTTCGGTGCAGAGCCTGGGGGAATATATATTTTGAAAAGGGATATTAGCTCAATTACTATGACTTGTATACTGACTATGGTAACATCTGATGTCAAGTGTGGCTTTCTGAGTCACACTAGGGTAAAGCGTTATATGCATTACTGAATAAATCAGAGGATATATTTATCCTGCAATTTAGTATAATCACAGGTATAAACTCCAGGGTGGTTCTTGCTCATGTATATCAACATATGTGTAAAAATGCTCATAGTAGTGGTATTTTTCCCAACATAATATTTTCACTGATTATTTGGGAATTTCACATCATGTACCCCAATCACACTCACTTCTCAGTCCTCTCAGGTCTTCCCTCCCCACTGTGTGTCCCCCCTTCCCACAAGAAGAAAAGGAAGAGGAGGAGGAAGAAGAGGAGTTGTCATTAGATTTGTGTTGTTCACATACTCGCTGGAGCACAGTTAAACTCCCAGTAGCCACTGACCCATAAAGAAAATTGAGTCCTTCCCCACCCGCACCCCTGCCAGAAGCTATCAGTTATTGAGAGCTATACTTCAGCATCCTTATCACCTTTTTATTTTATTTTATTTTATTTTATTTTATTTTATTTTTTATATTAATCACAGGTCATTCCCTCTGTATCCCAGCTGTAGCCCCCTCCCTCTTTCCCTTCCAATCCCACCCTCCCTCCCTCATCTCTTCCCTGTCCCCTTCCAAGTCCACTGATAGGGGAGGCCCTCCTCCCTTTCCATCTGATATAACCTAGAAACCCTGCTCGGATGTAGCCCATGGTAGCTCAGTATGCAAGTGGGTTCCCTAGTAAGGGGAACAAGGATTATTTCTGACATGAACTCAATGACTGGCTCTTTGACCTCCTCCCAACCCTCGGGGGGTGGGGGGAGCAGCCTTGCTAGGCTACAGATTAGGACATTGCAGCCAGTCCTGAAGATACCGTATCACCTTTTTTAAGAGTTCTCTTCAATGGCTTTCCCTCTAGGCTGTTACTTTTTGGGGTGGTGGGGTAGATTGTATGGGTTGTCAGAGAAACCTTCTATGTCCCTCTTTCTCAACTGTGAGTCTGCAGTCATAGATACTACTGCAAAAGCAGTTTTCTTGTCTTTTAAGTAAGGGATCACAGACCATGGAGTCCCTTCCACATGTTCTCTGGCATCAGCTTGTGCCACTGACCTCAGCATGGTCTCCATTGGCGGTACAGACTATGGATATCAACATGGCCCTCTGCCGCAGTACAGATCATGGACATCATCATGCCACCATTGGTGGCAGCAGGGGACAAGAACCTCAACATGGCCTCTGGGACAGCATGGGCCATGGACACCAATATGATCATGATCCTCAATGGCAGCCTGGCCCTTCGCTTCAGGTGGCAGCACAGAACAAGGACATCCACCTAGCCTTCAGTGGTAACATGGACCATGGATAACAACATGACCTCCAGCTGCAGTAGGAGCATAGACATCAACATGGCCCTCAGTGGCAGCAAAGACCACAAACATCAACACAGCCTCAGTTGATAGCACAGGCCATTCACATCAATATAGCCTCAGTGACAGCACGGCCCACAGATATCAACATGGCCTTAGCTGAGACACAGACTATGCCTGCGTCCTCTCCTCTTCCTCTGTGGCTTGGCAAGGTGGCCTGGGAGAAGTGATCAAAGAGCAGGCAACAGAGTCCATGTCAGAACTGGGTAATCTACATGGAGACTGAGTTGCCTATTGGCTATATCTGAGCAGGAGGCCTGGGTCTTCTCCAGGCATGGTCCTTGGTTGGTGCATTTGTCTCTGCAGGTCCCCCTGGGCCCAGATTTGTCAGCTCTGTTGGTCTCCTTGTGGAGCTTCTGTCCCCTCTGGGTCTTTCTATCCCTCCACTTTTCCATAAGACTCCCTGTACTCTGCCCAAAGTTTGTGAGTCTCAGCATCTGCTTTGATCCCCTGCTGGGTAGAGTTTTTCAGAGGACATCTATGGAAGGTTCTTGTCCTGTTCCCTCTTTTCAACCACTTTCCAGTGCTTATCCTGTTTGCCCTTTGGAATGAGAATTGAGTATCCTCTCCAGGGTCTTCCTTGTTGCTTAGCTTCTTTGGGACTGTGGATTGTAGTATGTTATCCTGTACTGTATGGCTAATATCTGCTTATAAGTGAGTATATACCATTTGTGTCTTTCTGGGTCTGGGCTACCTCACTCAGGATGAAGCCTCACATTCTTGCCAGTTTCCTTGCCAGGATGGATACTGTGCCTTCAAATTGTGAGGCAAGGGAAACCCTCCTGTCCTTAAGTCACTTCTGTTAGGTGGTTGATCACAACAACAGGAAAAGGAACACAATATAAATACACACAGAACGTTCAGCACACATCAATACTACTAAGGCTGACAGAATGAGACCCTTAGCAACAATTCTGTGTTGATTCTAACACATTTGCATAGAAAAAACTTAACTCTCATTAAGTTCAATGTTCTTCTTCTTTTTTTTTTCCACCTTAACCTGAGTAAGTAAAAAAGCCACATGGCTTCACTTTAATCTGAGTATTATGGGTCCCAAGATAGTGACAGACCATGAAACTAAGTTGGGTAGGGAGTTTCTGCCATTACCTGACAAAATAGGGTTCTTAGAAGGGACTTAGTACATGTCTGTAGAATGAAGCCAGATAACAAGAGAAAAACAGTCCTCTGACCCAGCTCTTTTCTGCTGTTCTAACAGTTTTGCTTCTCTTTTAACCTGAAGGCTATGCATAGAGTAGTGTACAACTATGAATTGGGAAGGAAGTTGCCTTTACTGGACTGAACGATCTAGACAGAAGAAACCAAACAGTTATACTCGGCATTTAGTTCTTAAAAATCAGGTTATGCATGTCTTGTTTGAGCAACTCTGAGATGAGACTTCAGGCCAATTTAACAGCATCTTAATAACTGGGTTTGAAGAGGCTGTCCTTAGGGAAGAGCTGGAAGTGTTTCCCATTAGAAAGTCCCAGCCTGTCTTACCACGCTTTAACTTAATTATCCTACTTGGAAAGAAAAAAAAAAAAGATATCAAGGGACCAGGAATCTAATTTTAGTTCTGTCCCTTATGATGTGACCTTGAACTTGTCATTTAAACACAATCTTGTCTCACTTTTCTTGATGTAAATGGCTAACGACTTTAATGATTATCTTATTTCAGAGAAGGATGATGGAGATAAATATAATCTAACACATTTTGATGCTACTAAGGTGAAGACTTAAACCCTTAATCAACAATACCTAAGTTCTTAGACACTTGTGGTTTCACTGGCCTTCATGATAATTGTGTGAAGACGGACAGTACCTCCACTAACATGAGAAGAGCAAGCTACATCAAAGTTAAAGGGGTAGAGCTGAACATAGCTCTAGTCTTTAGTACTCTGTCATGCAGCTTAGAAGAAAGAAATATTTCTCTGAAGAAAAGGGAGAGAGCCAGTGAACACCAGCATTCATCTCTTTGCTCCTGACTGCTGAGGCACCGTACCTCCTACTCCTGCCAACAGCAAGAACTGCTCTCAACATCATACCTTCTCATGAAGGCCCTGAGACCAGCAATTTATGTGCTAATTAACTTGACCATTTAATTTCTGAGAATGTAGTAAATGGTATTTAAGCTGTCACTGGAAAAAAACAAAACCAACCCAGTGTGCCTCTAGAGGAATAGTCTCAAGAAGACTTGTAGAATTTTGAGTAACAATTTGGTGGGTGTGGAAGGTACAAGGTGTCCTGACATCTTAATTAGAAAGTAATGAGATTGTTGGAAGAAGGATGGGGTCATGCTCCAAGAACACATGAGTATATCACAAGGGGCTTTCACTTATCAAATGGCAGGCGGTCTGTTACAAACTATAACTAATTAAATATAGTAAAAATCCATGAGTTCACACAAATGTAACTAAATAACTAACTAAATAGGGAGAAGAGAAACTCTTTCTTATTTCGTAAGTCAGGTAAGTGAAATGGCTAAAGTAATGTTATCTTATCCTAACTATTGTGTGCCTGCTTGGTCCCTTCTCAGCCTTCTACCCTAACAGCCACATTTACCTTTGCAATACTTCTGGGATGTCCATGAATTTAACCATGGCTCAAATACGTTATGTAGTGTCTAGAAAATACCACTGAGCTAAAAAAAAAAAAAAAAAAAAAAAGCAGATATTACCAGCCACCACATCTAAGTCCTTCCCCTAAGCCCACTTCGAACATTGATATAATTGGGGATTTGTCTTTTAAAATGCTATACCTCTGAGCTTGGGCACCATGAGAACTTTCAGAGGTATGAGCCTGCTCTTGGTCTAGCCATTAATAAAAGGACCAAAGACTTTAATTGGATTAATCAGCATGGTCATCAATAACTTTCTTGGGGGGATCATTTCCGTGAGTAACTACATGTAAAATGAGAAAATCAGAGATGCTGAAACTATAGTGTGAAAATTTGATTAAAAATTAGATGCTTGGGGAAGGACAAATATTTTAATGTTCTTTTTCAAATGTGACATTTAGATTTAAACTTATATTTAAAGTACAATAATATATTAGACATGAAATGAAAGTATAACAGAACCTACTATTTTGTATGTTAACTAAAAAAATTAAGAAAAAAAAAGAGGAAAAAAAAGCAAGACATTTATAACCTCTTAAGTATTTTCTTACAAGACAATTAAGGGGAAAAACAACTCTGTGGTAAAGAAGCCTGGTAGACATAGCCTGAATGAAATCATTAAAGTTATTATATGCAGTGATGAAAGAGATATAAAGAAAAAAATATGCATTATATATTGAGGGTCTGATGATGCACTTGGGATGCAACACTAATTTGAGGGGAATCTGTTAAAACTATGGGAAATGTCTTTGTATTTATCTTGCAAATTTTCTGCTACAGTAGAATTTTTATTTTGAAAATTCAATAGTATTAAGAATATCACTAGAAACAGATGAACATATGAGAAGTAGGAAAAAAAATTGAACATGGCTTCCTCAGTTAACCAGAAAACTTCTAAGATGAGAAGAGAAGAAAGAGAAGGACAAACATTATTCGAACCAACAAAATTACAGGAATCTGTGAATACCTTCCAACAATAACCTTAAATGTCTAAATTCTTCAATTAAAAGATTCAAGAGGCTAGCTGATTGAATTAAAAACAAGATCCAAACTCTTGTCTGCAGAAACATACCTTACTGACAAAGATATGCAAAGATCTAAAGTGAAATGGTGTACCAAGTAAATCAGCTTGAAATTAACAAAAATGTTAACATATTTCATGAAAATTGCATTTATTTTTCCAAAGTATTGTTGTACAACAGTTTCCTAAGAGACTGAAACATTTCACCTTGCTGGGAAACTTTTTATGCAGGGAGCTAAACAATTCAAATAGCTTCGGGAAGTCTCTGAAACTACCAGGTTCACCAGACTCCTCCCTCCCAGAATAAACAATAGACAGCCAATAGTCACTCTCAGAGGAGATGCTCAGGAAACCAAATTGCGAAGAAGACTCTGAGACTAGACCAGCTGCCTGGAAGAGGGTTAGACCAACTGAGTCACTTGGAAAGGATACTCTCCAACCTTTTAGCTGCCTGCAGTCTGTGCAGTGTCTCCAGGGCTGAGCTGCCGCTCAAACTGGGGTGGGCTGTGGGTATGCTGCTGTCTTTGAATCACTTCTACTCCTGGTCAGTAGCCCCTCACCCACATTTCTGTAAACAACTCCAATAAAACCCACTGATTCACCAAGTTGGACTTTGTGGTATATGTACTGTGGTCTGTTGTGGGCTCCCGATTTGGAGTAGACCTGTGAGTTATATCTCGCCAGGAAAAATCTTATTACACAAAAAGGATCAATATATCTGCTCAGCTGATACCTTTTAGTGAAACTTTCCATGATTATACAGTATTTGACTTGAGAGTTTTGCAGTATATTGATTGCTTTTTCAGTTCTTTGTTTTTAATGTCCTTAGTAGACTATAAACTCATAACAGAGGTAAATCTACACTACATGCAGTTGCCAAAGCATTAGGCATAGGCTTTGGACAGATTACACGTACTGTCTTCCTTAGGGAATACTTTTCAACTCTACAGTCACAGTTCCAGATAAAGCCTGTTTCTGAACAAAAGCATCCTTCATCTGTATAATAATAGTAGAAAATTGGCAACACCAACAAAAAAAACCCAACCCATTTCCTTCTGGTTTGCAATAACTGTAGTTAGAAGCAGTGTATCTGTATGCTGTATAATGCTGACCTCTTAGATTCTTGGATTTTTTCCCCCATACAAAAATATGATGGAAGCAGGCAAAATGACGTGGATACTGTTTTCAATGGAAAGATTCTTGGTTAAACATGAAAGATACATTTTAAAAATAAGAGTATTTGGTCTGTATGCTGTCAAAGTTCTTAAAACTATTCTATTTCTTTGACAGTCTTGTATTTTTGTGACCCTAACTTAAGGCCTAATATTATACATAGAAAAGATGCCTAAATATGTTTAATATATAATTACTTAAAAAACAATGGAATATAAATCTGAAGGAAGGTAAGGAGTTAAACATGTCTCTATACAATAATAAATGATTTTAGGATACCACTATTTCTACATTTTTCTAAATAATCCTTAGTTAGCAATCATAGATGTTCCAAAGAAAAAGTTATCTTCTCTACAGCAACAACAGAGCATATGGAATTAGAAACAGATAAATAAAATGTAACACAAAGTGTGTGTGTGTGTGCATGTGCCTGTGTGAAATTGGAACAACTGAAATTGGGAGAAGCTGTCTGGCCTAGAATTATCTCTCATCACCCTGGGAATAAACATTTAGAAGATATGTTCTCTATTAGTTTAGCCCAGCTTGGCTGGGCTCTGCTCTGTGTTAGCAGCAGGGCTTATTCCAAGGTTGAAACTCTCATACTCTGAACTTTAAGTTTTCCTAATAAAGCCGGGCTGCCCACTGCTTCCAGGTAGCTAACCCTTAGAACTCCATGTCATACTCCTTTTTATACTGCTGACTGTCATCTCTGTAGCCTGGGGAGAGGACCAAAGACAACACATTTTCCCAGAGCCTTCTAAGTGGAGAAGTAGAAAGATAACTAAAATCATACATGATGGGGTCACAAGTCAACTTCAAAAGCCTCAAGCTACCAAAACTCAAAGGTATGACAGACTTTGATGACCAAAATTGTAAGTAAAAAGAGTAACCCAGAAAGACATTTAGTGGTCTGCTGGCCAAGTCCATCTAGGCTACTCTGAGAGGTACCATGACAGAACACTGTGATGAAGTATCTGTTAATCAGTGAGAGACATATAAACACATTTCAGCTTTCCTGAGCTTAAGAAACATTTTTTAAATGTGGCACTAAGGGACCCCATCCCAAGACCTTTTCTGCGCTAAGCAAATGTTCTACCATGGAGCTATCTTCAACGTCAAGACAATGAGTTTTAATTGTCACAATCAACTCCAACTCTTTCCTTCTTATCATACTTTCCTTATAACCTCTTGCTTGTCATTGCTTTGTTTAAGAGTTTGCTAAGTTCTTGTGTTCTTGATAAATACAAATGTTTACATTTTCCCCATCAGTCATTATTAAAATCTAGAAATACTCATTTGTAACTATAATCTTTTCCCCCAGATCACCTAGGGGGGTTCTTAGGACTAATTTATTTGAGTGTGGGGTTGTCTAAGCACTGAGAGCAAGAGACTCTGAGTCCTAAGCCTGGGTCGGATGGTTGTGTCGCTCCCCAGAGCTCAGGAAACATCTCCAAAGAGGGGCTGGAAAGAAAGTGGAAGCCAGAGGATGCAGAGGATGGGGGGAGTGCTGTAAAATGCTGACTCTTGGACATGATGTGGTTGTTGAACTAATGAACTTATAGCTGCTGTGGTCACCTACACAAAACCTGCACAAAGTCAACCCAGTTAAAAATTTCAGCAGAGAGCAGGGAGAGGGTCTCCTCCCCTCCCCTCACCTGATGGCTACTAGGAAGAGTCATTTTTTCCATCAGGAGTGTGGCTACTAATAGATTCCCTATGCAGCAGTGGGTGAACCATGCTCATGCATATAAACACAGTACGGCTGGACTCTGTGGGTTAAACAGGTAACCAACAAACAAATAAATAGGACATGAATCTGGGGGACAGAGATGACTGGGGGTCCTTGGAAGAGTTGGAGGGGAGAAGTGAGGAGTGATAGGATCAATAAACACTACATACATATATGAAAAATTTAATGAAATAAAAAATTAAAAAGTAGCAGGGTTATAACTCAGTATTACGGATGTTGATCTGTGATACAATAAGAGCCTGTCAATCAAGCCTCCATGGGTTCTATGTATTTCCAAGAAAGCAGCAGAGTTGATCAACTCTGTGAACTGCTTACATCACATCTTACTGTTTCCAGGAACTTGAAAGATAGTAAGACATACTCAAACCTGCTACCATTCTCAAGCATCCTGGGCATTAGCAAGGGGAGAAGCTGGTGACTGCCAACACTGAGGGGCATCTTAAGTACTTAGAAGAAAGGCACAGAGCAAGATATTTTGGTCATCTGAGCAGATATAATTAGAATCAGTGGAAAAACCCAGGTCCTGTGCTTCATAATACAGTGAGTACTATATCTCATTTCCCCCATATTTCTACTTGTTATTTGTGCCCATAAATATGCAATCAGGAGAGGATTACTTATGGAACAGTGGCTCATTGCACAAATCTCAGATCACAAAAATAATATATTTTTTTTTTCTGCTGAAAACTGAATATGTGATTCCCTTTTCTTTGTGTTGGGCATTTAAATGTAGATATAACTATCACATAGTATGCCATTTATTATGCTGTTTTGCATCTACAAACCCACCTTTCTATTTTGAATTGCAATCTACCCTTAGACCTTCTCTACACCCTCCACTGAGCCTCACATTGCTAACAGGAGATGCTCTGCACAAGTTAGGGAGATAGATGAACAAATCTTGATGAGATTACAAGACCAAAGCTGGAATAATAACATACTGTGTGTTTGGTATAAATTGAAGGAGGAAATAGTACATTAGTTCAGGAAAATGATGAAGACAACTAATTTATTATCCATGATATGTCAGGACTAAAAAAGGTGAGGGGAAAAGAGAAAAAGAGCAAATAACTTTACTTATTAACCAAGATTCACATACCTTTCTTTTTCTTTTTGGCGTGGCTACTGAATGCCAAGAGACCCAGAGGGGCATCCTAGCTATCAGAAGTTTCCTGAAAAGATTGTGTCTTGTAGCTTATTTAGAAATGGAAGCTGAGCAGAAGCAAGATGTGGTCCAGGTATAGAGGTGTACAAGTATTTATAAACATGGAGGTGGTGTTGCCATTTTTAATGCTGTCCACCAACTTTCCAAATTAGAAAGAACACTAGTTAAAATGGCTTTTAATCTGCTCACACAACTTTAGTAAATATTAGTATTGCCATTTTTATAATCCAGTGAATAACTTCAGAATAATGACATCACATATGGGTAACGAGATTATACAGTAGTATAATCTATCTCACCCAACAAAATTATTGAATAACTACAGTTTGACATGTACTAGGGATATAAAGATACAATTAATAAACTAGTTCTACTTAACACAGATTTATGTTTTTTAAAAAACCTACATTTCTTGAGATGAAAAAGAATTTTAGCTCTTCATTAATGCCGATACTGAAAACTTACAATGATTTCAGTTTATAGGAATAGTTTCTTAAATAAACATAAATAAACTACTCTTAAAATAAGTGTGAAAATAACTACACCATTACTTTCTCCCTTACATCTTAGCATCCTTAACAAAGACAGATACGGCTCCAGTCTTCTTTCTTTCTTGCTGAACTGTTTCTCCTCTGTCAACCGGATACTAGCAACTTTAGAGGACTGCTAGTTGATGCCGTCAGCTCTGAACACCGTCCATCCTTGGGCTACCAAGATGGTTCTTCTGAAAACAAACCTGACCTGAATTTTGCCACTTACAACCATTCAACAGTCTACCAAGCTTATGCAGTAAAGACGAGGACTGTCAAATGGCCACTATGGGAAGCTTTACGTTTCATGTGCTTTCCTCTTTTGTCTCATCTCTGTTCCTCTTCTTACAATCTAGACACTCAATTTTTTCCCCCGTTTTCAACTTTCTTTATTTTATTGTTTTAAACCCTAGAAGCCAGGTGGAGTGGTATATGTCTGTAATGCTTACTTACAGGTAGCAAGAAAATGGTTGTAATTTCTGGACTACCCTGGATGACACAGTGGGTTCTAGGCCAACTGGGGCTGCAAAGTGAGACCCTGTCTTAAAAAGCCACCACTGGAGCTGGAGAGATAGCTTAGCAGTTAAGAGGACTGGCTGCTCTTCTACAGGACCCAGGTTCACTTCCCAGCATCTACATGGACACTATAATAACAGTTCCTAAGATCTGATGCTGTCTTCCAGTCCGTACTGGCATGAAGCATACACATGGTGCATAGACATACATGGAGACAAAATACCTAAACACTTAAAAAATAAAGTAAAATAAAAACCACCACCAACAACAAAATTCTGGGCCTCTAACTCTTCTGTTTCCACTGCTAGCTAGAATTCCGTTTCTACTGTTTAATTCTTCAGGTTTTAGCTTAGTTGTTCCTTAATCTGGAAGTTTCGTGATCTTCAACCTTCAGTCCTCTTACCTAGGTAAGAGGGTCCTTTGGCACACTTGTCCTATAAAGTTACCACTGGTCTCCCTTCTCTTAAAACTGTGACGTCTAAAGGCAGGGTCCCCTTAACCTAGCTAATAACGACAGTCATGGCCAGAAGTTGGCCTTAGCTGTGCTGATCTTATCTCTAGTCTTTCCCATCTGTAGTCTAGGATTATATTTTAACCAACTCCCTTTGTGTTTTAGAATATGTGAGTGATTGTAGCATTGTGTGATGGTTTGAAAAGAATGACCCCACAGGCTCATATACTTGAATGCTTACTCATCAGGCAGCAGTACTACTGCAAGGATTATGTGTGGTCTTGTTGGAGGAAGTGTGTCATTAGGAATGGGCTCTGAAATATGAACAGAAGAAGCCTGGCTCACCACGCATGTCGGCAGGTACGCTCAGGGGTGGTATCTCCACTGGACGTGGACTTGAGCAGATAGTCCAATTGACGTAACAATGTGTGGTGTAACCCAGTATAGCAATCTATTGATTTTAAATAAAAGCATGAAGATGATGTAGAATGTATCTGCCTTCTTTCTCTTATAAAAGTACTTAGGAAGCTAATCTACATTGAAACTGGTATCAAATCAAAGCAAGGGGATGTTAAATGACTTATGATAACTGAAGGTCTGATCAGCATCACAGTATGCCAGGTATGATGAATTCTTTCCTTTCCTTTTTACATTTAAAAATTAAGCATGCACTATTTTAGTTCTGTGCCACTTAAAAATGATAAGCTAAAGAAATAAATAAAAGCTTTTGCTTTTTATGGCCAAGAATCCTGAATTAGCTGGCTACTTGGTAGCTGCTGCCATGAGTTTAGGAACTAACAGGCATATGCCTGGCTTAGTAAAGGAGAGAAAGAGAGACTGAACAGCATATACAATTCTGTTTACATAGACAGAGCTGAGTAGTAGGGGAGCTTACTGTCTGGAATCAAGTAGGAGACAAAGTCATGAGTCATTTGTTATCTGTTCCCAAGAATATTAATACATGGGACTTCTAGAGACTAAGGCTCTTCAATATCCTAGTTAACCCTCTCACATTCAGAAGTATTTGCTTAAAGACAAAATAGCCATGTGCTCTCACTGAGCCTAGAACCTACTTTAGAGGTCTGTTAGCATAAATACTCTCTTTCCTAATTCTTACCAGGACCTGGAAGCTCAAATCCATGATCTCAAATGAAGCTTTGAAAAGTACAGGCCCGTGAAGGGGAATTAGAGGCTGCGGTAACGTGTGGGGATGATGTATCAGGGCAGTGTGCTCAGTGTACTGGCCTGCTAGCTGCCTCTCCCTGTGGACTCATACACCACATATCAAGTCACTTTAAGCTTCAGTTTTCTCAGAAGTAAAATATATCTGAAAATAACTGTGCCTAATTTAGAGTTACACAGAAAATAAAATGAAACAATATGTGTGAAAGAACATTAAGTAAACATTACTTTTTCGTACCACAGCAAGAAACATTCCTATTTTACTTTGAATTTTTAATCGTTGCATACTAATGACCAGAAGGTAGGAAAGATGGAGGAGACGTTATAATCAGAAAGGGAACAGGCTTATATACAGAAACATCTTGTTTTGTGAAATGGATTGCATAATCACATTCCTTCCACATTGTGTCACTTGCTTCCTAGTCAGGGCTGGAAGCTTGCTAAACCTCTCACTTTGGGACCTACTAATGCAGGAGGGGGTGGGGGACAGAAGTGTTACTGAGGGAAAGAGGAATTCCTGGAAATGTTGTGGAAGAGGGTATCTGTCCTCTGAGCCTGCTCTTTTTTGGCCACCTATCATTGAAATTCTATGGTTTTCTGAAAGCCACATGAGAGCAGCCACTAGCCAGTCCACTCCCCTGGAAGCATCAGCCACACAGTGAGTCACACTTCTTATCAGCATGGATGCAGTCAGAAAGGGATGTGTGGCTAGCAGAGGCTAGATACAACCTCTAAGCTCTTTTGGCTCAGTGGCCTCACTGGTCTAAGATTTTCCAGTAACAGAACAGAACTTTCTAGACAAGAAAGTATGAAATCAGTCTATCCTACTTCTGAATAAAACCTGGAGAACAGAGCTTTTCTGGTTTTAGCCTTAAGTAAACAAAAATGATTCCACCATCAGTTCCAAGGCATTTGCTGCTGTGCAGACCCTTGCAGGCAAGTCAGGAATGGCAATAAATTTCTTACTCTGATCCAAGACATGTTTCTTGCAGCATATAAAAGAGTCACACTGAGAGTAAAAAGCATGTTTTTTCTTACCTTGCTCCAAGATCCCGCTACCTCAGCATCACTAACTAAAACCAAGCCATTCTCATCTCATCTCACTTAACACAATTGGTATAGCTCTGTTGTAGTATAATCAGCAATTCATTCCTTTTTTGTTGCCAAGTAATATTTTATTAAGTAGATATACTGAATTTTATTTATGTGTTCCTTGGCTGATGAACATTAAAGCTGTTTCAACGTTTGGGCTATACCAAACAGTGCTGCTAAGACACTCATGTTTTATAGGGATATGTTTTCTGTATTTTGGAGAGCATATTCCTGAGTGGAAATTCTGGGTCATATAGTGACTACATCCATCCATTGTAACTTGCAAACTGTTTCCTAATGTGTCTGCATCACTTTACAACCTTACCAGCAATGTATGAAGAGTCTAGCTGCTCTACATCTTCTCCCACACAGATGACTATGTTTTGGTCTCAGCTACATGGTGGGTGTACAGTGGTATTGCACTGTGATTAGCATTTCCCAAATGATGAATGATGCTGACCATCTTTCCAAGGCTTTATTGGCTGTTTTTATATATTCTCTGGAGAAATATCTACCAAAATAATTTGCCTTTTTATGTTAGTATACAAAGTAACGGGTTTCAGTATGGCATTTGCATGCGTGTATATGATTATACTTTCTTAGTTATTCCCTTTCCCCCATAGCACTCCTACATCCCCTTTTGCTGGTTTTCTTGCCCCTCATAGTCACACCTTCTGCTTACTTGCTGCAAGTATGACATTATTGCCGTGTTTCCCTTAATCCCTCCCCACAGAACTTTTCCTAATCTCCAACCTACAAATATTTTACAACCTACCCAATATTTTACATATGTATTTCTTTTATCATTTCATTTTTAATGGACATCTTGCCTATTTTAAAATAGGGTTATTTACCTTTTCTATTGCTGAACTATAAGCGTTCTTTTATGTTTTAGAAAGTAATTTCCAACAGTAAATCAAATCTCCTCACTCCTGGTAGGCACGTCTGAGCTGTGGCCAGGCTCATGTATCAGAGCAGGCATGACTATAACCCAGCATATTTTTAGACAACAATTTGAAAGCATCGGCATTCCTATGTAGTTCCCTGATGATTTAGAGCAAAGCCCCAAACTGCCACTCTGCTCATAAGGCCACACAATCAGGCCACCGCCTGCCCCTACAGCCCCTCTGCACACCACCTCCCTCTGCAGCCTATATAAGCCACTAAGAGCACCTTCACTTTGCTCGTGCATGTTATTAGCGGCGCTGTGTCGCGGCTCTGTCTGGTGCTTGTATTCCCTTTCCCTAAATGGCTGCTTCTTAACTCCTAGGTTTCAATTTAAAATTTCACAAATTTTCCTGAAAGGAAATTCTCAGTACAGAAGATCCCCTCCAAAAATGAACTCTGGGGGGATGACAGACACAGTCATTATTTTGATGACAGTAATAGTACCAAGGATGCATATTTATGTTACAATTTTTCAAAATATTCATTAAAATGTGACCTTCTTTGTATGTGTTGACGATTGAAGCCAGGACCTCACTCACGCGATGGCACATATTCTACCACTGAACTTATGATATATCTCTAGCCACTAAAATGACCTTATTCCCTGATTTATTACAAATACTTACATCTGTCTCACAGACTAGAATAGAGGTGCCATAAAAGTAGAAGATTCTATTTGTATCACAATAAATTCTCAGCTTGGCTTAGTTAGACATTCAATAAATATTCAGTTAATTAATGGATGCATTCTATTAATGTTTAGAAAAGAAATTCTGAAACAACAGGGTAATTTTCCATTCTTTCAGATTCACTGGTATGCTTTAGACTTAAGATAGAGAGGTTATTATTTTTGCTACTAAGAGTATCTCAAAAATCTCTTGAATGTGATAAATCAGCCTACTTCCATCTTGAGCTTGAAAGCCATCTTATAGAAAAGACACAGTAGATTCATTCCTGTTTATGATTAAATCTTTGTTTCTCAAGAATAGGGCTATGCTCCACCTGTAACCTCAACTACAAATGGTTCTGTACTCTGTCTATTCCAGGAAATGGAAAGTGTGCCTTTGTTTCAGAGGTTATTATGATCACCTTGTGACCATGCCTTTGTTTCAGGAGGTTATTATGATCAACTTGTTATGTCTATGTTCTGCTTTTGTAACCCTTTCCTATTTGCCTACCAAATCCTCCATTTGGAAACACCCTACTCCTCAACTATAAAAACTCTTATCTCACCCTTGTCCAATGCTGATATCTTTTAAAAACATAACTTATTTAATTTTATTTTATGTGCATTGGTATGAGGATGACAGATCACCTGGAACTGAAGTTACAGACAGTTGTGAGCTGCCATGTGGGTGCTGGGAATTGCACCTGAGTCTTCTGGAAGAGCAGGCAGTGTTCTTAACCACTGAGCCATCTCTCCAGCCTCGATGCTGATCTCTTGAAACCTGTCTTTAAGGAGAGACAACATTGTGTACAAGAGTGAAAAAAAAAAAAAAGCTCACTTTAACTAATTTGGCTGGCCATGATACGGGTGAGTGGTCTTCTTCCTCACATCTGTGGGATTAACAGATGATCTCCACTATCAATATTAGAAGTATTGTTTATGTTTCATTTAGTACGAAGTGATACTATACTCCCCCATTTGTAGTGTTTAATTTTATGGTATTATAATATGCTGATGTAATACAATTATAATCTAGTATAACATGTATAGCATAGTAATAGTAAATATAGCACAT
The DNA here is from genome assembly GCF_907164565.1 of Psammomys obesus. Lineage (NCBI taxonomy): Eukaryota > Metazoa > Chordata > Mammalia > Rodentia > Muridae > Psammomys > Psammomys obesus. The sequence goes on along the minus strand of NW_026591598.1, from coordinate 1,389,690 downwards.
AGCTATAATAATAGCCACAGAAATACAATAGAAATTGTCTTGGAGCTTGCTATTTTTCACACATGGGCATTTTGTCCACATTATTTCATTTATTTCTTTCAAGAATTTTTGAAGTAGGTGTTCTTTTATACATGGAAATTTGAGATTTAGATAGGTGAATTAACTGCTGGTGATGGGCAATGCTACAGCTCTACTTTGTCCATTCTGTTACGTATTTCTTACATGCTCATCAACAGTGTTTCCCAGCTCATTACACAATTTCCAAGGCTTGAAGGAAACATTTGTCTTGAGAATGACAAACTTTAAAATGGGTTAGGGCAAAAGCCAGAGTTGCCTGAGAATAAATTGGGATATTTAGAATAAAGAATTTCTACTTTATCCCAAATTTCATGTCTGGCTTCATCTGATCCTATTCTGAACTGCTAGTGAAACATCCCAGAAGCCCTTGTTTGTACGTAAGGAGCCAGCCCTAATTCTTCCCTTGCTTACAAGGAAGCTTGCTAGTAAAGACATATTGAGCACAACAGACCTGGGGGATTTCTCTCACCATCTGAACTCTGGTTTCAGGGGACTAAGGGTAGCTCTTTACCTTTGGTGCCAGGTGGCTGCAGGTTATCTCCAGTCAAAGAACACCAGCCCACAGGAAAGATATCCCGGGAGTCAAAGCGGCACCAGTAGTCAAATGCTCCTCGCCACCCATCAAAAGTGACAAGCACCTCTGAGCCCCGAACTTCTCCAATAGTGGCTGGGCAAATGAAATGCGGGTTCTTTCTGTCTACAGCTTCTAACTTCATCCCCATTTTGAAGAAGTTGTGGGAAGGTGATGGTGGCTCCTAGATGAGAAACAGAAATATCAGCCTCTAATCTGTGAGGTAGCTACATAGATTAAACTTTCAATAAATTCACAGTCCACTCTGTTCTCTTCTCCTAGTAAATGACACTAGTGAGAAGTGCCCTCCACTTTGTCGTTCTTCAGCATTATTTTGAGTTGTCCTTTTTTCTTCATCTTCCAAATGAATTAATCAGCTTTTCAAGTTAGACAGAAAAACCATTTTTGGATCCTGACTGGAACTCTAATGCATTTATAGATTGATTTAGGAAGAAATAACCTTTATTACTGACAACATTAAACCTTATCTATGCACATGATCACCTTTTCCCATTTAAAACTTCTTTAATACAGATTTCTCCTTTATACAAAATTTAAATCTCCTCTATAAATATATCATGCTTTAAATTTTTTGTTACATTTATTTATTTAGTGTGTGGGTATGTGGAGGTATGTGCTATGGCATACATGTAGTTAAAGCCCAAATTATGGGAGTTGACTCCTTCTACCATGTGGGTCCCAAGGATAGAATCGGGTTGTCAGGCTTGGCAGTGAGCACCCTACACCCACTGACCTATCTTAACAGCCCCTCATGCTACTTACTAACATTTGTTCTAGGTATATTAATGTTCCACGAATGGATATCATGAATGGTATTTAAAAAAATTGTATTATCAAGCAATTCATTTCTATAAAGTAGGAATGAATGATGCTTTAAAAGTTGACCGGCAATACTGTTGATATATGAATTTTTTCCTGGTTTATTTATAATTCCTGAGTGATATACAGGAAGTATTCCGACTGATTGTAGGTTTTCCAGTTTTGTTGTTTTGTCGAAAGAGGCCCTCAGAGCAAAGCAGCTGCCATCTTCATCAGAGAGGCTGTGTCTGCTTACAACACAACACCACTAGCAACCCGTTTATGTTTCTTAGAGAAGGAGGGCAGAGGGAGGGTCACTGGATCCTCTCCTGAGATTTGGCTGCTCCCTCCTGTACATCCCAGTCATTTGTATACATTTTTTCCATAAATGCATACAGTCTTAGGGTCTCGTGAGGTACTAGAGTACATAGGCTGGGGAAGGCTAACTGGAGAGAAGGGCTCCACCTACCTATGTGATGGGGAAGCCATCATCCATGCTGGATGAAGATTTTCCAGTGCAGCTGCTATGAGGTAACCCATGTTCTCTATGTCCAATGAACTCACTGGATTCCTGTGCTGAACTTGGCTTTGTCATTGGCTCTTATAAGAAAAGGCTAGACACTGCTACATTTTCCTAGCGAAAGAATTCCCATATCACCATTGATTATCTTTTTTTTCCTTCATGTACCCTGAGGTTATTTTTCAGAAGCTCATGTATGATAACTGCTTTGTTTCTTGGAGATGTGTTACTTTTTAATCATCACCTATTGACTTCTTTAATGCTTTTTTAGTATCAACATATTTGTCTGACTTCAGTATACTTTATATCAATTTTATCTTGATATAAGTTTACCTGGTTCTATCTCTTATGTTCTCTTCCTCTCTCTCTTTCTCTTTTCAGATGTTCAGTTTGGACCTTTTTAAAATGTAGCACTTAAAAAATGGTGTTTTGTGCCAGTTAAATGGCTCAGTGGTTAAAGACACTTGCTGACAAGCCTGATAATTCAAGTCCCACGTAAGCTGAGTTTCCTTCCTAGGAGCCGAAGAGTAGGAGAGAGCCGCTCCTGTAAGTTGTCTTCTGACCTCCATATATGTATGCTGTGGCATGTACCCCTCCCCACAAAATAAATATGTAAAGATAAGTTAAAAAATCAAAATGTTGTTTTCTATTTCTTCTTCTATTTTCGTAGGCAAAATACTTAGGCTACACCCTTGGCTGATATTTGTACTCTCGGAAACTACTTGGGATGTGTGATGTTTATTATGTTTGTATCATGTAAGGTTTGTTTTGAAAGTTTCTTAGGGCTTTCTAAGGCAGAACTCAGGGCTCATTCTCAGCAGTCCTTCACTCAATCACTGTGATATCAAATCACCTAGAGAGCTTTTGGGTTTGCTCTGCCAGGTACCTAGCCATACCTTCATACAATGTGAAGTCCCTAGACAACCCACCCACAGGGAGAAGCCTAATCCGAGGTGGCTGCATCCTACCCTTTCCCAGAGTCGCTTCCTTAGAAATCTCATAATCTTTTCACTGAGAGCTAAAGTTTAATAGATATGGCCAGGCTCTAATCTACTTTCTTCCTGGCATGGGTCCAAGCTTCATCTTGTGTTTTATCATAAGTATATAAAAGCAAGATTCTATAAAGTAAGATTGGCAGAGCCCCAAGACAGCTATGCATTTAGCACGTATGTTTTACTCTCTAGTAAGTTCTACAAAGCACCAAAGAGAATATTGTTGGCTATTCCCCACATACCTACCTCACAGTTAGAGGTATTTCTCATTGAAAGAGGTTTCAAGTGGCCTAATATATTTGGAAACAAGAGCGTTCTCATGATTTAGATTTAACTAGCAGCACAGGCATGTCTAACTCAGTCATTTCTACACTAACTCTCACCCCATTGGAGAAGTCAACTGCCAGCAGGCTGACATTCTCTCCTTTTGAGGCACAGAAAGAATAAACACAGGTTACCCATCCCTGTTCTGTCCCTTACTAACTACATGATCTTGAGCAAGTTCCTTTCTCAGAAGCCTGCTTCCTGGGGACTGGAGAGCTAGCTCAGCAGGTAAGAACACCAGCTGCTCTTTCAGGTTTGGCTCCCAGCACCGACGTGGTGCTTCACAACCATCTGTAACTCTAGTTCCAGGGATTCTGACGCCCCACTTCTGGCCTTCATGGGCATCAGGCATGCACATGGTACAAACGTATTAACATAGGCAAAACACCCATACACATAAACAAACAAATAAATAAATATAATTTTAAAATTTAAAGTATGTTTCCTTAATTATTGAGTTGAATAATTATATATATATATATATATATGTGTGTGTGTGTGTATGCCAGATGCAGGTACTAAATGCATAATAAGTGCAAGGCTACAAACATATTACAGATAATTAAATAACAGTCACCTTCATTTTTCCCTATTTAGAACACAGACTACAGAACTTTGTAAAAATTATTCCTTTAGGTTTGTTTTATATTTCAGAGTTCTAATAAACACACCTTAATTTCTTAACAAGCCTGTTAAAAGCTCACTTTGCAGGTAAAATTAAAAAAAGATATTATTAGATTATCTTGTCACTGGCAGCTACAACCCCCAAACAGGAATCCTGTCTCACTATTAACGTCTAATACAATTCTCTGAAGATAAATCTACTTCATAGGTTTTTAAATTTTCTACTGAACTAGTTTTTTAGCAACATTCTCATGCCATTGAAATAAAAGAGACAGCAGAGGCTCAGTAATTGACAGAAGACAAGTATTTGATCTTAAGAAACTTGCAGGTAGTGACAGCTGAGAGGCAGTATACCTTATGGAAAATCTTGATGGGAGCCATCTCTGCTCCATTTAGTGTCTTCAAAAGGAACATGGGCCAAGAGGAGGCATTCAGCCGAAAGCCTGCAGTAAACATAATGGACAACAGCCTTAAAAATGAACTCAAGGGCAAGGTGACACCAAATTCTCCCTGTGGCAGCTAGCTATTCCTGCTACCGCTATGCTATGACATTCACAGAATCAAAGGCCCTAGAAGAACATTTAAAAACTGGACAGGAAAGCCGGGTGGTGGTGGTACATGCCTTTAATCCCAGTACTCAGGGGGCAGGGGCAGGGGCAGATCTCTGTGAGTTTGGAGACCAGCCTGGTCTACAGAATGAGTCCAGGACAGCCAAGTCTACAAAGAGAAACCCTGTCTCAAACAAACAAACAAACAAACAAACAGGAGAAACGGCTCATTAGACAGATGAAGGAAAGACGGCCCTTTGGAGAGAATCTAAGTTTATCCTAGGTAAGGCAGCAAACAAGCAGTTCAACAAGGTCTCTCGACACCAATCTTCTGACTCTAAGACAACTATTACCATAATGCCGCCAACACTTTCCTTCATAAATCCAAGACATACAAGATAGGATGAGCAAATAGTTCGAAGTGATGTAGGTAGTAGATGATAAACGAGGATCTAATAGAAAAAAAGTTGATTAAGTCAATTTATAAGTCTAATACACAAGTAAATCACTTAGTATAAATTAACACTATTTTAATTTTTCTGTGGCTCTCTGAAGACAGTCACACATGCATGCATACTTTTTGACTTCCTTGTCTCCCTCACAACCCCCCCACCCCACCCCAGAAACAGGTTTCTTTGTGTAGCCTTGGCTAGACTTGCTTTATAGACCAAGACAGCCTTGTACTCACAGAGATCTGCCTGCCTCTGCCTCCCTGAGTGCTAGGATTACAGATGTGTGCCACCACACCTGGCTTTCAACTCCATTTTTAAAGAAAGGGTCACTGAGAATCTTCTATCTCATTTGGAACTCGAAGAGCTAAAGAATCCTTTCAGCCATATACCATATAAGGGTATCAGCACAATAGCCAGTGCATACTGAATCCACTTCACATGTCATTAAAATTTGAAATAACATAAGGCAGACACAATGATTTATTCCCAGTTTAGAGAAGATGAAATGGGAATAGAGTAGCAGGTTGTCCACAAGGTTACAGGAGTGTGGTGGGGACAGATTTCAATATGTGATGGTTTGCCCTATATCTTAAAAAAATTTATTATCTCATATAGTACATCCCCAACCACAACTCTCTGCCCCCACCCACACCCTCCAACCACTCCTCTTCTGCTTTCTTTCAGAAAAGGTCAGGCCTCCAGGAATGTCAACCAAACACAGCCTGTCAAGTTGCAATAAGACTAGGTATTTCCCCTCATATTAAGGCTGGATGAAGCAATCCAGTAGGTGCAGGCATAAGATTATTATGTAATTCAAATGCTGATTGCTGTACCCCCCACATCTGTACCCCCCATATTGTAATCCTTGCTCTAAGAATCTTCTGTCTCAGTGTTGTATAAACACTGTTCCCCACTTGCTCCCTGATATGACCAAAAAACCCCAGCTTACAGCCAGGTACTGAGCAGGAGAGAGAATAGAGCTGGACTTCCTGCTAGCCAGGGAAGAAGGAGTTAGAGGAAGAAGTAGGGAACTGAGCCACAGGAGAGGTCCAAGAGAGACATCAGGAGAAGGAACTGGGTCAGGAAAGCTACAACTGCAAGTATGCTGGGATGCACCCTGGGAGGATGCCAAATTAGCTTAGAGGGTTAAAAATAGAATAATAACTGCTCAGTTATTGTGCTGTGACGCTTATTATTAAACAAATATAAGAGTCTCAATTATTTGTGTGATAGCCAGGTTAAGAGAGAAACTAAAAGAAACAAACACAGTTTTATAAAAATAACTCTAACAACTAGGAGGAAAAGGGTCCCAAAAGGAGGCAAAAGAGTCAGAGACAGTTCTCACTATTAGAAGAACTACAGTTTCCTACAGTTCTCTCTACTATTAGGAGTCTAGCAAGAAGACCAAACTACACAATCACAACATATATGCAAAGGGCTTAAGTCAGACCCATGCAGGCTCTGTGATCGTTGGTTCAGGCTCTGTAAGGTCCTATGAGCCTGAGTTAGTTGATTCTGAGGGTTCTCTTTGGTGTCCTTGGACTCTGTGTCTCCTACAATTCTTCCTCCCCTCTTCCACAGGATTCACCAAGTTCCACCTAATATTTTTTAGCCGTATATCTTATAGCTCTTTGTTTCATTACCTACTAGCAAGCATCTTTAGGAGTAGAAGGGCAAGATACATGTTAGCAAGGCAATAGCAAGGAGTCTCATTCCTTGACACCCAAGGTGATGTGGATCTCCTTCCCCATCCAAATTCAAGACAACAGTTTGTTTCAATATTCTTGGAAGTCATAGATTTGAGTTTTACATTGAAAAGGAACGCGGAGGTGAACTACTCAAAGCTTTGTTGTGTAAAAGACAAAACTGAAGTTCAGAGAAGGCAAGAAACTCTTGATAGCTGCTCTTATAATCAGGCTGAAATCCTAAGACTTACTTTAGTGTGTGCTTTGTGTGTGTTTGAGTGTACGGGCATATGAACATGGTGGCTTCATGTGCATATGAAGGCTGGAATTGCTTCACTTTGTTTTTGACTGAGGGACTCTCACTGAACCTGGAGCTCACTAATTGGCTATACTGGCTGTCCAGGAAGTTCCATTGATCCCCGTCTCATCTTTTTCCTTTACCTACTATGCTATCTCCAAAAGGTAATGTTTACTATAGACACATATGTCAGGCTTTACTGACCTACCAAGCACTTTAAGTGGATGATCTCCTCTAATTCCAGACACAGGTTTGAATTAGATATTAGAAAAGCAGCACTGCTTCTAGAGGCCGATGGCCTATGTGATGTCCAGCTTGCTGTTTCCCAGGTGTGTAATGTTTGGCAAACCAAAAGATGTTTAAACTTCAGTTTCCTTAACAAAGTGGAATAAAGTTAGAAATTACCTTAAAGAGTAATTGTTCTATCTATTAAGTTAATATAGGAAAAGGACATGCAACAGTTTTAAGCATATAGTATTAAATAAATTATGACTATTATTTTTATTACTAAACATGACGACTGAAGCTTAGAGAAACAACTGGGTAAACTACTCCAGGTTAGTAAGCTAGTAAATAGTAAACCCAGGGTCCATACACACCCCTTCTGACTCCAGAGTCTCCATTACCACCCATCATGTTAATATAGTCAGTGATTTCATCACATAATTCTACCATACTATCTCAGTTAGGGTTAGTACTGCTATGACAAAACACCATGACCAAAAGCAATTTGGGGAGGAAACAGTTTATTGTAGCTTACAACTCTTAGGTCACAATCCATTATCAAAGGAAGTTAGGCAGGAACTCAAGGCAGAAACCTAGAGACAGGAACTGAATCAGGGGTCACGGAGGAATGTTGCTTACTGACCTGCATCCCATGGTTTATTCAGTCTGCTTTTTTTTTTTTTTTTTTTTAAATAACAGGTCCAAAGGTGACACCACACACAGTGAGATGGGCCCTCCCACATCAATCATCAATCAAGAAAATGTGCTACAGGCTTGCCCACAGGCCAATCTGGTTGGGGCATTGTCTCAAATGGTGTTCTTTCTTCCCGAATGACTCTAGCTTGTGGCAAGTTGATATAAAAACTAGCCAGTACACATATATAACTTGGTAAAAAGAACTGGGCCTTACAAAGTTGTGAAACGGGGAAAAAAAGTAAGATTAAAAACAATTTGAGGTTCTTAAGTCAAATGGCCTGGGGTGCTTCAAGAAAAAGAAACTTCAGCCTCTAAATGTGGAAGTACCTCAGTCACTGGTCTTGTCTTGCCATGTCTCGGTCCCCATACTTTCCCTGTCAAGTCCTGACTGCCAATCTATATCTCTAGCCCAGACCTCTGCCCTGAAGGCATGTCTGGCTGCCTTCTTCAATAACTGCTAGATGCATAAAAGAGCTCACAATGAGTAAGCCTAATATAGCATTCTTAATGTTCTATCCCTTCTATATTACTCTATCTGAAGCTCAAGGAACACTGTGGAAGAGGAGGTAGAAAGAAAGAGCCAGGTGGTGGTGCAGCACGCCTTTAATCCCAGCACTCAGGAGGCAGAGGCAGATGGATCTCTGAGTTCAAGGCCAGCCTGGTTGACAGAGTGAATTCCAGGAAGGCTATGTAGAAAAACCTTGTCTCAAAAGAGAAGAAAGAGGCAGAAGAGGAAGAAGAGGAGGAAAGGAAGTAGAAGAGGAGGAGGAGGAGGAAAGAAATATGAAAAGAGGAGGAGAAGGAGAAGGAGGAGGAGGAGGAGCAGGAGGAGGAAGAGGAGGAGAAGGAGGAGGAGGAGGGGGAGGAGGAGGAGGAGGAGGAGGGGGAGGAGGAGGAGCAGGAGGAGGAGGAGGAGGAGGAGGAGGAGGAGGGGGAGGAGGAGGAGAAAGCAAGCAGGGGTCGAGTGTGAGTGTTGTGGAACATTAGTCTTCTGGGCATGCCCACTATACTCAGGATCTTAGCTGTGACTACTTATAGAACACCTGCACAGGACTGGGCCTGTCAATATCCTGTTATAGAATGGGAAGAGGTTCATGAAGCTTAACCCCTCTTGGAAGATCTATAGGCAGTTAACGGCTGTTTGGGGAGGGAAAACATTTTTCTTTAGTGGTGTAGCCACTGGTAAGGTACCTAGCCCCTTATAAATCCCTTATCTATGCTTATACAAAACCCCTATGAAAATATTTGTGTCACCAATAAATAAATTAATTAAAGATATTAAGACAGAAGGGGGACTAGTTGGAATGAGAAAGAGGATCAGTAGGAATGGGAGGGGTAATAGGTGAATATAATAAAAATACATTACATGCATGTATGAAAATGTCATATTAATACATTCTAATAAAAAACCAAATGACAATAAATCTTAATGTATATGTTTTCTTCAACTAGAATAAGATTGATAGATATTTTATTGAAGGGGAAAAACTCCATTTGTTAAATGGGTGTCAGAAATGAATAGATGATTACTCTATTTAAATGTCACAAAAGACACGTGCACAAAAGCTTATTAATGACGTGTCAGGTGAAGCAACTAGAGGTTAAAATTAAGGTAAAGCAAATTCTCCTTGGCCACACAATCCTAAATCAGTCATGACACAGCCTGCTCTGTACTCACTTGGCTAGGACAACTTTAAAATCTTCAAGAAGAAGCCATTCTAAGGGTTTTTCAGGCGTTCCTGGTGTTGTAAGAGTCATTGGATAAGCTAGAGTCCAGCTGTTCAGTGAGCTATCAAGCCATGAATTTAAATGCAGATTGACAGAGCTCTGATCTAATTATAATTTGCACCCTCTGGTGGCATGCAATAGAACACCATTCGCTACAGGTGACAGGTGGATCCACCCCCACTCTAGCATTACCACTGTTTTCTTATAACAAGCTTTGGGGAGTTACTAGAAGCTATGGCTATCAAAATGACTCCAAGGCTCCTAGCCTAGGCTCTTCTCTCTGAAGAGCCTGGCTATGAATGTACATACAGAAGTATGCCATTAACTCATCAGTCCTATGAGCTTTCCTTTAGGATCCCTATTTCTGTACTTGCCAGAGAAGATGCTAACCTAAAGCACTATTTCCAAGCCTGCTTTGGAATTATCAACATTTCACCCTGAGTGGCAGAAAGGAAAAACAGAACTAGAAGAAAAGTGCTGATGAGAATACAGGTCTGCTTTTATTTGGGAAGGACTGCCAGGATTCCAGGTTCTGGCAAGACTCTCCAACTACTTCCCTGTTGCACCTGCAACTCAAATTTCACTGGCAATAGGAGTCATGACCAATCTTGATGTAGGCAAAGCTGCATATGTGGTTGTACAAACTTTTCTTGCAATACCTGCCAGGAGTCATGCAGAAGGAACAGCAAAACAGCTCCAGAACTCATGGAATGCACTGTCAGTTTGTTTCAGAGAGGCCTAACCCTGACCTGAGGACCAAGCTGTCATGGAGCACAGCTCTCCTTGTTGCCTCTGCGGTCACTACATCCCTCATAATGTATGAGTTGTGTGAACACTCCAAGGGGGCTTCCAGCCCCTCACTGGGCAGTGTATCTGGCACTTACAATTAACAATGCCTGATCTCTTTCAGGCTTGATCGCTGGAGCAGAACTGATTTAACCACCACCTTTGAAAGGAACCTACAGGTGTAGATCGCTAGCAATGACCACTACTCTTAGAAAAAATTTGGAAAAATAGATTGTTTAGCTAGGATAGGTAGAGATTTTTTGCTATTCGCTCTAATGCAGAAAATCTAACAGAACAATTTGAAGTTCAGACAAGTACACTTTTAATAGTAAAGCCAGGGGCTTTGAGGTTTGTTGAGCAAGGATAATAGCCCACTGGCACTGGCTGGCATGACACTCTCAAGCTGGGCCAGTGACTGAGACAATTTCCTTATACTAATTTTTGCCCTCAGCTTCCTGATATGATTTAATAAAAATTATTAATGAATAGATGAACACCTTAAAGATTTAAAGATTTTTTTACAGAAAAGTTTAAATTTGTGATTATTTTAAGATTTTAATAAGATTACCTCTTTTTTTTTTTTGTAACTGAAAACTGCAGCCTGCCAGTAAAGAAAAGCTGGCTGAGAAATTACCTTGTTTGTTCATACTGTTAATATATAACAAATTACTTAGTTACAAATGTAGATGAGTTCTTGGGAATAACTTGTTTGTCATTTGTTTTTCACCCATAATACACAAAACATTTGATCATGTGAAGGTATTGGGGAAGGTGTTTTTCTTATGTATACTCTTTGTAATTGTTTACTTAAAGAAAAATAGAATGTAACCACATTGGTGGTTTTTGTACTGCTTGAAAGATACTGCAGTGATATACAAGCTGTGGGGAAAAGACTAAAAGTGTGGCTTGGAACACGCTCTTCAGAGTTTGCTCCACCCACTGACATGTGTGCATTGGTATTTGTATGTGCAAAAGGGTACTGGAATATTTTTCCATCCAGCAAGGTGCATGTACGTGTATACGTATGTATGTAAGGTTGGGCTGGAGCTCGCTCTCTGGCATTTGCTCCATCCACCTTATATGTGAATGCATACGTATACAGGCATGAATGTGTACATGTATATATGTATGTGTAATGTAGAAGCCTGTGAATATGTATGTATGTAAAGCAGAAGAAGCCTGTAAGAGAAGCTAAATAAAGAGAAGTTAAATAAAGAAAAGAAGCTTGTTGGAACCTACCTGCTAGAGTCTGTCTTACTTCAACTGTGTGTGTGTGTGTGTGTGTGTGTGTGTGTCTGCGTGCGCATGCCCATTCTGGTCTTTTCTCCCCCGCCTTTCTTTTTTAGATGCTTTGCCACTACCAATGGAAAGCCCCCACCAGAGCTGAGAGCCTTAGCCCCTGCTTATAATAATAGGAGTAAGCTCATGCCAGGAAGCTACCCGTAGCACTGGCCTAGCCTCGGTTTGCCACTGTTAAAGTGGAAGCCATGGTTGCTAACTATCAGTTCCAGCCTGAGAAGCTGCCCTCAGAAAAAGTCTGCTGGGTCGCCAGCCAGCAGCGGATCTATGCCTCGCCTCAGTTCTCCCTGGGAATATCTAAGCTGGTCTTTGATAATTATCAATGCCAAGAGCCTTGCTGCAGAGGACGTAAGTGAAAACTTTAAAAATTATCTTTATAGAATAAGCATTTAAGGTGCCATGTTTAAAGCTTCTTTTCTCTAAAATTTTGATTGTTTTTTTTTCCTCACAAAATTTTACAAAGTTCTATAAAGTTCAATAAACAATAAATGTATCTTTAAAGACAAAACTAACAACTCTCCACTGACCCTGAAAGCTATACAGCAAATGAAAAGAAAAAAAAAAAAAAAGCTCATTCTGAGTGAGCTATCCCAGAAGCAGAAAGACACACATGGTATATACTCACTCATATAGACATACAATATAGGATAAACCTACTAAAATCTGTACACCTAAAGAAACTAATCAAGAGGGAGTACTCTCACTAAAATGCTCAATCCCTATCCAGAAAGGCAGAGACGATGGATATCAGAAGGAGAAAAGAGGGAACAAGTCAGGAGCCAGACACAGAGGGCCTCTGAAAGACTGTCCTACAGGGTATCAAAGCAGATGCTAAGACTTATGGCCAACCTTTGGGCAGAGTGAAGGGAATCTTGTGAAAGAAGTGGGAAACAGTAAGATCTGGAGAGGACAGGAACTCCATAAGGAGAGCAACAGAACCAAAAAATCTGAGCACAGGGGTCTTTCCTGAGACTGATACTCTAACCAAGGACCATGCATGGAGATAACCTAGGACCCCTGCACAGATGTAGCCCATGGCAGTTCAGTGTCCAAGTGGGTTCCATAGTAATGGGAACAGGGACTGTCTCTGATATGAACTGATTGGCCTGCTCTTTAATCACCTCCCCCTGAGGGGGGAGCAGCCTTACCAGACCACAGAAGAGGACAATGCAGCCACTCCTGATGAGACCTAATTGACTAGGATCGGAAGGAAGGAAAAGAAGACCTCCCCTATCAGTGGACTTGGAGAGGGGCATGCGTGCAGAAGGGGGAGGAATTGGGATGGGAGGAGGGTGGGAACCCCAGGGGGGATACAAAGTGAATAAAGTGTAATTGATAAAGAATTAAAAAAAGAAAAAAAAAAGAAAAACTTGAACAGTATTATAGTGCACACAAGGGGTTCCTTTCAAGTGAGCACAGCACATATCTATCAGATGGTAGCCAACGATACTGAGCAAGCAGTTTATTCTGTGATGTTCACACACCTAACTCCATGCCTCACCAGAGGCTAATTCTTCTCTAAAGCAGTGACTCACAAATTTGGACCCCAGAATCTTCAGGGGAGATTTACAAGTTATATCAGTTTTCTACTACTCTCAATTCTGATTTGACCAATCGAAGACCTAGACATCTGAATTTTAGAACTACTGCTCCAGAAGTCCTGCTTAGAATTAAACACAGTATTGAGTAAGAGAACAGGTCAAAGAAGAATGAGGAAAAGATTGCCATCTTTGAGACAAGTTAATTGACGAGGCTTACTCTACCATACTCTCTTGAGCCATAGTCTATGATGTTTCCACTTGATAGCCTGAGCAGACAAGACACTGCCTTTGTCACCTATCAAGTGACAAAGTGATTTTCTATTATTTTATAGTTTAGCCTATTTATTCAAGCACCGGTTGTACATGGTTTTAATCAGAGGCTTTATAGTATGTCTTATATTTACTTTCTAACATTCTTCTTTCCTTTGCAGACGTCCCAGAGATTAACCTCAAGTCACTAGGCTTTGCAGCATATGTGTTTACCTGCTAAGTCATCTTGCAGATCCCATCTATGTATTTTGTGGATTCCTCTTTTTAATTAAATTTTTATTTTTTTATATTATTAGTTTGTTCACTTTGTATCCCAGCTGTAGCCCCCTCCCTCCTCTCCTCCCAGGCCCCTCTCAAAGTCCATGGATAGGGGAGGTCCTCCTCCCCTTCCATCTGACCCTACCTTATCAGGTCTCATTAGGACTGGCTGCATTGTCCCCCTCTGTGGCCTGGCAAGGCTGCTCCCCTCTCAGGGGGAGGCGTCAAAGAGCTAGCCACTGAGTTCATGTCAGAAACAGTCCCTGTTCTCCTTACTAGGGAACCCACTTGGATACTGAGCTGCCATGGGCTACATATGAGCAAGGGTTCTAGCTTATCTCCAAGAATGGTCCTTGGTTGGAGTATCAGTCTCACAGAAAACCCCTGGGCCCAAATTTTTTTGGCTCTGTTGCTCTCCTTGTGGACCTCCTGTCCCCTCCAGGTCTTTCATCTCCTTCTTCTTTCATGAGAGTCCCTGAACTCTGCCCAAAGTTTGGCTATGAGTCTCAGAATCTGCTTTGATACACTGCTAGATAGAGTCTTTCAGAGGCCCTCTGTGGTAGGTTCTTGTCCTGTTTCCTGTTTTCTCCTTCTTCCAATGTCCATCCAGTTTGTCTTTCTGAGTGAGGATTGATCATCTTATCCAGGGTCCTCCTTCTTTCTTAGCTTCTTTAGGTGTACAGATTTTTGTAGGTTTATCCTATATTATATCTCTAGTATGCACTTATAAGTGAGTATATACTGTGTGTGTCTTTCTGTTTCTGGGATACCTCACTCAGGAATTTGTGGATTCTTAATTTTAACTGAGTTTTTCCTCTGCAGGGGGAGGTTCAAGTTTTTCTCATTTGTATTAACTCTTTAAGTGTTCTGTACAATGTATTTTAGACATAGTCATTTCCTCCTCCAACACCTTGTCCACTTCCCTACCCAACCAACTTGGTATCCCCTTTTTGTCCATATATTCTTGGATGCGTTGCCATCTACTCAAGTGTGGCCTACCTACCAGAGGCCATATCTTTAAAGAGACTGATGTCCCCTGCCTGGTAGCTATTAATTCCCAATAGTTCCTTAGCTAGGGTTTGGGGCTCATACCAACTCTCCCTTTAGGTGCTGTGATTTTGTCTGACTTGAGCTTGCACAGGTCTAATGCATGCTGTCACAATTGCCAGAGACTAAACCCATGGCTTTGTGATTGCTAGGCAAGTGCCTTTCCACTGAGTTAAATCCCTAACCTTTTCCCTGCTTGGTTACATGTGTGAAATTTTTATTTGAAGTTTGTCTGTCTGTTTATTCATTTATTGTTTTCCAGGTCAGAGTCTCTCTGGGTAGCCCCGGTTGTCCTGGAACTCATTCGGTAGATCAGGCTGGAGATCCTCCTGTCTCTGTCTCCCAAGTGCTGGGATTAAAGGCATGAGCCACCATCACAAAATACACACAACATAAAAATTGCATGGTAGCTATTTTAAATTACACATTCCCACTGTTGGGCAACCATCATCACCATTTATCTCTGACCTTTTTCATCTATTAAACCTATTAAACACCAGGTTTCAATAAATAAGGTTTAATGGGTTTCCTAAATTGAAACCTACTAAAAATAGCCCTCAGTTTCTTCCTACTGGCAATTCCTAACAATATAGGAGGAAAGAATTTGCTTCCTGGTACTAGTGCTTGCTCCACAGACTCCTGCTGTACTTTTATCCTCTTAATGCTAGATTCCTGAAGGGGATGGCATCCAGTAGCACCAGGCAGCAGTTCAGTAACCATCATCCCAGAGGGCAGTTTCACAGCAGCAGTTCTCCAGAGATGCTTCTTCAACACCCTTCTCAGAACTATAAGAGGCAAATTCCTAGCAAGTTCTCCCAATGAGAACCTCGTGACTTCTGTTAAACCAGCAAGCTAGGGCTGAAAAGATGGCTCAGTAGTTAAGAGTTTTGTCTGTTCTTCCAAAGGACTGGGGTTCAATTCCCAGCACCCACATGGCAGCTCACAACTGTCTGTACTACCCATTCCAGTGGATCTGACACCTTCACACTAATGCACATAAAATAAAGTTAAACAAATTATTTAAAAAAAAAAAAAAACAGCAAGCTATAGTTACACTCTTCCCAATATGGTCTAAACCTCATCCTTGAGAATACAAAGGAGGCTCCTACCACACCTGCACCCTAGCCCTAAGAAGGTAGCTTCTCTTTATGGTTGCTGTTTGTACATAGTTAAGAAAATGCCTCATTACTCCAATTCTCTGACGCAGTTAGCAATTATATTAAACTTTCTATGCTCAAATTAATATGTTCTTTCCAGAGTGAGATGGTCTATACATACATATTTGTATTTCCACCCTTGTCTTAATTTATGTGTCTTAGAGTTTTTCTTGGATGCACAAAACTCTTTCATCATTCAGACAGAGCTTGGTACCGAGTTCCTGTGTTCTGAAAATGGTTTCATTATCTTAGTATCTGAAAAGTTTGACTATATATACATTCTTCCTTCTATCTTTCCAAGATTCTTTAAAATGTTGTCCACTTTGTCTTATTTGTACTCTACTGCTGTGAAATCTGATGGAAACTTAACTTCTGTAGCTTTATAAAAGACTTGGATTTCTTTTTTCTTTTCCTTTTTTCTTCCACCCCTTTTCTCTTTATATTTTAATGATTTTACTAGAATGTTTCAGAGTTGACCAATCTGAATCCCACTTCCCAGGAATGGGAAGTGAAAACTGGGCCCCTTAAACACAGACTTCTTTCTTTTCTTTTCTTTAAAAAGCTGGTTAAATTTACTGTTTGTCAAACAAATACTCATGCACATGGTAGTTCTTTGTGGACCATGTTCTAAGTTTCAGAGCTTCCTTCCTGAGAGTCTTTACCTTTTCTAGTCTATCTAATTCTCTTGGGGATTTTTCACTTCTTTTCTCAACATTCCTTACAATATTTTCATTTGGCTTTATTGTCTCATTGGTCATCTTGGAATTAAATTTTTAATTGAGATGATTTTGATTCTTTCATGTTTCTTGAGTTTGGACAATTCCATTTCACATCTTCTTGACTATGGAATATTTCTAGCATGATTTTCACCATGTGTGAGTCAAGGTAATTTTCTCCATCTGTCAGTACTTGTTTAGTTCAAGTTGGATTGTTGTGTAAATTTCTTTCTGATTAGTCATTGGTTTTGGCAACAATATTTTCAGTAATTGAAGCAGTTTTATCCTCATCTGTTTTCCTTCCTTTTTATGGATGCTGACTGATGATTTTAAAGTGGCAGTGAATTTAGGTTCTGAGTTGTCATAATGAAATGCAGTTTCTTTAGAAGACAGACTTCTTTGGAATGGGATGAGAAGACTGGGGTGTCTTTTGATTTTTATTCTTTCTGGTTCTACACAGACGTAAGTTCTACTCTTTTCTTCCTTGTCCCCATTTCAGCATTAAGTCTCTTCTCCCACAACAGTAAGTTTTTTCTCCCCAAGATTGTTACTCTTTTTCTAGTCCTTCACACTACCCATTCAGACCCTCCTGCTTTATTATGTAGTAGCATATATCAGAATCCATCATGTCTCAGCTTTGTCTTGAAAATCTCCTACTCCATGTCAGTCTATTTCTTTCTAGGCTATGTGAGATCTCTAGTGCTCTCTTTTATACAATTTCTGCCTGTACAAACTGTTTATTCTGATATGCACCTGATGGCATCAAACTCTCACTAAAATGTATTTTAATTTGTGGTATTCTTAACTCAAAGTTATATACTGGTATGAGTTACTAAAAGTTTGATTTGTTTTCTCTTTTGATCTATAGGTTTATATAGAATTTTTAAATGATCTTATTTAAATACTCATTATTATCACTGAGAGTTTATAGTTTTAATAATCTCTGAAGATGCTTCTATTCTATTGTTTTGACATGGCATCATCAATCCCAGGGTAGCCTTCAACTCACTATGCAGACTTGAACTTCTGGTCATCTTACCTCCATCTCCTCAGTGCTGAGATGACCCACCACACCCAGTTTATTCAGTGCTTGGGGTGGACCACGAGGCTTCAGTATCACACATGCTAGTAATCTCTCTACCAACTGAGTTACATTCTCAGTATTAAAGATTTTTCTTTTCTTTTTTTTTTTTTTTTTGTTTTTTTGTTTTGTTGTTGTGCTGGGAATTGAACCTAGGGCTTCATATATGGTAAGCAGGTGTGAAGTTGCCTACCACTGAATTATACTCCCAGACCATAAAATAATTTCCTTTTGTTATTGCTGTTTGCTTTGTTGTTGTTTTGAAGTACTGGAGATTGAACTCAGAGATTCATGCATGCAAGGCAAGCATTCTACCAACTAAGATATATTCTCAGCAAGATGCTTTTAAGCAGCTACCCAAAAGTAGCACAATAATATAGCACTGTACAACTGGAAGAAGCAGTAGGAATAGTTCTATTTCACTCTGAAGTCATTTTAGGATGTCCTGGTAAGCAAAAAGGACAAGCTAAGACAACTACGTAAAGTATACTATCTTTCAAAGGCATACATGTATACAGACGTATGTAAATGTACATATCTACATCCCCTCATTACTCTTAACTCTGATACAGTTATTAAGCTTCTGGCAAAGATATATCCATTAATACATAAATTACATATATGTATATAAACATATTAACCTAAATGTTTTGTTGGCTTTTAGAATACTTTTTTTAGTGTTAGGTACTTAATCCAAGATGTTGTGTATGCTAAGCAAGTGTTCCAACTCTGAATTATACTCCAAGTCAGTGGCTATAGTTTTTGAATGAAAAATAACAAAGTTAAGGAAAGTGGTTACTTATTCAAAAAGGAAAAAGTACACTCGGGAATTTTTATGAGTATACTTTATTTCATAAACTTTACATTAAAATGAATATATTTATATATTTGTAAACCCAATTAATAAGAAAGCAATTTTCTACATATAAATAAATGAACCTTAATTTTTAAGTTAGTGACAGAGCCACCCAGAAAAATTGCATTTGCCCTGAGAGTTAAGAAAAATGCAAATAACATAGTATCCATGATCACAATGATGACAGCCGGCTCAATGGTAAGCCTGCTACATGTGTACTGTGGAATGTTATATGTTTATATTAGTGTAGAAAGAAGATGTAAGATGACATAGACAGAGTAGACAAATATGCCACTGTTCTGAATTCAAATGTCAAGCTGAATCAATGTTATCTAAGAAAGGCAAAAAAAAAAAAAAAAGAAAAAAAAAAGAAAGAAAGAAAAAGAAAAAGAAAAAAAAGTAGATTCTCCCTCTGTACAAAACAATTACCTACTTAAACCAAAATTTAGGCTTTCTAATGCTTAGATTATGATCTCTAAATACCATTTTCACCAAAAGGGCTGCCATCAGTTACTTTTGTCATCATTTTGACTTTAAAAAATGACTTAAAAATGCATTAAGGGCATATTTGGAGTGTGTTGAAAAAGGTATGGTAGTTGGAATGGCTCATGGCTAGACCAGTGGGAGGACAGGCAGCTGGCTACACCCATTGATGATCAGGTAGCAGAGAGTTTGGGCTGAAATTGGGACTGGGCTAACACCCACAGGCCTGTCTCCTACCCCAATGACCAACTCCTTCCAACTAGGCCCACCTCCTAAAAGTTCCAGAAAATCCCAAAACAGAATCACAAGATGGCATGCCAAATATAAGTTCCAGGGTTCTTTGTGAGAAAGTAGCTGTGGGGGCTGCTAGAAAGACAGCTCAGTGGCTAAAAGCATTTGCCGCTCTTGTGGAAGACTTGGTTTTGTTTCTAGCTCCCACATGGAGACTCACAACATCGGTAACTCCAGTTCCTGGGAATCCAGTAACTCTGGCCTCTGTAGAAGCCACACACATAAGCCACCCCCCCCCCCCCGAGGAAAAACATTCACACGTATAAAATACAATTTAAAAAAGACTGTTGTGTGAGTGGCTTCCAGCCCCATTCCCCAAAGAGGACTTGCTCTACCCTGAAACCCTGTGAGCACAGCCTTCACTGTCTGCATTCCTACTGACTTTCTGGTCTGTCATACTGCCACAGAACTGCCCATCAAAGCTTTGGTTAAATCACTCTAGAGTCTCTCAAGTTTGCAGCTCCAAAATCTGCCTGACCTTGGCTTGAGCTATATACTATCACTATAGTACTATTCTAGTATGATACTATACTAATCAATATATTCTCTGACATGTTAAGAAAACCTGCTGAAGTCCGGCGTGGTGGCACGCCTATGATCCCAGCACTTGGGGAGGCAGAGGCAGGCGGATCTCTGAGAGTTTGAGGTCAGCCTGGTCTATAAAATGAGTCCAGGGCTACATAGAGAAACCCTATCTCAAAAAAACGAGAAAGAGAGCGAGAGTGAGCACGAGGGAGTGGGGACCTGCTGCGCCCTGATCTAGACCATGAACAACAATGTCTACTAGGTTATGAAACAAGGAACTGGGGCTGGAGAGATGGCTCAGTGGTCAAGAGCTGTGTCTGCTCTTCCAAAGGCCCCAGGTTCAATACCAGCACCCACATGGCAGCTCACAACTGTTTGTAATGCCGATTCCAAGGGATCTGACACCTTCATACTAATGCACATAAAATAGAATTAAATAAATTATTTTTTTTTAAAATAAGGAACAACCAGCTAACTATCATCTGTGAGATATGTGTGTGAAAAAAAAACTGAACCTGAATCTCATCAAATATCTAGGTTTAGAAGAGGAATGGAGAAAAACATTAAATGATACTATTGGATACAATCAGCAAAATATAATTTTGGGAAAATGTAAAGACTAGGGGTGTGCAACAAGTAAGCTGCAAAGGAAAATAGGAAGAAGGAAATCCTATAGCTAAGAAGGTTAGCACACATCTCAGCCAACTTTATCCAAGGAAATTCACGAAGAGAAATGACATGAGAAGAAGGAGAGATGAAGAGGGAGAAATGTACAAGAGGATGGGGAAAGAGAAGAAAGGAGGTAAGAGGAGAGGAAAGAAAGACAAGCAGAAGAGGAAAGGAGATCAGAGTAGTGGGAAAAGAGAGGAGAAAGACAAGAGGAGAAAATAAAGGAATAAAGGTGGCATGACAGTAGGAAATTTTAAACACCAAATATTTACTGGTATTAAGAAATAACCTGGGCCAGACAGTGGTGGTGCACACCTTTAATTAAGACCAGCCTGGTCTACAGAGTTCCAGGATAGCCAGACCTACTCAGAGAAACCATGTCTCAAAAATAAAAACAAGAACAAAAAAAAAAAAAAAAAAAAAAAAAAAAAAAAACCCGAAACAAACAAAAACCCAAACAAACCAAACCAAAACAAAAAAACAAGAAAAGGCCTGGCAGTGGGGCATGGGCCTTTAATTTTAGCACTCGGGAGGCAGAGGTAAGTGGGTCTCTGAGTTCCAGGCTACAGAGCAGGTTCCAGGACAGCCAGAGCTACACAGAGAAACCCTGTCTCAAAAACAAACAAACCAAAGAAATAAAATTCATTCATATGTGATAATGGTGGTATAGTTATGTTTTTAAAATACCCTTGACTATGGGAGAGACATACTATTTCATGATAAAGTGGTACTACATTTGTACTTTAAGGCAGAAACAATCAAGTACTGATAAAATAAAATTGAATACTTGATGATAATTATAACAATAGAGGATAGATTGACATAATTGTGTATTTTTTCTTTAATTTTTATTACATATTTGAAGTTTTCCCACATAATGTTTTACATAGAAGAAAATGTTAAACTCTTTCAAATACACATCCTTTAAGATCATGTCACCAACTTGTAACGTATCACTGCAATCAATAACTGTCAATAACTGATGATAGCCTGATTTCCTCAGTTAGTGAGGCAAGAAAAAGATGACTATGCTCTGAAAGAGAAGTGTGATGATTAGTTTAACTAAAAGAACAAATTTCTTTAAGAATGAATTCTTAATGAGAAGATTCCAAGGACCATGTAAGAACTAGGACAGAAGTAAGAATGGCAGAGGACATAAAAGACTCCAACAGAAATCCACCTTTCTTCTAGGTGAATTTTCTGTCCTGTCTTTTTGGGTTTAGTAAGAGATTTATGGTGTGCGTGTGTGCAGTTACCTTTATGGTTTTTTTAATAGGTTAAATGGAACAATTACCTTCCATTTTTTTATTTCAGGATAAATGAACACTACCACAAATGAAAAAGAGTATGATGAGGACTAGACACCCTACAATAATGTAAAGATAAGTCACCTTATTTTTGGTGGGCTTTTTAGGGAGTACTCTATGAAAAAGAAATGGTAGGCATGTGTTCCAGGGCTTTGCTATATTACAATATATAATTTTTGGAATCTACCTGATTGGCCAGGGAGAGCAAGGCTCTAGTTACTCACCTAGAGGGGGCTGCAGCATACCGCCATTCTTCTCACAATTTCCAACTGGTTGGATTTCAGAGGAGTCAACCAATCTCCAGAAGTCATTCTTGTTGTCACTGCCATCAAGGCGCAGACGAAGTCGGGCACCTGTCAGTCCAACTACTGTGGCAATACAGGTGGATGTAGTGTTCCTGGGATCTTGTGCTTCCAATTTCATGCTGATCTTGAACTCATTGCTTGGAGGTGTGTAGGACTGAGGAGAACAAGTCAAGGGAATTAGGCAGACTAAATATAAATTGCACTTCAAGAGGAAGATTAAAGAGAACTTGAAAATATATGCATTGGATTTAAACTGGTTACAAATGGGCAAAGGGCAACTAGCCTTTCTTATCCCCTAATGTTTAGGAAAGGTTTTATACAAATGAAACATGGGAAAGTAAGATGAAGGGAAACGTTACTTTTCTCTGAAGTATCAAATACTGACTCACAGTAGTACAAGAAAAGGTAGGACTGTCCAGTGATGTCTGCTGCTCATTTGCTTTTCTACATCTACCATACAAACTACTGGGGGTTGACTTTTATTTTAATATTAACTCATAAATCAACTAACACAGCTGACATACAGTAAACTGTACATTTTGGTATGTCTTGACATGACATCACATGTACTCTATCTACCTCTGAAAGCACAATTAGGACCAAAACAATGAACATGCCATCATCTTCAAGTTCTCACATGCTTCACTGTAATTTCCTTTTCCAGCCCTGATAGAATCATGGAGTAGTAGTTTTTATTGTCAGTTTTTTTTAAGTCAGTATAACTATTCTGAAATTCTCAATATATTGACTATATCAGTACAAGTGGAGTATACATAATCTGAAATTATGAAATTCAAAATGAGAAGCTTTGTCACTGACATGCTGGTACAAGAAAATTTTGTATTTGGCATTGTATGAAGTGTTGAAGTCAAAACGGACCTTTAAAATGTTGTATAATAATTACCTTTAGGCATGTGCATAAGGGCATGTAAAAAACAATAATAAATTGCATGCTTAGATGGGTCATTCCATAAGATACTTTATTATATAGTGAAATATTATAAAATCTGAAATCTAAAACAATTCTGATTTCAAAAGTTTAATGACCTTAGATCTGATATGCATTTCCTTTTGTTGATTAGTAGACCACTTGATTTAGTTCTAGCTTTTGGTTCTTAAAAACATGTGGCTATGTATATTCATGAACAAATCTTTGTATAAAAATATATAACAGCCTATTAATATCTATGAGGAATTAATTTCACAATGCCACATAATACTCAAGTAGATGTTCAAACCCCATATATAAAATCATGCAGTGTTTGTGTGTAGTCTATGAACATCCCACCATATACTTTTTTATCTGGAATTCACAATCCTCTTGAGTGCTGGGAATACAGCATATGCTACTATGCCCTGCTCTCAGCATCTATACATGACTTATAATAACTAATATAAATGCTTTGTGAATTTTTGTTATTATATTCTCTAGGTAACAACAACAAATACCTTCTGTATTATGTTAGTACAGAAACCCTTTTATCCACCCACTTCCATCCATCCTTCCTTCTTTCATTTATTTATTTATTTATTTATTTGAGAGGTGTCTCAACCATAGTCCCCTGCATCTATTTATCTATCTATCTATCTATCTATCTATCTATCTATCTATCTATCTATCTATCTATCTATCT
>NW_026591598.1:1316727-1365895 GCF_907164565.1 Psammomys obesus | reverse complement strand
TCTATCTATCTATCTATCTATCTATCTATCTATCTATCTATCTATCTGAGAGGTGTCTCAACCATGGTCCCCCTGTATTTATTTATTTATTCATTTATTTATTTATTTATTTATTTATTTGCTTGTTTGTTTGTTTGTTTATTTGAGAGGTGTCTCAACCATAGTCCCCCTGTGCCTGGACATCACTGTGTTGCTCAAACAGGCCTGTAGTCCCGCTGCCACGGCCTCCCCAGTGCTGGGATTATAGATGTGAAACTGCATGCCTGAATTTTCCCAAATAGTTGTGATTTGCTGCTCCCCAAATCTACAGATACAGTACCCACAGATGGGAGGCCACTTTCTTTTCTCTTGCATAAAGTTCTGATAGTAGACTGGCTGGATAACGTGGCTAGGTTTACATGTAACTCATTCACCGTAAGTTAACTCCTTTACAGTATATAACTCAATTCTTTTAGCATATTTGTAGTTGTGCAAACGCCAGAACTATTTATTTCATAACATACTGATCACCATCCTTTAAAAAAAAATCGTTAGGAGTTATTTTCCATTTCCCTCTCTGCGGAGACCTCAGAAATTATTAATTAACCTTGTACAAACACTCATTTTGCTTATTTATTGATGGATGTTTGCATTGTTTCCTCTTTGGATAGTACATATGGCATCAAAGTCTTAAAAGATTAGGGAACTCCTCAGGCTGCTGTGATTAACAGTGTGGATTTATGCCTCTGTCCCCTCACCACTGACAGAATTACATCACCTGCAAAGAGTGGGATGTACTTTTCTCTTTCTCTTGCCTAAGTGCTCTGTTTAAAATGTCTAATATTATATTAAATAACAATCCAAAATTTCAAGATATACTAAGAGCCATATAAACCACAAAAAGCGGGATATTTTCTGATTGTTACCTGAAAGGAAATGTTTTCAGCTTTCCTCATTCAGTAGTATGCTGCCTAAATTTGTCTGTTATATACAGGCTTTATTATGATAAGGCACAACCCTATACTTAATATGTTCAGGACTTTTATCACTAATAACACTGAATGTCATGACTGCAGTTTCTGCATCTATTGAGATGATCATATGGGTTTTTTTTATTCCATTACATTTATATAATGTATTATGTATACATTATGTGATTTGTATATGATTTGCATATTCCAAACTGTTTTTGCATCCCTGGAAAGAAACCAACTTGAACATGGTGTATGATCTTTCTGACAAGCTTTTGATTTTAATTTGAGGATTTGCATTTTGTCCCTCGGGGTTACTGTTCTATGGCTTCCTTTTGTTGTGTTGTCAGGCTTTGGTAACAGGTATTTCAAGCTCAACAGAGTAAGCTGAGAAGGATCCACCCCATTTCAATTGTTTTCTGATTTTTACAAATCAGCACACATATGCTAGGTAACATTATAACATTTTCTTTTCTTTGATTTTGCTTTTGTTTTTCAAGACAGGGTAAAAGTATGAATTTAGACTATATTATTTCAACTAAACAGAAATATGTACTTTTTCTTAGAAATAGATAAAACTTAAATTGAAACACTGATAAGGAAATAATCGAGGACTAAAGGAAGCTCAATCTAGAGAACTAGTGGCATCCCGCTGTGTAGCAACAGTGCATCGCTTAGCTTATTCACCTGGCATGGCAACATCACCCAGACGTTGTATGGAATACTTAATTTTAAGTGGGAAGCT
The DNA here is from genome assembly GCF_907164565.1 of Psammomys obesus. Lineage (NCBI taxonomy): Eukaryota > Metazoa > Chordata > Mammalia > Rodentia > Muridae > Psammomys > Psammomys obesus. The sequence goes on along the minus strand of NW_026591598.1, from coordinate 1,364,200 downwards.
CTGAATGACTCCAAAAATGTCCCACAGTAAGACTGTAAGATTGTTACGGAGGTGCTGAACACAGGAAAAGAAACACTGCTCCACATTCAAGAACCATCTAAACCCCACAATTCTCTTTCCTATTTCTCTGAATTAGAAGCTACAGAGAAAAAATAAAATAAAATAAAAAAGGCTCCCCCCCATCTCAGCAACAGAATAATAACCTTAAAAGAAAGGTGTTACTTGGAATGACGTTGGGGAGATGCCTATTGCTAAAATTCAGTGACCAACTTTTACTTGAGTTCTTCTCATACAAGTTTATTTTGGGACCTTCAGGTAAGAAGTCAAAGGCCTCCTACCTCACGTTCTTATTACTCAAGCAAGAGAAAACACTGTCTCCCACCTACTGATTATGTTGAAAATCAATAATTACCTGCTTGAAGCAATGGACAGGCGCTGGGACTGAACATGTTTCTTTTAGGTATTTGTCCCAGGTAAAATGACCTGTAAAGGAAATAGAAATCTCTATCACAGTCAACTTCCTAAAAAAAAAATACTTTTAGGATGTACTCTACACTAAACATCAAACAAGCCATTAGTAGAATGGTTTAAACTTTTTTTTTTTTCTATTTGATCTTAATCAAAGGTAATCTTAGAAGAATCCAAGTGCCCTGGGTGAATCTTTTTCAATTAATGTTTTAAAGTCAGTCTTAAGATAACTTACACTGTTTTTCATGTTAGTCTCTAAACTAATGGAAAGTTCTGGAGTAGACTATAATAGTATTTCAAAGAAGTACCAAGAAGCCCATGGAAAACCGAGAAGGCAGAAGGTAGTGGGGGAACTGTTCACTTTGAACAATTTGACTCCTAGTGAAGACCTGCACTGCTGTCAGAAAGCAATTAGCACCCAATGGGGTTCGATCCCACACCTCAACTTAGGAAGAATAAAGACTATCTAGAGCCATGGACAAGAAGACTTCAGGGAAGGCAACATGAGTGAGATAAATACACTCTAGCCCTCACCTTTTAAACTGCCACTCCAGGTACAAAATGCTATACTGAGGCACAGAATAGTAAGTATGGTAATCTAGCACACAGTAGGCTTAGGAAGCAATTCTGATGATAATACAGAAGAACAGACTGGGTTTTAAGAATCTTTTAGTCTCTTGATACTGCCTTCAGTATCTAAAGGGTAATGAACAGTGAACTAGAGAAGCAATCTTTAAGGCTGACACTACCCTGGGGCCAGGACAACACGGAAAGGCATAGGCTGTTATGTACAAATATCACTGAACAACAAAAGATTACAAGCTCTTTATAGAAATTTTCAGTTTTCCCCCTAATACCCACCTAGAGGTGACCCCATGATGGAGCAGGGAAGGTCCCAGAGACTTTCACAAGCTAAAACACTGTAGAAAACCAGCATTTCTTGAAGTGTCCTCTGTAGTGGAGCAGCACAGGGCCCCTTTGGGCCATGCAAAAAGCACTAGCTGCCGGGAATAAAAGTAAGTCACTGAATAATGATATCTAAATCACTACAAAGATGATGCCAAGACTTTACACTCTATTGACTTTATAGTTTCTGTTTTAAAATTGGTACCTTTCCCATCCTTAACTAAGCAAATAGCTTTGGCCAGAAATCCAAACAGTTCTGAAATATTTCACAAGCCGGGCAATGATTTAACAACACGACCAGACAGTCCATACAGTAAGTGAGAGGGTAATTTTCTGCAGTGAAGATTCAATTGCGGTTATCAAAATTTAATTTTGGTATTGGTTATAACTATTAGTTGAGAAGGTCTTAAGTTGAGGACTGAATAATGTTATCATTATTTGCTATTAGAAAAGGAAAACATTGTAAATTAATATTACATCTTTACACATGAAAGATCTAAGTCAAATTTTAAGTCTTCGATTTCACTGTACTGAGACCCATAAGCTCTCTACCATCTAAAGCAGCAAGTCCAGTTCAACTTTTCTGTGTAGACAGAAATGAATTATGTGTCTGTGCTACCCAATAAGATAACCCTAGCTACATATAACTTCTGAACATTTTAAATGTGACTAGTGTAAGACTAAATTTAAAATTTTTTTAACTTCAAATAATTTTAAAATGTGCATATGACTCATGTGTAAAGAAGCACAGTTTTAAAGGCTTGGCCAGTTCTGGGCCAACTGCTTTTAGCAGCTTGAGTTCTGATCAAAAGTGCCCAAGAAACTTTGGTTTTAAGAATTATGGCAGCATAATTACAGTTGCCTGTTATACATATCAACCATGCTAATCAAGTCCTATGCTATATGGTAAAAAGGCCAGAAACCTCAGGCATATACCATGTAGGAAATGTATTACTGAGGAAAGAGGAATATGTTAAAAGCCGCCCATGTACTGGGACAGCTGACTGATTTGAACCATACCTTTTTTTCTTCTATATGATTGTCTGGGTCACCACAGGTAAATTTAAAAGTGAGATACTTTTAATTAACCTAATCACATTATTTAAATATATTCTTTCATGTTCATCATAAAGTCAGATATCTATGACTTCAGAATCTGCAAGCATTAAAATAATTACAAAAGAAATGACCATAAGCAAGGTATAGATCAAGAGTTAGTTTTTTGTTTTTGTTTTTTTAAGATAATAAAACTATTATGCAGCCAGGCATGGTGGCACACCCCTGTAATCCCAGCACTCAGGGAGTCAGAGGCAGATGGTCTCTGTGAGTTCAAGGCCAGCCTGGTCTACAAAGTGAGTCTAGGACAGCCAAGGATACAAAGAGAAACCCTGTCTCAAAAAACAACAAAATAATAAAACTGTTATGATTCGTAAGCCACACAGTCCGTGTCACAGCTAACTTCTGCCATCGTGGTAGTGTCATAGATGTAACAGACAGCTGGAAAATGAAGGAGAAAGCTTGTAGCCTATGAAATCTTGACAAAAGCAGGTAGCAGACTCAGCATGGGCCCCAACAGTAGTTTCACAACATAGGGTCTAAACTTGATTCCTAAGTGTTCTCACCTTTTCAGGAAGCCACCTTTAAACATTTTTACTCAGCAGCTTCAAGTACTACTTGAATCTGAATCTGTGTTTATGGACTACTGGTATTTTTAAAAGATACACTGGAAGTCAAAAGATGTTGCTTTTATAGCAAATATCTTGGGAAAAATAACCTTCTGAGTCTCAGTTTATTCATCTGAAAGATGAAGATAGTTGTATATATAATACATACCACTATATATAAATTCATTTGATAAACATATAATGTCCATTTAAGTATAAAGAACTGTGTTAAATGTTATCAAAACACTTTCAGTCACTAGATAAGCAGAATATTAAACTTACTTGTACTGTAATTAATATTAATACTGTAATTAAGATAAGTTTAAGTTAACAAGGTATAACAGATCACCATGAGAATATAGTATAGGAAGATTTAAATATTTCATTTTTGTTATACTAATTATGTGTGTTATGTCAGTGTTTGAGTATACACACATGTCCGTGGGTGTCCAGAGTCCAAAAGAGGGCCTCAGATCCCCTTAGAGTTAGAGTTATAGGTGAGCCACCTGACCTGGGTGCTGGGAGCCAAACTGCTTCTCTTCAGGAGCAGCGAGTGCACATACAAAATAAGTATTTTAAATGATTCGCATAATATTAAAAACATTCCGGCATTATAATTTAAGTTATCAGTTATTTACTCAGCACCATTCCTGAGCATCTTTCATGGAGTAGGCGGTTTAACAGGGACCCCTACCTTATGGAATTTACATTGCATTCTAGTGCATGGGAAGACACAATTAGCACAGAAATTAAAAAACAACGGTGTAAGCATTTGAAAGGATTAAAGTGGGTAAAAGAAGACGTAACAAACAAAGACACAAGTTTATTCACATATTCATCAGCTTCTCTAGCTGGCTACTATTCTGGTGTGTTCCTCTTTAAGAACTCTACTTTGTTCTGCTTAGATGTGGAAAGAAAGATCCTTAAGGGGAATAATAATAATGGTCAATGTCCTTAGATTAGAAATTCTACTGCAAGATTACTGCCTAAATATCGTTTCATTGTACATATACATGTAACATAATAGAACCTAATAACTTGTGATGGTTATTTAAGAATTGTCTAATTTTTTAATGCATTTCTTTTTTATATATCTTTGAGTACTTCTAAAAGAATCTGTGATAGTGATGTTAGTTGTTAACTTGGTTCGACTGAGAGAACCTAGCAGATTAATTTTATTTTATTTTATTTTTCTTTATTAATTACAATTTACTCACTTTGTATCCCCCCCTCCCAGTGGTTCCCTCCCTCCTCCCGTCCCAATCCCTCCCTTTCTCTGCCCTCTGCACGCATGCCCTCTCCAAGTCCACTGATAGGGGAGGACTTCTTTTCCTTCCTTCTGATCCTAGTCAATTAGGTCTCATCAGGAGTGGCTGCATTGTCTTCTTCTGTGGCCTGGTAAGGCTGCTCCCCCCTCAGGAGGAGGTGATTAAAGAGCAGGCCAATCAGTTCATGTCAGAGACAGTCCCTGTTCCTATCACAATGGAACCCACTTGGATACTGAACTGCCATGAGCTACATCTGTGCAGGGGTCTTAGGTTATCTCCATAAATAGTCCTTGGTTGGAATAGCAGTCTCAGGAAAGACCCCTGTGCTCAGATTTTTTGGTTCTGTTGCTCTCCTTATGGAGTTCCTGTCCTCTCCAGATCTTACTGTTTCCCACTTTTTCCCTAAGATTCCCTGCACTCTGCCCAAAGGTTGCCCATAAGTCTCAGTATCTACATTGATAGTCTGCAGGGCAGAGCTTTTCAGAGGCCCTCTGTGTCAGGCTCCTGACTTGTTCCCTCTTTTCTCCTTCTTCTGATGTCCAGCCTCTTTGCCTTTCCAGATAGGAACTGAGCATTTTAGCAAGAGTCCTCCCTCTTGATTAGTTTCTTTAGGTGTACAGATTTTAGTAGGTTTATCCTATATTATATGTCTATATGAGTGAGTATATACCATGTGCATCCCTTTGCTGCTGGGATAGCTCACTCAGGATGATCTTTTCCAGATCACACCATTTACCTGCAAATTTCATGATTTCCTTATTTTTCATTGCTGAGTAATATTCCATTGTGTAGATATACCACAATTTGTGCATCCATTCCTCCACTGAGGGGCATCTGGGCTGTTTCCAGCTTCTGGCTATTACAAATAAGGCTGCTACAAACATGGTTGAGCAAATGTCCTTATTGTGTACTTGAGCCTCTTTTGGATATATGCCTAGGAGTGGTATGGCTGGATCTTGAGGAAGCGCTATTCCTAGTTGTCTGACAAAGCGCCAGATTGCTTTCCAGAGTGGTTGTACAGAGTGGTTTATATTCCCACCAGCAGTGGAGGAGGGTTCCCCTTTCTCCACAACCTCTCCAGCATGTGTTGTCTCTTGAGTTTTTGATCTTAGCCATTCTGATGGGTGAAATCTTAGGGTTGTTTTGATTTGCATTTCCCTGATGCCTAGCAGATTATTAAGGCATCCTTGTGGGCGTCTGTGAGGGTGTTCCCAAAGATGAATACAACATGAAGGCTCTGACTTAATCAATTATTTAATCTACCGATAGACTCAAATTGTCAACAGATTCCAGGGACAGTGGGGTCCAACTGTGGAAGATGGAATCTAGTTAAGAAGCTGGTTACTTGGTGTATGCCTTTGAAGGGTTTATCTTGTCTGTGGCCCCTTTCTGTTACTCCGCTTTGCCTTGTTTGCAATGAGATAATCAGCATCCTACCTTCCTTCGTGATACATCTGCTTTCCCACAGATCTAAAATCAACAAAGCGAACCATGGACAAAAACCTCTGAAACAATAACCCAAAATAAATCTATTGTCCCTTAAATTCTCTATGGCACTTTTCTATTATTAATTTAACTTTTTATGCTTTTATTAACATATATTAATTATAAACAACGGCTTCATTAAGATATTGCATATAAGAATATGCATATAAAGCATTTTGTCATATTCACACCATTGTCCTCTCTTGCCTCTTCCTTTTCTCTCAGGTTTTAGTTAGGGATTAAAGTCTGACTAAGACAGTCTTCCTAGGGAAAATACCAAAGGATTAATAGGATTAATAGACAAACTGGATACTTTAAGTTTTGATACAATATATATTGCTGAAATATCCTCTAGAAAAAGTATGGCAATTTCTATTACTATCGTAAGTACATGAATAAAGAGGGGATAGATATGAATTACATGTAGGCAACGCTCAAATAATATATCATTAAAATAAAAATAAAGAATATGTGTATATGTATTTCATGCCTTTGCTAAAATTATATTTTGACAACTTCTAGGTTTTGATACACATATTTTTTTTGAGACAGGCTCTCACTTACATAACCCAGTCTGGCCTAAAACTTGGTACTTAGCCTAGGCTGATCTCAAACTAGTGGTGCTCCTGCCTTACCTTCCCAAATGCTGGGACATTTGATAAATCATAACAGCACCAAAAAAAAAAAAAAAAAAAAAAGGAAAGCAAAGCTAAATGAAATATTACTATACTTTCTTAGACAGTTCTTTGATTAATAATAAGGTTGAAGATCTTTGAAGGCTTCTTAACTTGTTTTTATTTTTTGCCACCTTTCTGCTAACATAAACTTCCATTTCTTATAGAGTCTAAGGTCTTTGCAAATTAATAATAGCCCTTCATCTATATGATTAAGATGCTTGTCTCATTTGGTAGGGTTTGTTCTTATGTTTCTCTGTCATTCCTTTTATGGCTTCTTGGATTTCATACCACACTTTTATCACTTCAATATTATAAAAATATTAACTCAAGTTTTCTTCAAGGATGTCTGTTTTTGTTTTTTATATGTAAGCATTTGATCTTTTTGTAATTTAGTTTATGAAATAAATTAGGCAAGCATCTAGGTTTCCTTTTCACTTTTCCCCCCAACAAATGTGCTCCAACATCATCTACTGAATAAACCATCTTCTCTCCACGGATTTGAAATCACTTTGATCTTATGTTAATTTTTCATAGATTCTTAGATCTATTTCTGGATGCTATTCTATTCTCATTAGTCTGTCTACCCCAGCATCAGGATCACTGTTTCATGTAATTTCATAATCAACTTGAGTAATTTGCTGGAGTGAGTTCTTTTAATAACTCACACCTTCCATACTACGTGTTCTTGGCATTTTTTCAGATAATTAATAAATAGTAGCATATATAACTAACAAAATCCAATCATTCTAAAATGTCTAATGTTTAATGGTACTCTCAAAACATCATCCAGAACCTTTTAAAATTATCAGCTTCATATTTTAATGGATCAGCTAAAAATAAAAAATGAAACCAAAAATAATTTCTGAAAACAAATAACATGAACTGAACTATATTAGTGTCCTTTCAAATACACCACAAAGAAACCTCTTAGCTAAAAACAAAGTGCTCATAAATACCCTGGCTAAAAGGGGAAATTTCAAGGGGAAGCTTTGCTCCCAGAATCAATGCAATAGAGTTCATTAACATACATTCCAACCATCTGGTTTGGGGTTGTTAAATATTCATGCACAGAGAAGTGTAAGTGATTAGTGTGCACAGTCTTCATCAAATGCCTTAAGACTAGAGAAGGTTGGGCAAAACCATATCAAAACCCAAACCAAACCCCAAAACAACAACAAAGACCTCAAACAAAACAAGACCAACCCAAACAAACAAACAAACAAAAAAGTTTCAGCTTTTATGTAGTTTCTTCACTGAGGAAAAAAAATGAAAAAGAAAAGTCACTTGAGGTACTGTTATTTAATATAAATAAAACGTTAAGAGCAACATTACTGTTCTTTTTAGGTGATGAAGAAAAGAGGCTTTGATAATGTTCTGGAGAGTTCAGGCAGGAAACCTGAAGTGAAAGAGGTCTGGGTTTGGGAGGTTTCACAGGCTCAGAATCATGACACTTAGCTAAATGGAAGCTTAAACGTTTCCTCAAACACACTTTTTGAGTACTTTGCTTGGTCTTGTACCTTTGTCCATGCCACTACTAGACATGACACTCAACAAGAACACTATTTTATTTGCAAAGCCTTCTAGTTTTCCTTGTCTCCTTTAAGAGCCTTTTGCACCCATCCCATCATATCACTATGATGAGCTACTTAAGCTCTTTATGGATGGGAAGTATTTATTCCTTTTCAACCTCACTATTTAATATAGAGCCTTGAAGCTTAATATAGTCCCAATCAAAGTTTTTGGGTGAATGAAAGCAAGGGAAAAAAAGCATACAAGTCCCACTTATATTCTGGACTAGTAACATCATGCATGGGCATTAAGTTTGGCCTGACTCTGAGAGAGATACAGCACACAAGAATAAAAACGGTGACTTTGTGTTAGAGATCCAAAAGTATGTCACCTGTAAACCAACTGAAGAAACAATCCATTAACATTAATCATGAGTAAGAAAGCAAAGTGTCAGAGCCATTTCCTCACCCATTCTTCCAAGAATTATTTACAGTATTGTGCTGGGCACTGGAGACACAACCATGATCAAAATATTGCCCTTGTTCTGGTGAGCTTCAGTCTAGTGAGGGGCAGAAACTAAATGATCCATGGCAGAAAGGTGTGGTGAGGGCTGCACTTGGAGAGGTGGAGGGTGCTGTAGGAGCACGCAGAAGGTTTGTGGAAGGCTTCCCAGAGGCAATAACATTCGGGCTCCTAAATATAAAAGGATAAGATAAGCAGGAGTCAAAGCGAAAGCAAACTGTTTCAGAGAGAAGTTTCAAAAAGAGGTTGTAGACTTTAGAAAAAGTGTTTGGGTATCAAAGCACTCTTTATTCCACATGGTTAATATAGTCAACCCAATAGGACCTAGAAGCACCATAGAAACAAATATCTGGACATGTCTGTAAAGGTTCATCTAGGTTAGGTTAATTAAGGGGGAAAGACCCACACTAAATGTGAACTACACCATTCAGTGGGTTTCAGACTACGTAAGATGGAGAAGGTTAGCTGACAGAGGCATTTGCCTCCCTCCGTTTCTTGTTTGTGGCTATGGCTAGCTGTCTTAAGCTTCTGACAACCCTACTGCTTTACTCTGTACATGCCCTGTTCATGAGTATGAACTCAGATTAAATAAACCTTTTTTCTTCCTAAGTTGCTTCTGTCAAGTATTCTGCTACAGTATCAAGACAAAGAACTAACTCACCATGTTATTGAGAAATAGAATACTGATAAGTTTAGCGTGCAGTGTCAAAAAGTGGACTGGAGAAGAATAAGGCTGGAGGCTGGAAGACTAGTTAGGAAGGTCTGCAAAAATCTAGGTGTGAGATGACAGTGGCTGCACTATGAAAGTGGCATAGCAGCAGAGAGAAGGCGGTCCCTAGAACTGCCACCTAATAACCAGAAAGCTAACTCTCTTCTGCATCGCGCTATAAGTTAGAACATGGTTAATAGAAATTACGAAGAAACATATTTGGCTCAATAGATACCTGTCTAATATGAAGTAATTTACCTGAAGAGGCTATTAAATTCCTAAAAATTTGAGGTACTCAAAACATTCAATAAGCAATTTAAAATGTCAAATTCTAAAATGCTACAACAAAGCAAATAATAATTATCACTGTTATGATCAAATCAAGGGCCTTGAGCATGCTAGGCAAACACTCTTATCACTGAGGTATAGTCCAGCCCTCCAATCAGATTATTTTAGGGTCTTGTTCAGAATGAAGGCTCCAGAAGTCTTCTATTCTGAATTGTCACAGAAAAAAAAAAAAAAAATAGGTCACACAGCTGTAATGTATACCAGAGAATAGACCTATGCTACCAATTACTCTCATGAGGAAAATTGTACTTTCAAATTATAAACTCCCTTGCTAAGTGGTATACTTCACATAAAATGGGTAATGAAACTCCCTGTCAACAAATGCACTATTTACAACATGCCCAAGGCTGTCATGTGAGCTACAACTGTTATCGTTATTAACATTAGCAATAAGACCAAAATCACAGCAGGTATGACTGCACCTCCTTTGCCTGATCACATCATTTCATGTTCATTTTAAAATGAGGAATTATGTCAGAAAGATTAATTTGCTTGAAGTTATAAAACTCATGGACAGGGAATAGGAATTGAACCAAGCTTGTCTCCATGGTTTTCCCACTTACACATTAGTACCATAAAAGCTTGAAGAAAAATTTAAAGAGTAAAGTATTATCTATCATTTGTTTATCAAGTCCCAGGTACTTTGCCCGTCATCATTTAATTTCATTCACTGTTCAGCTCACATTCATAATGCTTCACTTCAAAGAATATCATATTGGACTTAAAGTGTGAGCTCAGCTGCTGAGAAGAATGAAAAGCATTACAATTTTCCAGTTTAAAAGCACACTCAAGGTTTATGATGTTCTCACATTCGCTAGCTCAGGTGATTGTCTCAACCCTGTGAAGCAGACAGGATGAGGTTATTATTCCCATTTAACTAATAATAACACTAAGGACACAGTCACAAAGTGACTAAATGGACGAGCCAGCTCTTAACAACCGAGGAACTCTGTTGGACCCCTCCTCTACTTTTCTACTTTGTTATTTCCTATATCAGCACTAACAGAACTATAAGAAGAAAGGACAAGAGGAAGAAAGTAGATAATTAATACTGCTGAACACATGAAATTATAATAATAAAATGTATAAAAATTCTTGAGCAAAATTTGGTAAGGGTACAAGGATATCAAAATATCTGTGATACACAGAACATCATAGGACCCTAAGAAACAGACTAGCGTTTATGTAGAAACCTTAAAAGCTGACTGAGAACCATAACTGTTTAGTTTTATTTCTCCGGTCTTAGTCCTGAAATTTACTTTGTAGGATGAAAAACAAATGCATCTGGTATGACTTGTTACTGAAACAGATGTATTTGTGTTTTCCTGTGGTTTGTATACAAAAGATATCTTTACATTTAATTTTGGTTCAACCTATCCTATTGATAATTTTTTTTTTAGGAAAAATCTCACTAAATGTATTGTGAACAATGAAGGTTTGTTTTAGCTTGGGCTTGGTAGATTAAGAAGTTACTCCCAGTTTGGTTTGGCTTCCTGTCTTACCTGTACTCTGTATACTTAGCCGTGCCCCTTCCCCTTTTGTTATCTTGGTCTGTAGCCTACTGGTAAGGAGGACCTGATATGACATCTAAGTTATTACATGCTAATTAGGCAAACAGTGATTTCTGGATTATGAAGCAAAGATACATGGACTTCTTTTCCTAGTGGATTAAAACTTCTTACAATCAAATCTTTGGCTTGGTAAATCCCTTATTTAACAGAAAAAGAAAAATATCTCACCTAGCTCCTGGATGTCAGCAGGTTCTATTAAAGAAAAGAAGTATTAAACCATAGGTCATTATGTAACAGAATGTAACAGAATGATAAAAAGGTAAAGTTCTGGTTCAAAACAGGGGGTTGAAAGTTTATCTAGTACAATCACCTCATTTAAAAGAGTTTATTAATAACTATAGAAGCATAGCATTCAATTTTGCCTTCCTTTTGAGCCTAAATGAGTAAAAATTAAAAAGCAGAGGCTGAACAACTGTGCCTAGGGCAATAACATTAATTTGGGATTATTTACACTCAGGATCTAGGTTTCCACATCAAAAGTATATTGTTTTTGACAAATACCTCTATAAATGATAATATATGCTTTTGATTTAACCAGTCAATTAATTGTAAACATAGACCTCTAAGAACAACTGTTGTATGGCAAGAGATATTGAATACAATTTTTCATGCTAAATAGTTTTTTCTTACCTTGATACTGAGATGCAGACTCTGACATGTGACCATACTTCTGTTTTCTCACATCACTCCAGTCTATTGTTATAGAAAGAGATAAGGATAAGTCATGAGGAAAGAAATACAAGACTCAATACGTGTACCAGTATGCATTAGTAGTTCTTAGCAAAGAAATACACCTCAGATTTCATTCTAAGGAAATTAATACAAATATAAAAAAAGGTTTTATTGGAAAAGGTTTGGCTTTTCTATAGAAGAGAAAAAAGATAAAAGTTTCAGGATTTGTTATCTTCTGTGGGTTTAGGCTTGCTTCAGTTGGCTCTCTCCCTGGTATGCTCCTATTCCCTCCTTTTGGAATGGAGTGTTTACTCTGTACCACTGTATACTGGATACACAGAAGCTGTTCATAGGCATTCACAGTTAAGAGACTGCCTGAGTCTCAGAAAAGGCTGCCTTTATACCTGTGAACAGTTTTAGATCTGTTAAAGACTAGTTTTTTTTTTCTTTTGTTTTGTTTGAAGTTCAACTGAATGCATTCTGACTGATCAGATTGTCATGAGTCTAAAATGATGGCTTAAAAGGATGTATTTGGATGTCAAGTTGGCAAACGGTAGACTTTTGATGATTATTATTGTTAACTTGACTAGATCTAGGATCACTTAAAATTTCTAGGAATGTCTTTCTGGTTTCTGGATTGGGTTAAAGTGAGAACACTCCATCACCAGCACCAAATGTGGGTGGCACCATTCCATGGGTTGGTTTCCTGGACTGAATAAAAAGGAGAAAACAAGATGAGCTCCCTATGATGATTTGAAAGTTCAAATTATGAACTTCCGAGTAAGATGGCAGATTAGAAGCTTCATCTGCACAAGTAGATGAACAGAATATAGTTGAGAGAAGAATAACTAGGGCTGGTGTGCTTTAGGATGTTCTTGCCAACTCCCTTACTCACTGATGGGTGTTTTCTGTACTCACCAGCAAATACCTACTAATGGACCCACATGTATGTGAACCTTGACTTTCCTGAAAGTAAGCCACCAAAGCCACATAGCTGGTCAGCATCACTGTCTGCCAGGAAACTGCTACCAGGAGTAGCATAGGAGAGAAGATCTAAACTGTGAACCAGAACCTAAGACAGCTAGCAAGAAGAAACAACACTTCCCCCACCACCACCTTTTCAGCAAACAAGCTACACCAGATCTTATGAAGTATGCTGTGGAATCTCACAGAGTACTCTGTCAGCACACAGAAGTATTCAGGTGGCTAGCTTTCCATATATCCGTTCACAGCCTGACTCACAGAAATCCCTACCTATGCCAAATCAATCCTCAATTCTTAGTTACAAGACTGTTAACTTGCTTAGGAAGGAGATAGGGGCCATCTTTGGATGAAGGAAGGCCAAGAGGTTAGTGTATTAATTTCATCTCAGATTCAACTAACATCTACTATACTCATGCAATAGGCCACTGCAAATTGTCCCATATATACCACATCCGGTATCATTAGTATCTTTTTAAAGGTAAGAAACTAGGAAGCAATAAGATTAACAGTGTCACAGAAGAGAAGGATTAGCTAGGAAAGAGCACGAAAAAAATAAATATACAATAACATTATACAAAAAATTAATTAAGTAAATTGAAATAATACCTAGTGGGACACCTCCCTACTTGGTCAGGAGACACCAATGGCCCCTAGAACGATACAGATTTTTTTTTTTTTTTTTTGCCACTGTTCTTGGCTGTCCAACAGAATTTGATGGGAAGACCCTGAAATGTAACCACACACTTATAGAACACAGAGAACTCAAGCTGTAACTGAGTTGGGAGCTTCCTTTCTGCTGGCTCGCTCTCACTGTATCAGAAGGCACAATGCAGACTGCTGAGGGAAGAAAGCAATCAACATGTCTTACTCAGCCATGAGCCCTGCAAGCTGCGGTAGTGACCTGCCATGAGAGTCACACGGTGGCTTTCTGATTTGAGGCCCAATCCACAGAAGGGAACCCATGGCTGGCACTGTAAACCTAGTAAAAAGCCCATGACTGGGGAGGATCATAGGTCCTAAAGGGGAATTTACTAGTGTTGTTTTGCTAAATAAACAAGTTGTCAAATTGCCTATTAACTAATGGTGTTTATACCACAGATTGGTGCTGTTCCCAGCTTTTGTCAGAGAAACAGTTAACGAAGAAATTCAAAACTGGCCAATGTGCCAAGAAGTTGATAGTGCTCTACCCTAAACAGGACATGCACACGACCCCTTCTAAGACTTAGGGAACATTCTAGAAGTAAGGACAGAAAGAATAAAAGAACCAGAGGATGAGGAAGCGTGCTGTTAAGTCTTAAGAACCAACAAGGCCAATGCATGGATGAACCCACAGCTGCTGTGATTGCCTGAACGAGACCAGCCAAGACTGGGCCAGTCCACAATTCACCATGGACAAAGGAGGGTTCATGAGGCCCCACCCTTCATGTGCAGTTCTACTGGCAGTTAATGGCTGCTGGTGAGAGAAGTGTCATTTTCTCAGTGGAAAGTTGCCCATTTTACAGTAAATAGCCCCTACTTAGACTCATCAAGCACAAAAGACATGAAAGCAGGAGGAGGACTTCTTAGAAAGAAGAAAGGATTCAGGAAAAGAGGGAGAGGAAATAAGCAAGGGAAATGGGATAAAATGACTAAAATTAATTAGATACCTATATGACATTGTCAAAGCATAAGAAAAAAAGTAACATCTGTTGCCATGCTTATGTAGGTTTATTCATTCAACAAGTCTTCATCATCTGCTATGTATCAGCCATTACTCTAACTACTGGGCTATGTCACTGAGTGAAGTAGCTAAAGAGCTCTGTTCCGGCTAATGCCGTATGGGCCCTCAGCACTTGTTCTTAAAGATTTGCTTTACTATTTATTTATACTTACGTGTGTGCACACGCGCATGCAGGGTTGCACAAACGTGTGTGTGCATGTGTGTGGCATGCAAGCGTCTGCACACAGGCATATGTATATGCGGGTCCCTCAGAGGTCAAAGACCCCCTGGATCTCAAGTCACAGGTGGCTGTGTGTCATATGTCATGGGTTTGGAATTCAAACGCCAATCCTTTGGAAGAGCCGCAGTGCTCTTAACTGCTGAGCCATCTCCCCGGACCCTTATTTGAGGCATCTTAAAGAATCTTCATTGCAAGGAGGTGTGTGTCAGAAACTTTTAGATAAGGAGACTTGCCCTGTGGTTATTCATAACCTAAACTGAGCAAGCCAAAAGGCTGGGAACACTTAGTACCAAAGCTACAGAAAACTTTTCAAGCTGAGAAGGGATCCACGAGTTGGACAAGGAAAGTAACTAAATAAACTACTAAGCTCCTAATAGAACTTGGAATTCTCTTTCATTAAGAACCAAAGAACATACTGGGCACTGACAAAGTAGCAATGGATATATTTTTGTGCATATTTGTGCCTAAGAACATGTGTCTATCTTGATTATGAGCTACTAATCCGACAGATTATGCCATATACTCTATCATATCTCATACATCCAAGTCAATGAAATGAATGGATGGAAAAGCAGTGAATCCTTCATATTCTGTGTCATTCAATTTGATATTTAAATTCAATTTCAAACTTACTATTTTCAAAATAGTTCCTAAAGTGTCAGCTGTTTCCTTACTGAAATTTCTACTCAGTCATGCTTAGAATAAAAATTCACTGAGTACACATAGGTCCCAGCCTTGTGATAGGCAATTAGAACTCAAAAAATAATAAGACATCCACTTTTTGGTTTAGAAAAGGGAGAAAGACACATAAGTACACACATTAAAATATTATAGATATTATACTAAAGCTAAGCATGGGGACTCAGAAGAAAGTCATGAGGAGAACCATTTCTATAAAGGAAGAGGATGGAGGAGGTAAGAATTTAGGGAAAAGACAATACTTCTTGAGTCTTGGCGCTGGACTACTGACAGCCGAGTGAAGCAATGAAGTGAGGTAAGTGAAGAAGAAGCAAAGAATCAAAGCAGTCCATATGCTGCTCAGTTGAACATGACAGCTGCTGGTCATGTGAAGAACTGAGCACTTGCAGTGTGGCTGTGGTAACTGACGACGTGAATATGCAGTCCTGTATATTTTTATTAATTTAATTTAAAAAACTGACTGCAGGTACTGAGACTTTTCCTATAATTGAGAAAACTTTTAAATATATTTGGAATACAACTTGATATGTAAACTTATTCCCAACTTTTTTCTCTTTTCTATTTACTTATTTTATGTGTATGAGTGTTTGTATGTTTTTACAGTGTGTGTGCCTAGGGATGGCTGTGAGCCACTATGTGGTTGCCAGGAGCCACACCTACATCCTCTGCAAGAACAGCAAGTGCTCCCAACTGGTGAGCCATTTCTCCAGCCTGAAACAATTAGTGAAATCTAAATACAAATTAAGCATTTCTGATATCACCTAGGACCTGAATTAAGATGTGCTAGGTAGATTCTCAATACTTTATTACTTTTATGTTGATTACATGTCAAAATAATGTTTCAGATATAAAAAATTAAATACCTTACTAAATTACTTTTCCTTTTTTTAACGTTACTGAAAAATTTTAAATTACATATGTGATTGCACAGGTCCTCTACTGGAGAATGCCAAGTTGGGCTGCTGCACTTCGGTGTGGTCAGGCAATAAGGCTTATGTGTAAAGGCATGGCTACACATTTTAATGATACTTAAATAAGATGAAACAAAGTGCCTAGCATGAAGGGCTGGGGCTAATGGGGTACCCTTTTAATTCCAGCACCTGGGAGGCAGAAGCAGAGACAGATGAATCTCTGTAAGTTTGATGCCAGCCTGGTCTACCTAGCAAGCTCCAATGCCAGCCAAGGCCTACATAATGAAACCTTGTCTCAAAAATTTAAAAAAAAAAAAAAAAAAAAAAAAAAGCTTAGAATGTCGTGTTCACAGAGATAAGAAATTTACTAGCTTTTAGGTTTTTCTTTTCTTTTTCTATTCCTAATCAACTCTAGTCTGGCCAAAGAGAAAAAATAGCTTTAGCTATTTAAAAAAGCAAAACTTTCAATCTCCCTTTGCAACTTGGAAATTCATGTTACTAACAAATAAATTGACATTATAGGTATAAAGAAAAGAAAAAGCGAGTTAGAGCGATGGCTCAGGCATTAAGAGCACTTACTGCTTCAATGCCCATGGCAGATGGCTGTTAACTCCTGTAACTCTAGCTCCAGGGGATCCAATGCCCTCTTCTGAACTCTACAGGTACCTGTGCTCCTTTGCACAAACCCACATGCACTGAATTTAAAAATACACTAAATGGAAAAGGATGCTGACTTTCAATTAGTAAAAAGAAATTTCTTAAATTCACTCTTTGTTAGGTCTCCTTAATTCTATTTTCTGAGAGGATGGCATGAGTGAATACTTACCACTAGGCTGCATAGTCAGTGGACTAAAACTAAGCAAGAAGTGAAGAGGCTTGGGACTTAGTCCTGGATCCACCTGTATCTTGCTCTGAACTCTGACAAGTCAGTTTCTCTGTATGTTAATTTCTCCATCTGTAAAGAAAGGGAGTGGAGAAAAAGAGGACAGTTAAAATCTTATACTAGGCTGCACTATTAAGAAAAATAATGCATTTTTTTCTTTCTTTCTTTCTTTCTTTCTTTCTTTCTTCCTTTCTTTCTTTCTCTCTCTCTCTCTCTCTCTCTCTCTCTCTCTCTCTCTCTCTTTCTTTTCCCCAAGACAAGGACTCTCTTAGTTGTCCTGGAACTCGTTCCTATAGAGCAGGCTGGCCTCAAACTCCCTGAGATCCCCCTGCCTCTGCCTCCCAAGTGCTCGGATTAAAGGTGTGCACCACCACTGCCTTGTAAAATAATGCACTTCAATATATATTTTTTGCTATTAGAGTATCTCAGAGTTGGAAGGAACCTTATAACAAGTGCCACAGGTACAATGGAACTCTATACTCATAGAAATAAATACAAGTATTTTCTATATTTGTTCCTATGCAAATATTTAATATAAACATTTTCCAACTACCCAAATAAAGCCAGAAAATCACAGAAGTCACAAAAGCTTATCAATATGAGATATGAACTAAACTCTACCATACATATTTTGAAACCTTAACCCCATAATTTGAATGTATTTGGAGTTAAGTTTTATAAGGTGTTAATTACTGTAAAAAAGAAATCACAGCGATAATTCATTACAGTGGCTAATGGCCACTGTAATGAAAATTACAGATACATTGAATATAATGATTTTGATATTTTTGAAAAGTTTTTGTTTTGTTTTTCTGAGACAAAGTTTTACTATAAGCGTCCGTCAAACCTAATAGGTAGCCCAGGCTTGCCTTGAACTTACAATCTACTTTCTCAGGCTCCCAAATGCTAGGATTATATGTATGTTCCACTACAATTGCATGTTTCTGAAAAGTATGCTACCCTTGAATGTTTCTAACATGCTTATTACATCAATCCGGACACTGAATAAGACTGGCATAGTGAATTGTTTTTTTTAAAAAACATAAAGCTAGATTAAATGTAGAATGCTCCTAGGTACTATGTTTCAAATGTTCATAAAGGTTAGAAAATAGAAAAGAAACAATAGGTTGGAATGTACATACAAATGTAAAGAGCTAAGAATGGAAGTGTCCAAAGGAAGTAGAAAGAAGGATGTTCCCCTAAAACATGAACCTGGAAAACAAAGATGCATCCAACATACTTCTGAGGAGCCACTTAAGAAAAGACAACCCCTTTGGTTTTGGATAAGACAAAATTCCATGCCAGCATACACAAAGCTCAAAATTTAAGAGCTGGAAATACAACACCTGTTCAAAAACAGACAGGGAACTGGCGAGGGCCGCACAAGTGATGAGTCACTTCCGTTAGCTGGTACTTTTAGTGCCTCTCAGTCAATTCTCTCCCTCCAGAGCCTCTTAATTTATCTACTTCATTTGGAGACAAGAGTGAGATTATTATTCCTCTGGGATGATGCTCCAGAAGGAAGGGCAGCAAACTGGGCAATCCTGTTCCCTTTACATCACAGATGTGAGCAAACAAGAGCAAGCAGATCTCCCCACTTGCTTTGTAACAAATCATGCATCTGTGTCAACATTTTCTTAAACAAGCAAAGGCAGCCAGCAATAGAGAGCTCGCAAAAATGCTGAGAGGCAATAATTTCCTTCAAACCTACCAATGTACATAGATATTCAATATATATAATGCTTACTTTTTATAATGGCTTTTATAAGTGTAGCAAAAGAGAAGCAGATATTCTTTAAAATGCTTCTGGTTTGCATTTCTTGAACAGAAGTTTAGCGGTTCCAATATTACCATGTCACACTTCCAGGAAGTCTAATGTAGATCTAATTGTCATGAAATAAGTAATGTTCCACCATCACCATTTCCACCTCCAGTTAGTACTTGGCTTTCTGTTTGTTGTCTTACTGTGCTGTCCAAGCTAGCTTCAAATTTTCAATCTTCTGAAGTATTCAAGATTTAGAGTATCACGCTCAGCCTTGTCAGTATTTGGAATAAAGGAGACAATAGTCCCATATGCTCTGTTTTGTGTCAGTCAGAACACATCAGAGATAGGCCCTTATGTTCAAATCTAGATCTGTAGCTCTAATCTCATTTCAAAGCAACAAGGAGAGGAAGGGTTTTTTGTTTTGTTTTGTTTTAGATTTTTTTTAAAAAATGTGTATGGATGCTTTGCCCAATTGTGTGTCCAAATACTACATGTGTGCATGGTATCTGCACAAACCAGAAGATAGCATTGGATCCTCTGAATCTGGAGTTACAGATGGTTATGAGATACCATGCTGGTGCTGGGAATAGAATCTGGGTCCTCTGGAAAAGCACCCTGTGCTTTTAACCCTGAGCCATCTCTCCAGCCCAGGGTGTAAAACTATGGATGGTTAGGAAGAAAAAGACTTGGGAGAAACACACAACTTGTTTGTAAGTATCTTGAGGCTATGTATAGGAGTGATGAGGTTGTTCTTGTTTGATTACTCCAGGGGAAAACTGCCAACTAGAGAGTGGAAGTTATAGGTAGGAAGTTGTGAGCACATTACTTAGAGAAACTAACAAAGGTATCCAAAAATGAGATAAGATCACTGTAAAGGATGAATTTGGCATTAAAGTACAGAAGCAGAAGTATGATAATTTCTTGGTGAAGATTTTTTTTAATATGTATTTATTATGTATACAATGTTGTGCCTGCATGTATACCTGCATGCCAGAAGAGGGCACCAGATCTCATTATAGACGGTTGTGAGCCACCATGTGGTTGCTCGGAATTGAACTTGGGACCTCTGGAGAAGCAGTCAGTGCTCTTAACCTCTGAGCCATCTGTCCAGCCCTTGGTGAAGATTTTAAATCATTAGAAATATAGACTTCTGCTGTTCCAAATACAAGTCCTGGTTTTTAACTGTAAGCAACACTGTACAACTATAACTTTTGCACATAAAGGTAGGCAGATGATCTATGACTTACTGTGGTTTGACTTATAATTTTTCAGTTTTACAGTGATGCAAAGGGTACCTGTCTTATTTTTCTGTTACCATGTTAAAACATCATGGTCCAAGTTATAGAAGAAAGAATTTATTTGGGGTTTACAGTTTCAGAGTATTAGAGTCCATAACCATGATGGCGAGAAATTTAGCAGCACACAAGCAAGCATGGCACTGAAGACATAGCTGAGAGCTCCTATCTTAAGATACAAGGACTTAGGAGAGACACTCAAAGCTGTCCCCAGTGACATACCTCCTCTGACAAGACTACACCCCTGAATCCTCCCCAAACATTTCTACCAACTGGGACCAAGTATCAAACATATGAGCCTGTGGGAGTCATTCTCATTCAAACCACCACAGTACCCAATGCAACCATTCTGGCTTTTACTCAGAGTATAGTATTTAACAAATAACATGAGATAGCCAACTTTATAGCAATGTAGCTTGTATGTTAGATGACTTTGTCCAACTGTAGCTTAAATGTTAAGTGTCCTATGTATATCTAAAGTAGGGTAGGCTAAACTATACATTTGGCAGGCCAGGTGTACTTAAATGTACTTCTGACTAAAGATTTTTAACTTGCAAACATTTTTCTAAGAATGTGGAGAACATGTATGTGTATTTACTTAATCCATATTATATATGTACACACACAATACCACCTCTCTTAGAGGGCTTGCTGAAGTGTGACACAGTGCAGAAGACACAATAGCAGCATCTTTGCTTCCTGCTCATTTGTCTCTCCCTGGTACTTTACATACTTTATCTTAGGTCCATTTAGGTCTTATTAAACTGTGAATCTTAGGAATAATAGCAACAGGACACAGCTCAATTAATTACCCTTTACCAACCACAATATATCTTGGTATATAGCATTTTTTAGAAAAATAAGAGAGAATACGAGCCTACTTTGTTTACATAATAGGTATAGTACTGAAGAGCTAAGTGTAAATAGAATTTTTATTAAAAAAAAATGGATAGTATTTTGGAGATGCCAACAGTTTAATTTGCAACACATACTAAGATGTTATTTATGGAGGACTTCAATATCATTCTATAGATTGTGGGTTTTTTATTAGATAGGCATTTTCTGTTCATATTTGATTTGTTGATGATATTTTACAACTACAAAGGAGTTCTAATGCTTTTTATAGACTTTATATGTGCTTTTTTTTCCAATGTCCAGTAAGCTGGAAAATATTTAATCAAGCTGAGTATGATTTGCAACATATTTTGAGGCAAAAATATCTATGACTAACCCTTGCAACTAATAGTTCTAAGATTCTGTAAGAATCTTAACCCACCACTGCCATAACACAGGATTAACAAATACTATTCACTTTATAAAGTTATTGCAAAGACTACAGGAGACAATTATGTGCAAAGCACTTCTATAAAGAGCTATGTAGTTTGTTCACAGGATTTGTTAAAGCTACAGAATGAGCTGGCAAAAAAAGGGTAATTTTTTTTAATTCAGTCTGTTTTTATAACACTAAACATTCATACATAGCTAAAAAGAGGATATGTCTATCTTCACACCATGTATATAGGCTCTGACCTTTTCAAGGACCTGGTTTTGCACAGTACCATCAACTTTTCCAAATAGGAAATCATTCTTCCTTAGGAAGCTGTGAAGAATCTGGAAGCAGAAACATATATATAGAGAAAAACAGAAGCGAGCTAATGTAGATCAAAACAGATTTGTGTGAAATTAGGTTTCTAATCACAGGAAGTCATCAGACTGGGTACTCAGACAGACCTTCCCAAGAATAATTTGGTTAGGATTCCAGTTTCTAGGATTCTTCCCTTAATTTTATGGACTCTAAATAACAATTCTGTTAAAAACAAAATCTATTCTATGAATAAAGCACTATGTTTAGCCACAATAATAACAGGAAAACTAGGATGCTAATTTATTTACAGTAAAAATAAAAATAAGCCAACTATCCTACATTTTTTAACAGCATATGACTAGGATTGTTCAATTTAACAATGCATCTATGCCAAAATTGACATAAAAACCAGAAGTTCTTGGGCAGAGTAGAGCCAGTTGAGATAGTAACAAAGCTCTTCTGTAAAATGTTGGCTGGTAGGATTTTAAGAAATGACTGGGTGGTTCAAAGCACTGACTGATCTTGCAAAGACTCTGGGTTTGGTTCCAAGTAACTAGATGGTGGTTCACCATCATCTGGAGCTCGAATTCAGGGATCTGACACCTTCCTCTGGTCTTCAAGGGCGCTGCACGCACATGGTGCACTCACATGCCAGTAAACCATGCACATGCACAAAATAAAAGTTTAGAACTCTGTTAAAAGATTACTAATACTTTCAGCTTGATAAGCCATGTAGATTATGCTAAAAGTCTTCAGTTCTTTCCTGTAATATAAAAGTAGTCACAGTCAGCACA
Organism: Psammomys obesus; assembly: GCF_907164565.1. NCBI lineage: Eukaryota > Metazoa > Chordata > Mammalia > Rodentia > Muridae > Psammomys > Psammomys obesus. Next base: position 1,341,545 of record NW_026591598.1, on the reverse strand, counting down.
GAAATTAATAGGCATAGTTGTGCTCCAATATTTTAATTCAAAAACAAGCAACAGGGCATATAATTATTAATGGAAAATTCATCAACAAAACATTAGCAAACAAAATTCGGCAACATGGTCTGAGGATTATTACATACAAGCATCAGAAAATTTTTCAGAATGCAAAGATGGTTCACCATACAACAAAACAATACAAGTCATAAATAGAAAAAGTCTTTTTTAAAAAAGCAAAATATTTGAAAATCTCAACTGATGCTAAAAAAGTACTTGACAAAAATCAACACTTTCATAATAAAACACTCAACAAAGAATATCCTTAACATAATAAACATCATACATGAAAAGCTCATAGTTAATAATATAACCAATAGGAAAAGATTGAAAGATTTTTTTCCTTAAAATTAGGAACAAGATACCTCCCATAAACCATATCTAGATTATGTGTAATACTTATACACATATATAATAATATGAATATTGTTGGGTTGATTTTTTTGTGCACTGTGTGAAGGTTGTCTGTATATTCAAATTTGATTGCTGCACCAGCAAAGAGCTGAGTACCGTGTGGACTTTGGTATTGTTATTCTTATGGCTCATCACCTGCCTCATATTTTATAAACACTCTTTCTCTCTCACCTGTATTAGCTGAATAAAGAGCTGATGGCTAGGCAGGAAAGGGAAGGCAGGACTACGGCTAAGAGAAGGTCTCTGTGAGAAGAAACAGATGCGGGATTCTCTAGTGTGACATGGGAAGGAACAGGTGCCAGAATTTTGAGTCAGAGAGAGGTAAGAGGCATGTGGGATGCGAGCCAGGATTTGCTGGGTTAGAGTACCTGAGGATCTGCCCAGCTATAGTGCCTAAGCTTTTATAAGTAAGTCTCCATGTCTTTATTCATCACGGGTCCAAGAAAGTCCCACTATAGAATGTGATGCAAATAATTGTTACTTTATACTACTTAGGGAATAATATGAGAAAAAGTTCACATCTCATATCAGCACAGGCGTGCTTTAAGAAAAATTTAATCTATGACTGGCTGATGCAACAGGTATAGACTACTGATATGTGGAGTGCACAGTAAGGGCTGACTGTTGAATCTTTTTCAGAGCAATTAGGTATGAAAAAGTAATTAAAGGCATCCAGATTTGAAAGGAAGCAGCAAAGTAATCTTTGCAGCTGATAGATTCTTACATAGAAAACCTTAATAAGTGTACACACACACATAAACACACAGAAGAGTTGGCAGAGCTAATAAACTCAGCAGAATTATAGGGTATAAATGATGAATCATCTGCAGAGGAGATTAAAATATGAAAAAATAAAATATATAGAAATCCTTTTTAAAAGATTTATTTATTTATTACTTATACAGTATTCTGCCTGCACGTATGCCTGCAGACTAGAAGAAGGCACCAGATTTCATTATACATGATTATGGACCATCATGTGGTTGCTGGGAATTGAACTCAGGGCCTCTGCAAGAAACAGCCAGTGTTTTTAACCTCTGGGCCATCTCTCCAGACCCTCATAGGAATCTTTTTAAAGATGTATTTATTTTACGTGCATTGGTGTTCTGACTCCATGTCTGTGTGAGGGTGCCAGATCCTCTGGAACTGGAGTTAAAGACCGTTGTGAGCTGCTATGAAAGTGCTGGAAATTGAAGTCAGGTCCTCTGGAAGAGCAGTCAGTACTCTTAACCTCTGAGCCATCTCTCCAGCCCAACATAAGACCTCTTTTTTAATCAAAGAAATGAAAGATTTATATTATCAAACACTTCTGAAATATATTAAAGGCAATAAATAAATAAATCATTAAAAAGGTAATCTGTGTTCATTTCATGAATTCTAAGACTAGTATTGTTAGGATTAGTATTGTTAGGATTACGATACTACCCAAAGCAATATACAGAGTCAAAGTAAAATTCTATCAAAACCTCAATGTATTTTTTTGTTTCATACAGATAGGAAAAATGGTCTTAAAATTTACATGGAAGTGCTAGAGGGATAGTTCAGTGAGATGTTTGTCCTGCAAACATGAAAATCTGAGTTCAAACCCTAGAACCCACATAAAAAGCCAGGTGTAATGGCGTATGCCTGTAATCCTAATGCTGGGGAGGCAGAGACTACAGGTTTTCTGAGACTTGCTGGGCAGCCAGTCTAGCTCAATTGGTGAGTGCCAGGTTCAATGAGATAGATAGCCTGTCTCAAAAAACCAGCTGAAGAGCAACTGAGAAAGACACTCACTGTCCCATCTCTGGCCTTCACACACATTTGAACAGATACAAACAAACAGAGACAGGTCTCCAAAATGTATACAGTGTAGAAGAGGACTAAGTGATGAACATGCAAATATGAAATTCTCAAAAATAAATATATATTTTTTAATGTACAAGAAATCTTAAGAATCCCAATCAGCTCAAAGAATATTAAAAAAGAACCAGGTTAGAAGTTTATACTTCTTGATTCCAAAACTTGCCACAAGGATAGTCATAAGAAAAGCTACAATCATCAAAACTAACATAGTATTAGCATAAAGTCAAGCACATAGATAGATACATGGAAAAGAAAGCCCAAAGATAAACCCTGATGTGCCCAATAGATTTTTGTCAAAACCATTTAAAGGAAAAAGACTCTTTTAAAAAAAAAAAAATGGTGCTGTGAAGTTGGGTGGTGGCGGTACACATCTTTAATCCTAGCACACAGGAGACAGAGGCAGGTGGATCTCTGTGAGACTGGGGCCACTCTGGTATACAGAGTGAGTTCTAGAATAGTCACAGGCTACACAGAGAAACGCTGTCTTGGAAAAAAAATGGTGCTGGGAAAACTAAATCTCTATATGCCAGTGCAAAAATAAACCTATGTCATCAGTTATACACACACACAAACAAAACACTCAAAATTCGTTAAGAGCTAAACTGTAAAACTGTTAGGAGAAAACACAGGAAAAAGTATTATATTTATCCTGGCAGGGATTTTAAAATATGACACTGAAGTACAGAAACCAAAATGGGACTGGAGAGATGGTTCTGTGGTTAAAAGCACTTACTACTCTTACAGAGGACCTGGATTTGGTTCCTATATGGAGGCCTAAAATCACCTGTAATTCCAGTTCCAGAGCATCTGATGCCCTCTTCTGACCTCTGTAGAGAAACTTTAATCCAGCCACATGGTTGTTCTGATCACATCCAGAGACTCTTTAGGTCTGTGTGATCTGCCTGGAATTCAGATACACCCTTAGTACATATCTTTAATCCCAAACAATGAAGGTAAAGTTAGTCTGTAGAAGAAAGCAACACCATCTGAAAGTGACATATAATTGAGGGGGGCAAAGTGACAATCAGGACAATCAGAGAAACATTTGATTTCAGAGATGGGATGGCCCAACTCTCATGAGAACAAACAGGAAAAGAGAGACTTAAGAGCAATGCAGGGAGAGAGAATCAGTTCAGTCCGTTGGGAGCCCGTTTGGAGTCTGCAGTAGAGCTGGATTTGTTTGGCAGTTCAGAGAGTTCACTTTAGTCAGTGAACTGGGAGTCAGTTGAGAGGCAATGCAGTGGAGTTAAGTATGTGGCAGTTCATGGAGTTCAGAGGCAATTTTTACTGGGACAGTTTTACAGAGACATGTTGCAGAAAGAACAATTTAGACATAGGTGAAGATATTACAAGCCAGAGAATGAGGAGCCAGAAGATTAGAATAGATTGCTAGAGTTAATTTTAGGTCAACCAGAGCAATTTAGTCCACAAGCTGAGAGAAGCCAGTTTGAATCAGTCAGCTTGGAGAGGAGTTTGAGCCAGAACAGCTTATTTGAACCAGCCATCCAGAATTCAGAATGAACTAGAAATGGCGAGCTTATTCAGCAGTAAGCTTCCTAGATAGATGAAGCATCTAAGCAATAAAGATATTTTTACATACCTCCACACACAATGCACATAAACTCACACAGGCATACACATATACACATAAAAATATAAATATTATTTTATTATCTTTAAATGTATGAGGCTGGTTAATGAGGTTGTTAGCAACTTAAAACACCAATTTGTGAGGATACATCCCATTTGTCAGGGAGAACTGAGACCGAAGATAGCCTATAACTGAGGAACAACTTTGATCTTTGGCAAAATCTCTGAGTCCACAATTTTCTGATCAGCCTTGCGTTGCTCTGTAATCTTATAGTCTCCTTCTCCATGTTGAAGATCTCGACCTCTTGGTGCCTGGGCTTATGCAGCTGCTGTTTCTTGAAGAAAGTGTCAGTCAGATGTTTGGGGATTTTAACCTTGCTCATATCAACTTTTGTAGAGGCGGCAATGACAAACTCCAGGTGTGTTCTGTACAGAGGAACTCCACTGAGTTCACAAGTAGCAAACCACTGCCCAGCTGCTTCAGGAAAACCAATTTCTTCCCCCTGTGGCACCTGGTGAGGATCATCAGGACTGTCACAGGAGGGATGCTGGCCCACACCTTTTTCATGTGCTGACTGAAGGGCTTTTGGCCATGGCTCAGAGGTTCCGAGGCACATCTTCAGTAGTATACTACCTACGCATTTTTTTTTTGAAGCTTCACCACTCTGTACCACCATTCTGGTCACCACCAACTGGTTTTGTGACAGTAGCAAGGACCTCCTTTTTCTTTTTCTTTTCAACCTTGGAATTTGTGGCTGAGTATTTCCTTTTCTACAAGGCCTTTCTGGAATACATAGAAGATTTGGGAGTACCTGCCTTCCTCTAACCAGGACAGGGTTTCGGCTGCAATGGGATATTTAACCTTAAGGTTAAAACCTCACTTGGGCTTTTTAACCTTAAGGTCACCCTTTTTTGGCTACACCAGTAGCCAGAGGATCTCTATCAGTCTTCTTAGCTGCTGGTTTTTTTGTGTCCAACTTCTTGGCTTTATCGCCCACCATCTTGAAAAATTTTTATTTAAAAAAGATTTAAGGCAGGGTTTTACTGTGTAGCCCTGGCTGTCCTGGAGCTCACTCTCTAAACTAGGCTGGCCTTGAATTTACAGAGATCTGCCTGCCTATGCCTCCCAAATGCTGGGATTAAAGGCATGTGCACAGCCTAAATGTTTTATATAAACATAAAAATAATAAAAACTCATCCTTTTCCATAAGTCTTCAAAATATGATATATGGTTATAAGTATAGTTCATATCCATTTACATGAGAAGTTTTCACCAGAAAATCATGATCTATATTTCAGTTTTTTAAGGTTAGAGTTGAAAAAGCATCTCACATAAACAAGGTGTTCAAAACATACTTAAATTTTTTTCCAAGAACCTACATGAAGATTAGTTTCTGATTTAAAGTTATGTTAAGTTTAAAAAAACAGTAGTTCAAGTCACACCCAACTGCACAGCTTATAGGACAAAAGCTTGAAAGAATAAATATTAAGAATAGACATCTATTAAGGGTTTATCATGTACCAAATTTTCTCTAAACATTTCACATGTATTAAAATGTTCAATTCTCCCTATTCTATAAGGCAAGTGCTATTATTTTCACAGTAATGATGAGGTCATTGCAAAAGGAGGTCTGAAAATTTGTTCAAACTTATACATTTAGTTAATGGTGCATATATTCAAAAGCGATAGAATCTGTCCAAATTTATTACCTCTAAGGTTTAGTGTTTTTCAAGAAAACCAGAATACTTCATTTTACTTAGCAGAAAATGCAATCTTTTGCATATGCTTTTGCATATGAAAGGTTCTCAGTATTGACTGTTTATAGTCCTGTCTTGATTATATATAAATATATAAATTCAATCATATCAGTCCCATTTAAAATGCCTTCCAATGGTCTACACAGTACAATGTGGTCTGTGAGCTACTTCTCTTTTACCTCATCCCCTAGCTCTTACCATTTACTCCATGCTCAACCACAGGAGTCTTCTCAGCCTCAACTGAGTGGCCAAGAATCTCTGCATTACCTGGAAAGTTTCAGCCACTTGGCTAACTTTTTTTTTTTCAAGTCTCAGTTTAAATGTAAGCTCCTCAGAGAAACCTTCCCTAACCCCTCACAGAAAGTTGTCACTATTCTTAGTTATTTGCATAGTAATTAGCACCATTAAATATTTCCTACATATTTGTCTCTCCCTACATGGCCTTGTCTTTGTTATTTATTCAGCTCTACATCTCAACACCTGGAATATGCCGAGCACAAGAGGAGGTAGCACTTAGGAATTAAATGAAAGTACTCCAATAACTTTAAAAAAATAGTGCAAAATTTAAAAAAAAAATGGGATAAGAAAGAACACAGTAATCACGCTTGATTTTTTAAAAAATATTTTACCTGGAAGGATTCTAATTAGAACCCATGAGTAGATTTCTGAGAGAAAATTAGTTCATGAAAACCTTTTAAAATTAAACAAAAAAGATGAATGTTTTAATATCTGTAAGTCACTGTAACTTGATAGGATCATTATTTAAAGTATCTTCATGATGGAAGGAATTGAGTAATACAATAATGACTATAATTCAGCTTTACAAAGACATTTGAATACAGTTTTCACAACTTATTAGGGAAATCTATGTGACACAAAGGCAAATTCTAGCTGCTTAAAGCCATGCTTTGAAACAACAAAAAGATTTTTAGAATATATTACATAGATAGTTATAGCACTGAAAATAGGGAAGAATGTCATCAAAGAACCAGAAACTTAGAAGAATTTTGTAATATAAAAGACAAAAAGAACATTTTGGAAAAAAAAAATCATTCAAAGCTGAGTAGCTCTAAACAAGCACAGTAAACAAATAAAACCTCACAAAACCTGTTTATTACTTGGCTACAGTAAAAGGTTTAACTCTCCTGAGGAGGGGATGGGAAGAACTAAGATTCCAGTCTATTTAGCACCCCACTACTACTGAGGCTACTAGGTCCAAATGTGCAGCACTGTTTTTATTAATCTTAAACGTTCTTTAAAGGGGGAAAAGGCAAAGACTGGAATTTAAAACCAAGATATCTCCAAAAGACCAGCTAAAGGTGTTCTACAGAAAGTACAATAATTTCAGTACCCAAGACTCCAAAAGAAATTTGTTTTTCAAGACAGGGTCTCTCTGTGTAGCCCTGGCTGTCCTGGAACTCCCTCTGTAGAGCAGGCTGGCCCCAAACTCACAGATCTGCTTGTCTCTGCCTCCTTAGTGCTGAGATGAAACAGGTGTACCATCATTGACCATAGAAACTTCAAGTTTTAAGATTTGCTTCAGGATACTTCTCCAGCTAATCTCTTTCCTCTATTCCTCTAAGCTGTTCTAAAAGAGTCATAACACTTTGACTCATCTGCTATACACTGAATCATTTTGCTAACTTACAACTCATCCTTTACAATTTAACCTCTCTCTTTCAGACTTCCTGACTCTTTTCCTCTTTTATGCTACATTTATAGATGGCTCACACTTAGAACGTTAAGCTCACATTATAATTCTTCTCCCCCCATACACAAATAAGTTAAGTTTTTTTTTAATAAAATTTAAAATATACTCTTACTAAGTCACAAAGTACACAGTACTAAAACAGTATTTGGATTTTGGAAAGTATGTGTTTCAAAGGGAATAAAACAGAAACCTTAAACCTTTTCACTAAATTCTGTACAACAATGGTAGGTCCCTGTTAGTGCTCTGTGCCCCAGCTGGCCTCTAGAAGGTTCATTACTTTCATATTACCACCGTGGCAATTTATTAATGTGCTCAATGCAAGTAAAATAAATTGAAATGACAGTCCTGGCAACCAACATTTTATATCACTAGAGCTTTCTCTCACTAGCAGTACGATGGATAAGTCTTCTTAATGACAAACAATTTTTATGTAGTATTCCAAGAGCTCTTCAACTTTGATGTTAGTCCAAAAAAGAACGTTTAAAAAAGCATAAAGGTTGACAAAGAAGTAGCACATGCCTGCCATCCTAGGACTCAGAAGGCCAAAAGGCTCCTAAAAACACAGCTACTTGGTACTGTCTTGCACTGATGAGCACAGCATCCAAGATAATTGCTTTTCTCAGGGCTGCTATCCTCTATGGCAGCTCTATAGTTTATCATGCTACAGCTGCTGAGATCAAGCTGTGTGCTTTCTAAAGCCTGGAGGTGAAGAGCCCTCCTTGCCTTTCAGCTCTAGCAGCCCTAGAGACTATAATGATTTTTGTACCTAAAATGAAATGTTGCTATAACAAACAGTTAAAAAATGAGGACCTGAAGATAGGCACAGTGGTGAACACCTGTAATCCTAGCTCTTGGGGAGGCAGAGGCAGGTGGAGCTCTGTGAGTTCGAGGCCAGCCTAGTCTACAAAGTGAGTGCAGGACAGCTAAAGCTACACAGAAAAACCCTGTCTTTAAAAAATAAAAATTAAAAAAAAAAAGTACTTGATCCTGGATTTAAGTTGTGAGAAGGAGCTTGAAGAAGTTTAAGGTCCTTAATTAGAAAACATCTTGTCTTGATGGGACAGGTTGTTACAAAATGTGAGCATTAAAGGTATTTCTGGTGGAATCTTAGAGGGAAATAAAATACAAGTTATTGGACATCTTTGAGAAATCTGTTATAATAAAGAGGCAGAAAACTATGAATTGTGTTTACCAGCTGGGTTTTTCTAGAAAAACCCACTAGTAAAAAATCACTAGTAAAAGTGACTGAGATGCTTATCTTATATTACTAATTATAATGTGAAGGGGCCTGGAGTCTTCTTGATGCTTCAGGTAAAAGGTAGAAGACAAATGATAAATCAAGAAAACAGTAAGCAAAAAGGAACCATCAATCGATAACTTGGAAATTTCTCTGCTCATCCAGAGAGTGCACCCTAAAAACAAGGAAAAATGAAGCTGGACAATCATTTGTGTCATTATTCGAGCATCTCAGCAAAAGTCAGGGATGCACATCACATAGGGACATTACGTAAAGTCTCTTATCAGATGGTTTGGATACCAGTACATATCATGGAAAGACTGGCAAGGTTTTGAGAATTGCAAGGGGCAGAAATGTCTCCAGACTGGACCAAAGGGTCAGAAATAGAACACTATAAAAGTGTATAGCTTCCGAAGGCAGAATCACAGATGCATAGGCATTGGCCAATGAGATCTTCTTGAGATGAAAGGATACGGTTATTATAGCTGCTCAGAAGACACAATTGAACCACAATGTACTATTGCAGAATTGTGATTTTACTATATACCAGTAATACTTTTATCCCCAAGGTTCTCAGAATTTATCCCAGTGCCTTGAGTATGTTCTATGCAAGTGCTCTACCACTGAGAAATACCCCAGCTCTCAAACTAGGGGCTCTTTTATTCTCAAAAAAAAAAAATTCTCCCTTGAGCTGGCCCCACCCCTGGTGGTGTGGGCATGAGTGTGCTAGCACTGCCCCTTGGCAGTTGGCAGGACAAGCAGTAATGTGAATTTGGGAGAGCTGGCCTCATCATGTGATAAACACTATACATGTGAGAACTAGCCAGCCCCTCAATGGCTGCTGCTGCATAGGCAGTTGGGGGCATTCCAACCCCTCAATGGGGTGATATAGGAGAGCTAGGAAGAGAGGCACAGCACAGAACTGAGCCAACCAACTCAGCTACTCAGCTACCACCCAGGCCTACATCCAGAGCCTAAAGAGTTGGGCCACTGCAACATCTATCCCATCTATGAGCTGCTGGAGCACGTGAAGGGTCCTGTAGAACCATAGCCACAGGACCTCCATGACTCTAAGCAACATCAAGATAACTAGTACTGCTGGTGTAGCATATGCCAGAGTCCTTGAACCAAACCACCCACCCCAACATATCAAGTCGCATCAGGACTTAGTGCATCCTCTTCCCCTGTGGCCTGGCGAGGTAGCCACATCAGGGGTAAGTGATCAAAAAGCAGGCATCAGAGTCCATATCAGAGTCAGCCCTCATTCCCCTTATTAGTGAACTCATATGAGGACCGAGCTGCCCATTGGCTACATCTGTGTAGGGTGTCTAGGTCCAGTCTATGTATGGTCCCTGGTTGGTGCTTAAGTCTCCACAGGTCCTCTAGTGACCTGGTTAGTTGGCTTTGTTGGTCTCCTTGTGGAGCTCCTGTCCCCTCTGGTCCCAATCTCCTACCCCCCATCCCTTCCACTCACAAGACTCCCTCCACTTCACTCAATGTTTGGTTGTGGGTCTCTCCATCTGTTTCCATCAGCTGCTGGGTGGAGCAACTCAGCCGACAGCTATTCTAGGCCCCTATCTGCAAGCATAGCAGAGTATCATGAATTGCATCAGGGGTTGGCTCTCTCCAATGGGGTGGGTCTCAGGTTGGGTCAGGCATTTGTTGGACACTCCCTCAATCTCTGCTTTATTTCTGTCCCTGCACATCTTGTAGGCAGGGTAAATTTTGGGTCAAAGTTTTTGTGGGCGGGTTGGTGTTCCTTTCCCTCCACTAGGAGTCATGTCTAGTTAGAGGGTGGCCTCTTCAGTCTCCATGATCCCTGTTACTAGGAGTCTCACCCAGTCACCCTCATATTCTCCCAGGAGCCTACCCTGTCAGAGGTCTCCAGCTTCTCACAGAGAAGTCCTGCCCAAGGTTTCTCTTCTCTCTGTGAGCCCTCTGCTCACCAGGGCTAAGATAGACCCTCATTTCTCTCCATACTCTCTCTCTTACTTAATCTATTCCCTCTCTTCAACCACCTCCATTGTCTATTCTATTTCCACTTCCAAGTAGGAATTAAGCATCCTCCAGTGAGTAATGTATACTTAAAAAAAAAAAAAAAAAGAGGCAGACCTACCATATGAGACAGCTGTATATCCAATTCTGGGTATTCACTGGAAAGAAATGTAATTAACACTCCACAGAGATACTTCTATTTTCACAATAGCAAACACAGAGAATCAGACTAAATGTCTATCAGATGAAAATGTGGTATCTGTACTGGCTTGTTTTTGTCAATTTTATATAAGCTAGAGTCACCTGGGAAGAGAGAACTTCACTTGAGGATTGGCTCTATCAGATTTGGTCTGCAGGCAAAGTCTGGAGGGAATTTTCTTGATTAATGATTAATGTGGGGAGCCCAGCCCAGGATGAATGATGCTACCCTTGGGCTGGTGATCTTGGACTGTAAAAGGCAAGCTGGCCAGTAAACAGAATCCTGCACAGTCTGTTTCAGTTCTTACCTTAAGCTTCAGGTTCCACCCTTGAGCTCCTGCCCTTGCTTCCCTAAAAGATGGGCTGTAACCTATAAACTGAAATAAACCCTTTCCTCCCCTAAGTTGCTTTTGATTAGTGTTTTATCACAGCAACAGAGCCTTGAACTAGGACAGTAACCTACCCGTGTGTGTGAAATATACAGATATTTTTAAGCAATGGAAAAGAACGAAATCTTGTAATCTGCTGAGTGATAGATGAAACTAAGATTTTAGTGAAATAAGACATGTGCAGAAAGTACCAAATGTTCTCTTTTATTTGTGGGGGGTTAAAAAAGTAAAAGAAAAGGAAAACATGGTAGTCTCGACTATAGAATAGTGACTTCTAGATGGGTGAGGGAGGAGCCTGGATAGACAATAAGAGAGCTAGATTTGATTATACACACTGTTTGCAGTATTGAAATATCACACTGAACACCATCAATGTGTAAAATCAATGCGCACTAATAAATATATTCAAAACTTTCACTGAATTTAATAAAAACTCTTGTGTTGATTTAAGTTTTGCCTCATCTTTCATTTCAATCAATCATTCACTTGTTCATTCATTCTAGAAATCAGCCTCAGGGCCTCATACACACTAAACAAGTGTTTTGCCACTACACTACATAGTCTTTGTCTTGTTTAAATTAAACAAGTGAAATAAAATAAGGTAGAAAAAAAAAGAGAAAACATTTCAACACTTCAACTAGCAGTTCTCAGGAACTTAGTATAACAATGAAGTATCAAGGTCAACATAAAAATAACCCTACCCACTAGCTCAATAGTAGGATTCACCCTGCTCAACACCATTGCTTTGTCATTAATTAAAACTGCTTTAAGTCTGCTGCAGAGGTGATGAAATCTGGGAGCGCATAGGTGGAGATTTTGCTGAATGGGTTCTTGAACAAGAAATCAGCAAGATAATTTCTACTTCTATAAATACTTGTTTAGTTTCTAAGTTTTCTACAGCAAGACAACCTCTGAGGTCATTAGATAATATTTACAGAACATAACCTGAAAGACAGATTTCTATGAGTGGCTTTTATTAAATAATCATAACTGATGATAAAAATACTTCTAGTAGAACTACAAACTCTAAATAAATTTCTCAAAGAGCTTTATTCTTTGATGGGTTTGTATGTGCTTGGGTGTGTGGTTACATGCATGTGTGTGCACCTGTATGTGTGGCCTGTATGTGCATGGGATAAAGGTATGTCATACACCTTACTCTATGCCTCTCCATTTCATTTTTTCACAAAGGGTCTCTCACTGAACATGGAGCTCAATGATAGGGCTAGACTGGCTGACTGGGCAAGGCCCCCAAGTCCTCTGTCTCTGTCTCCCAGGAGAGATTAGGATTAGGACTAGGATTACAGTGTGCACCACCACATCCAACTTTCCTGAGGGTGCTGTGGCTCTGAACTCAGGTCCTTTTGCTCACACAGCCAGCATTTTACCTACTGAGCATCTCCCTAGCTCCTAAAAAGGTTTTATTTTTAAAAGTAATTATAGGACTTCTAAGTCCATTCCATACTTCTCATACAGCCAAAATCATAACTAGTCAACTCATGTTAATATACAAAAGTAGTAAGTATTAACACCTTTTTAAAGCACCACACAAACAACTCAAATAAAAAACCTTATCCATATAGAAAAGCATTTTTGTTCACAAGCCAATTTGAGGACATATTCACAATCCTGCCAAATAATGGCACTGTGTTTTCAATTACGAAGCAATATTATATGGTAAGAACTGTTTACATTTGTCTGAATGATTTCTGTTGACCTATACTTGGCCAATTTTTGACAGCTACATGAATAACATGGATGTGAGAAAATTTACAAGACATCCAGTTAGCACATACACCGACACATAAATCTATAGATTGCACTTTGTGAGGGCCATAAAACGAGTCAATCACTTGGCATATCACTTATGAAGAAATATGTTTGAATTAACTTTCAAATAAATAGCATCTAATTCTTTATTTGAACAGTTTTAGCTGTATGGAAACTGCACAGAGAGCTCAACATGTACTTTGTACTCAGTTTTCTGGTTATTAATATCTTGTATCATAAGAATACACATATCTTTTACAATTAATCAACCAATGCCAATACACTATTAATTATAAAGCCAATATTTGACTCACACTTCCTTAGTGTTAATCTAATACACTCTTTTTGTTTCAAGATGACACCCAAGTGATTACAGTACATTTAGTTGTTACATCTTCTTAAGCTTGTCTTGATAGCTTCTCAGACTTTTTTTTTTATCATGTACACATCTTTTTGAGCAGTACTGAACAGCTATTTTTCAGTCTAGTCTTTCAGCTAAGATTTGTTTGATGCTCTTGTCATGAGGGGACTAGGGTTATAGGCTTGGTAAGGAATGACACTGAAGTGAACTTCCTCTCACTTGGATAAAAAATTGAAACAGGTGGGGGACATCTGGGTTGTTTCCAGATTCTGGCTATTATGAATAAAGCTCCTACGAACATGGTCGAGCAAATGTCCTTGTTGTATACTTGAGCATATTTTAGATACACGGCTAGGAGTGGTATAGCTGGATCTTGAGGAAGCACTATTCCTAATCGTCTGAGAAAATGCCAGATTGATTTCCAAAGTGGTGGCAAAGGTTTACATCCCCACCAGCAGTGGAGGAGGGTTCCCCTTTCTCCACATCCTCTCTAGCATGTGCTGTCACTTGAGTTTTTTATCTTAGCCATTCAGATGGGTGTAAGGTGAAATCTCAGGGTAGTTTTGATTTGTATTTCCCTGATGACTAAGGACGTTGAGCATTTCTTTAAGTGTTTCTCTGCCATCACTATTCCTCTATTGAGAATTCTGTTTAGCTCTGTACCCCATTTTTTAATTGGATTACTTGATTTATCGCTTTTTAACTTCTGGAGTTCTTTATATATTCTGGATATTACCCTCTGTCAGATATAGGGTTTGTGAAGATCCTTTCCCAGTCTGTAGGCTGTCGTTTTGTTCTAATGCCAATGTCCTTTGCTTTACAGAAGCTTTTCAGTTTCATAAGGTCCCATTTATTGGTTGTTGATCTTAGAGCAGCAACTAAAAATAAGGGAATCATGAAATTTGCAGGCAAATGGTGGGAACGAAGAAAGATCATCCTGAGTAAGGTATCCCATAAGCAGAAAGACACACATGGTATATAATCACTTATAAGTGATATTAGAAATATAATATAGGATAATCATACTAAAATCTGTACACCAAAAGAAGCTAAGCAAGCAGGAGGACCCTGGATAAGATAATCAATCCTCATTCAGAAAGGCAAATGGAATCGACATCAGAAGAGGGAGAAAACAGGGAACAGTACAAGAGCCTACCAACTCTACCGAGTAGGGTATCAAAGCACATGCTGAGACTCATAGCCAAACTTTGGGCAGAGTGCAGGGACTCTCATGAAAGAAGGGGGAGATGAAAGACCTGGAGGGGACAGGAGCTCCACAAGGAGAGCAACAGAACCAAAAAAATATGGGCCCAGGGGTCTTCTGTGAGACTGATACTCCAACCAAGGACCATTCTTGGAGATAACCTAGAAACCCTGCACAGATGTAGCCCATGGTAGCCTCCAAGTGGGTTCCCTAGTAAGGGGAGCAGGGGCTGTCTCCGATATGAACTTAGTGGCTGGCTCTTTGATCACCCACCCCTGAGGGGGAGGCAGCCTTACCAGGCCACAGAGGAACACAATGCAGCCAGTCCTGATGAGACCTGATAGGCTAGGGTCAGATGGAAGGGGAGGACGACCTCCCCTATCTGTGGACTGGGAGGGAAGAGGGAAGGAGAGTAGGATTGGGAGGGGCTGAAGGAGGGGACAGCGCAGACACAAAGTGAATGAACTGTAATAAATATGAAAAAATAAAATAATTGAAACAGATGAGGGAGCTCCAGCAAGTGTTAGAGTACTATTAAAACACCAAACACTGTTAAGATTCTGTTAAAACTGGTTAAAGCTGGAAACTGAGAAGATGACTTAGTTTACAAAGTGATTAGTGTGCATGCATGAGTTCCTGAGTTTGAGTTCCAGCATTCATGTAAAAGCTGCATGTGGTGCTGTGTACCTGCCATCCTGGTGCTGGAAAGCTGAAGGGAAGAGAATCCTTACAACTTGCTGCCTAGCCAGTCTAGCCAAATCTGTGAGTTTCAGGTTCAATGATAGATTGTCTCAAAAAAAAAAAAAAAAAAAAAGGTGCAGGGCCAATTGAAGAACACACACAAATTAGTATCTAGCTTATATATGTACACACCTTCCAACACTAACACATGAACAGGTAAATATACAGATAGCTGCTGAAATCACTATTAGTGCTGGTAAGTTCTTGTAGATTCTATAGAAGGGGCTAGGAGATGTTTTGGTGGTCAAGACGACTGGCTGCTTTTCCAGAGGACTAGAATTCAATTCCCAGAACCCATACAGTAGCTTGAAATGGTCTGCAACTCTAGTTCCAAGGCATCCAATGCCTTTGCCTGTCATCTGCAGGCATCAAACACACAAGGATGCACAGACATACGTGCAAGCAGACAAAATACCCATACACATAAAAAATTAATTTTTAAAAAAAGATCTTATTGTAAGCATCCCTGACGGATGTTCACTTTGCTAATTAAACAAAGATATTAAGGGATGGAGAGCAATGTGAGCCTATAGTTGAATTCTCCCTTGCTTCCCTGTCTGTTGAAAAGGGGCTCAAACAGCCAGCTAGACTAATTTTTTTAATAATTTATTTTTTTAATGTTTTATTTATTTATTTCTAATGTTCTATCTTTATGTGCACCTGCATGCCAGAAGAGAGCAGTAGAAGGTATAGATGGTTGTGAGCCACCATGTGGTTGTTGGGAATTGAACTCAGGACCTCTGAAGAGCAGTTGGAACTCTTAACCACTGAGCCATCTCTCCAGCCCCTAGCTAGACTATTTTTAAAGGAACACTAGCTGTTTCCAAAACTCATGGATACTTTGAAAAACCTGCATAAGGACTGCAGCTGATTGCTCTGGCTCCTGGAGGTACAGCTTTAGCAAGGACTATTTGAAACAGTTTGTACCTGTCTTTTTGCTATTACAAGCCTCAGTAAACTCCAGATAAGCCTGTATCCATTTCTAACAAACACTGAGGGACTACTGTGACAGGTCTAAACACTGCTGTCAACAATCTTCACCCGAATACCAGCTTTGCTATGATGCAAACACCCATTCTCCGGCTATATGAGCATGGAGCTTGTTTACTTGGTAAACTGGCTAAGAGATGACTCCTCTGCCATTGCAAAATTAGGTGCAATTGTAAGCTTCTCAAGTAGCCTTTTGCCTGGTGGTGGGTGCAGAGCTAGTATCAGAAAGAAAGAAGCAGCAGAGAAAGCAGAACAGCAGAAAGGCAGACCAAGGAGCAGCCAGGACTCTACCCAACAAGAGCAGGAGATCTATCTACATAGACAGGGCCACAAGGCTGGTGGCCAAGTGTAGCAGAAGCAGCGGCAGAAAAGCATTGGTAGTCACCTCCTGGGAACTGGGAAAAGTGATATTAACAAGAGGGAACTGAACAATTCAAGAGGCCATCTAGGGCAGAAACAAGGAGAATGCAGAAGTAGAAAGAGAACAGAATTGAGGCTGATGAAGAAGCGACGATTACAAAGAACCAGAGAAGAGAAGCTGCAGGGCCCCTAGTCACATGAAGTGCTCCTGAAAGCTGACAAGCGCTTAAGTCTTGACACCAGGACTGCCAAGGGCTAGGGAATCTCAACTTCCCAGGCCTATGAGGGAGCTAGAACACTGTAGACTAAGGGTGGAGGGCTGGAACACCAGAAGGTCTGCTGCTTTTACATCTGCCTACCGCCATGTCCTCTGCAGTCAAATGCTATCTGGTACCTTGCCATTGAGCTTTGCTTTGCCTAACCACTATTTCTAGCCTAAGAGAACAAAAGAACCCCAGCCAAACGAACAGGTAATAAAGTCCCCAAGGGAAGAAACCACCTCATCCTCCTTTGTATCATTAGGAAAGTAAGTGGTTGAGATGGGGAAGTGGGTGCAGACCAAAGGTTGAAAAGGCACAGAAATTTTGGAATTATTAAAACATGAACATTGAGTCTTTAAAAGATACATTTTTCTCAAATTCAAAATCAACCTCAAGCTGAGGAAATGACTCAACTGGAATAGTGCTTTCTATGAAACAAGTTCTAATCCCCAGAACTCACATTTTTAAAAATGCCAGATACGATAATGTGGAAGGCTAAAACAGAGGATCCCTAGGGTTTCAACCAGCCTAGCCTAACTGGGCGCTCCAGATCAATGAAAGACCCCATCTCAGATACAAGCTGAACAACATTCGTAAGGTTTTTCTCTAGCCTCCATATGTATGCATACCCCCCTGCCTGGGCACCACCACACACGCAGAATCTTGATTGACTATTGAAGCTTTTTCTTCTACTTAGATGTCAATCAATTTTCTATCACTCTAACAAATACCTGAGGCAATCTACTAATGAAGAGAAAACATTTATTTTGGTTCAGTTTTAGAGAATTCAACCCATATTCAATTGGTCTATCATTCTGGGCTTGTGGCAAGGCAGATCAGCGTTGTAGCAGCACAGAGCTGTGTACCTTGTGACAGAAAGCAGGAAAAAAAATGAAAAGATTGATATAGTAAATTTTTTAAAAGTGTTGGGCTATATAATGGTTATTAGCCCTAAGATATCAAACGAACCTCCAACAGAAGGTACTGAGGTCCAACTACTGCTTTTGAAGGCATCCCCCAATAGCCCAGAGACCTCCCATTAAGACCATATTTTAAAGGTTCCAGTAGCTTCCACAAGCACCAATCTGGGGAGCAAGTCTTTAACAAATTGGCCTTTTGGGAGGACACTTAAGACCCAAACTATAGCATCAGGATTCTAGTTTGCCTACACTGTTTGATGAAATAATATATACTCAATAAACATACATGTGCTAACTAACTCTCATAAACGGCCTGATAAAGTCCTAAAATTATAGAACAATGCTGGGAGCAGTGTACATGGGTAAATGGAAAAGGAAATGGGGTTAAGTCAGGCTGGCCTGTGCATATATTTCTTATATGTGGCCAAATATGAGTCCTAGGGTCTTTTTTTTAACATATAAAATAGAACTAGTAATACTTATATGCAGTTAGTGAAAATGTTTTCATTTTTCAATGTATCTGAAAGATAGCCAACATACTCAAGTAATGTTATTCTCCTTTGTTTAGTACCTTACATGGAAAAGGTGTCCTATAACTACATTCTAGAATAAGACAAGATATGTACAAACACACCTGATTGCCACTTTGATGTACTGGATAAACTCTGAAGCAATTTCCCATGCTTTTTTTCATATAACTAGTTCATGCCTGATTTACAGCAGCTAATGAAATATCTGTTGATTGATTTACCAAATTTGGGAGGTAAGATTTGACAGAACCAGAGTCTAGCTTTCATGCCCTTGCCAAGCTATTCCTTTCTTTGGGCCTCAGTTTTGTCACTGAACAAATGACAGTCCCAGAACTTGAGTTAGAAGAGATCTTAGCTATCACCATTGCAATGTCCTTGCCTAGATCACAGAGCCAGCAAATGGAAGACTAGGATTGAAGAGGCACTTTCTAACCACCAAGTAATATACAACTATGTCCAGATTGTTGAGTTTTTTTTTTTTAAGTTGGGTGTATCTGTGTGTGGGTGTACATGCTCACACAAGTGCAGGCACCCTCAGAAGCTAGAGGCATTGGTTTCTCCCTGAAGCTGGAGTTATAGGGGTCTGTGATCTACCCAGTATTGGGTGCTGGGAACTGAATTCAGGTCCTCTGTAAGAGCAATATACACTCTTAATCACTGAACATCTCTCCAGATCCTAATTTAGAGATTGTTAAACTCTGCTTTAAAGCTCTCTTCCATCCTCCCATTTGTAAAGTATTTAAGGATGAAATGCTGTTTTAGAGTATCTGGAAACCCTTTACTTTGTCTTAAAATCTACTAAAAACAATACAAGAAGTTCTATTTTTGTTAAAAATCAGGAGGTACAGAGTAAGCAAAATCGTCAATATCAATCCTGATTAGCTAAGTGAAACTGATTACAGATGGCAAAGGATAAAAATTCCTTTCTTCATGTTGACACACCAAACACTTAAAAATAGAGATCTCTTTTGAATACTATCTGACTCTATCATCTCAATTAAACAGGATTATAATCACCAGCCCAGAGAAGTGGTAGGTTGAATAATTAGCATTTTGAGAGAGTTCTGACTCTATTATCTTGGTGTTCTGTACTTAAAGTATATGACTTTTTAAAAAGTCAATCCTGTCTTTGTGATATTTTTGTTTTGACTACCTCGTGGTTTTCACACCAATGACTATTCTCTTTTAATTTACTAGTTCTTCCCTTGACATCCAAACACTACTTCCTACGGATTTTGCTTATGACCTTATTGACTATATGCATAAACTCTGGGTCCCAGGCTGCCAGAGTACAAATCTTAGTTTTACCTTAGCTCCCCTCGTGACCTTAAGCGAACTGTTTAAATTCTATGCAGAGGTTCAATGCTACACGGATAAGTGCTGCTATACCTGTTCTTCCTCTTAATTCTTTCCTCCAAGGCATTTCTTTGGCCTCCACTATTCCATTCAAAGGGGTCTTTGTCTCTTCCTATCTGAAAGGCTGACTCTTTCTCAGAGTTCATATGCCGTTCTCTGTACAGAGGCTTCCAAAGGTCCTCTTCCTCTTCTGCCTTGGCAGACTGCTGGTCTCATCTTTGTGTTTTCATAGTAATTTGAATGTATTTCAATCCAAGCATTGTGCTAATTCAAAGAGTTTAGATAATTTAATACAGCCTGTATTAGGCTATTTCAGACCTATAAAACTAGAAATTTTGTATGATCCAACTTAATAATATCTTTTTATATTCTGGTATCTCCCTCCTGTACTACACTCATAAAAAGGGTTGTATATTTAAAACACAATGGTAAGATCGTATGTTTAAGTATAATGAATAGATCATATATTCACTACATAGCTGAAATACTTCAGCTTTTGAAATTTACTCTCTGCTCAAACTTTTGTGAGATTTACTCAAATTCACCCATTTTTATTATCATGTAATTATATGATAATATATAAAGTAATGTATCAAGATTTTTTTTAGTGATAGATATTTGAACTAGTTTTTCATTTGTTTGTTTGTTGAGACAGGCTCTTATGTAGCCCTGGCTGTCCTTGAACTCACAGAGATCCACCTGCTTCTGCCTCCTAAGTGCTAGGATTAAAGGCATGTGTCACCACACCTGATTTTTTTTTTCTATAATCATTTGTGAATATTTTTGAGTATTTCTTTTTGTTTTTTAAATTATTTTTTGAGGTTATAGTTACATTATTTTCCTCTTTCCTTTCCTCCTTCCCATTTACCCTTCCTTACTCACTTTCAAATTTATGTCCTTCTTCATTAATTGTTATTACATACATATATGTATATTCCTAAATACATTAATACAACCTGCTTAGTTTGCATAATGTTATCCATATATATGTTTTCAGGGCTGACCATTTGGTATTGAATAACCAGTTGGTGTCCTCTTCCCTGGTAAAGACTGTTTCTCCCACTCTCAGCTTTCTGTAATTGAGCAGGATGAGGTCTTTTGGCCTTCCTCACTCCTTCACCCACCATCCCAGCCCTCTGTCTACTGTTGCTGTCCTTGTTCAGCTCACGTTTAGGCAGCCACGCTGGTGAGATTTATGGGTATAGCATTTTACTTTCAACACATATTGCCAAACTGTTTTCTGCTGTGGTTGTGTAATTACTAGTCTCACCAACAGTATCCAAGAGTTATTTTAGCTCTTTATCTCCACTAACTTTTGATATTGCAAGGCTTCATTTTTGCCAATTTGATGGGTGTAAAATGGAATCTTGTAAGAATTTAATTTGTCCAGTGGTTAATAAACATTTAGTCTGTCTTATCTACCTTCTTGTTTTAATCCAATAAAAATTCCACTAAAAAGCATTTTTATTATATTAATATTACCTATTAAGTGTACAGATATATTTTTCGACTGTATGACTTATCTTTTCATGTTTTAATATGGCATCCATCTTTACCATAGTGTATTGGAAAGTTTTGTGTCAATTTGACACAAGCTAGAGTCATCAGAGAGGAGGGAGCCTCAATTGAAAAAAATGCCTCCATAAGATACATCTGTAAGGTATTTTCTTAATTTGGTGATAAATGGGGGAGGGCCCAACCCATTTTGTGGGTGGTGCTACCCCTAGTCTGAGAAAGTAGGGTGAGCAAGTCAGTAAAAGCAACACTAATTCGTGGCCTCTGTATCAGCTCCTGTCTCCAGACTTTTGCCTTGTGTGAATCCCTGCCCTAACTGCTTTTGATGATGAACTGTTAGATGGGACTGGGAGAGAAATAAACCCTTTCCTCGCCAGTTGCTTTTGGTCATAGTGTTCCATCATAGCAATAGTAACCCTAACACACAGAGCACAGATGGTGTCTGGACACAAATAAGTATTAGACACAAATATTTGTTTGATTAATGAAAGCCTGGACAAATTTAAAAAAAAAAAATGTGTCTAGGGCTGGAGAGATGGCTCAAGAGGTTAAGAGCACTGGCTGTTCTTCCGAAGGTCCCGAGTTCAATTCCCAGCAACCAAATGGTGGCTCACAACCATCTATAATGAGATCTGCTGTCCTCTTCTGGCACACAGGCACACATGCAGGCAGAATACTGTATAAATAATAAATTAAAAAATTTTAAAAATAATGTATCTAAGAGCAAAATTCTCTTAATTTGGGATTATGACCTTTCAAATAAGTTTTTATACTCCTAATTTTTTTTTTACAAGATTTCACTATATAATTTGCTTTATCTTTGAAGAAATAAATGTAATATGATTTGGAAACTGGTACTACAAAATCAGAACTGGAAGTCTAAACTTTCAAATTATTTGTTTAAGAATGAATATATGGACTCTTCTGTTTTCTATCACACTTCATAGGATACAATAGTTAAAAGTCTTATTTACATCTTGTTAAAAATGCACCAGAGAAATGCTTACGTTAGTGTCTTACTGAGGATTTCTACTGCTGTGATAAAACACTGACTTAAAGTAATTTGGGGAAGACAAGGTTTATTTCATCTTACCTATAATTCCTTATCACAAGCCATTATCAAAGGAAGCCAGGGCAGGTACCTGGAGGCAGGAACTGATGGAGAGGCCATGGAAGAATGCTGCTTGTTGGCTTGCTCACTATGGTTTGCTCAGCCAGCTCTCTTTAACCACCCTGAACCACCTGCCCAGAGGTGATGCTGCTCATACTAAGCCAGGCCCTCTCACGTCGATCATCAATCAAGTAAACGTGCCATAGGCTTGCCCACAGGCCAGTATGGTTGGGAGCATTTTCTTAACTGATGTTCCCTCTTCCCAAATGATTCTCTCTAGGTTGTATCAAGCTGACATAAAACTAGCCAGCACAATAAGCATGGGGTAAAGTGACTCTAATAAAGCATTCTAAGAAAGCACCTGGGAATGTAGCTGTAAGCCAAGTAGCAAAAACCATTGCAGATAAAATAAAAATACATGTATATCCTTTCATTTTAAAAATGAATAATATTTATAGTAAACACTAAGGGTAAAAGTAATATACCAGCTTTTATAAGTGTCAAAAATTAAGAAAATTAATTCAATAATTCAACAGTATACACCAAGGTTTTAGAAAGAAGACAAAGGAGGCAATAGTCACTCTGGACAAAACAGAGTGTAGTGAGACCTGGCTTTGAGGAGTCAGTCTGTCACTTCCTAGCTATTTGCAATTGGGTACATAATTTCCTCCATCTGCACTTCAGTTCCTTATCAGAAAACGCTGTTGACAAGGTCTGGCATCCCACTGATAGGATTAGCGCACACTTCAAATTTAAAAAGATGTACAAAACATCTGTCAATATTCTGCAGCTATAATCATCTGCCCTTCTCCACACCTTCTATCTTCCTACTGTGACCTGTAGCACCTCCGTAACTCCTAGGCAAAACTAGGCATTAATTGCTCTAAGGTAGATATTAATGTGCTAGTACTGTTGTGACAAATGACAAAAACAAGGTAGCTTAGTGACCAAGGGAGACATGGCTAACAGCTTTTTGTGAAGCTACATATGGGTAGGTAAACAAAGGCTAACACTCAGAAGAAAGACCAGGGCTGCACAAGGGGTTTGAGTCCTGAATATGCAGGTATGCTTGGAAACCAAGGAAGCACTTGCTTGTTAAGAGAATATAAGGAGGATGAGAGATGGCTCAGGGGTTAAGAACACAGGCAGTTCTTCCAAAGGTCCTGAGTTAAATTCCTAGAACCACATGGTGGCTCACAACCATTTATAGTGATATCTGCTGCCCTCTTCTGGTGTACAGACATACATGGAGGCAGAACTTTGATTCTCAGATACTCGGCTTCTTTATACAGTGAGGGAAGACATAGCTATAATGTTGAATTAAGAGAGTTTGAGTAAAGTTCTTGGCAGTTATTGGCCACATAAAGTACTAAAATGTTGGGTCTCTTTCCTCATCTGTAATTGATACCTTGGTCAAAGCTTTAATGCTAACTCTAGATATCAAGGCCTTTCTAGATATGGTTGGAAAACCCAGCAAATCTTGGTCTCCCAGCTTCTTTACTTATTTGTCAGCTTTGGTATTACTATTCTTGCCTGGCCTGACTTCTTCCTCTCTCTCCTAGGCCTATTCCCAAACTCCTGTTTCTTGTGTTGTTGACCATTCCACTGGTGGCAGTATGTGTACCCCCTGAGTCCTGGCAAGGGTACTAATTATTCTGTAACCCTTTTAAATACAGCTCTTCCTTCTATGTTCATCTCAGTGGGAGAGTTCTCACCTAAATACTATATGCAGTGATGCAAGGTACCCAAACACTGAAGGGCACTGAACCCCAAGGGGAGAAGAAAATGTTTTAAGGAAGAGGGGATAATCATGAAAGTAAAACACTGCTATGGCAGGAACCTGCTACCTTTCATACATTTGCCCACTTCAGTACCAAAGAGGAAACGGATGGCCTTGACTAAAGCAGTTCCAGGGCCTCTGTCACTTTACTGTGGTGACTGGAACAAATTCCAAAACCTTTAAATCTGTCTTTTTTATTTCTGAAATTAAAAAAACAAAAACAAAAACAAAAACTATTATCTCATGAGTACTTGGGAAACTGATATAAGCAGCAATAATAAATAACATGATGTACAGAGATCCTTCATATAGACTACACTATATAATTTTTAAAAAACTAACAGAAATCTTGGGGTACTAAAGCACCTAATAGGGACTACAACATTGCACTTTTCAGATTAGGAAATCAATTTCCTAATAAGGTTCAGACCTCATTAAGCCAAGATATAGTGAAAACATAAAAGTGAGGATCTGAAAGATAGCTCAGCATGTAAAGGCACTTGCTGCCAAGCTTGGTGACATGAGTTTAAATCCCACCACATCTGACCTTCACGTGTGCACCAACACACCCACACTTAAAATAAAATGTATTAAAAAGATGAGAAAGATTATATACCCAGTGTATACAACTTAAGTTTGTGTATAAAGGGTAAGCAGTTTACAAGATTTATTTTGTTAATGTATATGTGTGTGTGTGTGTGTGTGTGTGTGTGTGTGTGTGTGTGTGTGTGT
>NW_026591598.1:1310980-1316717 GCF_907164565.1 Psammomys obesus | reverse complement strand
TGTGTGTGTGTGTGTGTGTGTGTGTGTGTGTGTGTGTGTGTGTGTGTAGGAGTCAAAAGAGAGAAAGGGTTAGAGACCAGGAAAAGACAGGGCTCACAGATTCAGATTCGCCAAACAGCAGATGTACAAAAATTCAGATACATAGTTTAAAGCAAATTTTCTTGAAAGGAAAATGAGATAAATATCCTTTTCATAATATCTACATTTTTAAGCAGTTGGCCATGTTGTGACTGAGAAGAAAAATTAAGGAGGTGAAAGACTGAGAAGAGAGTATTTTTTTTTACACAAGACATCACAGAAAATAAGGCAAAGAAGTAAGTATATGGTAAAAGCCAGTGGCAGCAATCAGTGTCTCAGGTTCAGTAACACTGACGCAGACAATGAAAGAGGTTAGTTTGAGTCAACAAGGTTTATGACATCAGTCATACAGGGACAGAGAAATGACCATGATACTAGAGGTTAACAGCAAGAGAGTGAATAAAAAAGTATGCTAAAGAAAAATGAACTGGAAATGCAGTGGTCAAGGAACAGATCTAGTGAGGATAATGAAAGGCCAGGTAAAA
The DNA here is from genome assembly GCF_907164565.1 of Psammomys obesus. NCBI lineage: Eukaryota > Metazoa > Chordata > Mammalia > Rodentia > Muridae > Psammomys > Psammomys obesus. Next base: position 1,316,154 of record NW_026591598.1, on the reverse strand, counting down.
AAGAAATTCTGGACAAAGTTGCCTGCTTTCATTTATCATTTTAGAGATGGGCCAGCTCTGGTGATATGAGGTGACATCGGGAAGTGCACTCGGCATGGAGGTGACCTCTTGAGTAGAAGAAGCCAGTGCTTTAGAGGAAAATTCATCCATGGGAACAATGAAGTCACACAGAATGAGGAGAGTGAAGGAGGTGGTAAGGGAGACGGTGTGTGTCATTTCCTAAATCTAAAAAGGCAATATAACATCAATTCCAGAAAGCCATGGGCATTTTAACAAGAAGGAAAGGGCATGGTCTGGAAATAGTGGTGACAGAAAAATTAGGTAGCCTCACCTCTCCCACTGAGATGAACATAGAAGGAAGAGCTGTATTTAAAAGGGTTACAGAATAATTAGTATCCTTGCCAGGACTCAGGGGGTACACATACTGCCACCAGTGGAATGGTCAACAACACAAGAAACAGGAGTTTGGGAATAGGCCTAGGAGAGAGAGGAAGAAGTCAGGCCAGGCAAGAATAGTAATACCAAAGCTGACAAATAATTAAAGAAGCTGGGAGACCAAGATTTGCTAGGTTTTCCAACCATAAGGTTATCACAACAATTAGTTCTAGAAAGGCCTTGATATCTAGAGTTAGCATTAAAGCTTTGACCAAGGTATCAATTACAGATGAGGAAAGAGATCCAACATTTTAGTACTTTATGTGGCCAATAACTGTCAAGAACTTTACTCAAACTCTCTTAATTCAACATTATAGCTATGTCTTCCCTCACTGTATAAAGAAGCCGAGTATCTGAGAATCAAAGTGATCTGCCTCTAGGCAGTTCATATTGAGCTGAGAGATCTGGGCTCTGTTTTAACTCTAAATCAGTATGGTGGGAAAGAGAATCATTCACCAACAAAATCTGGAGTTTGATTGAGCTTATCTACCAAACAAGGTTGCAAGGATTAAACTAAGCTTCAAAACAAACCATAATAGTTACTTTGTTAACCTGAAGTTGGCCCACTGGGGGACTTATTTTCAAATGTAGAATTTATTTACTTCAAACAAAAATCTGAAGTAATATTTATAAATGAACACACGGTAAACTGACGTAGGTAGAGCGTATATATACAGAACCAATTTCAAACCTGACAGTGTCAAGGTTTTCACAGAATATTTCAAGTTCATCTCTCTAGCCACATAACCCACTATCAACTTAAGCAAATACAATACTCAAATCTGTGTCAAAGCTAATAGTTTTAAACAAAAATACTCTATAATTAAAATACTTGGTAGCTAGACATTATTATTAAATCTACTGAAATATGATCTCCAGGGCCCAAAGAAAATGTATCTTGAATGTGAAGACTAAACTTGCTTCCAAATGTTGAAAAATGCTCTCTCCTCTGAACTGCTACACGATGCTACATTTACCTCCCTCAGGTAAAATAACACTTCCTGTATTTTGCCTAATAGTTTTGGTAAGAGGAAACACAAAGCTCATTAAAAATAGAAATATGGAAATTAACACTTCACACACAGGAAGGGCCAATTGCTTTTCTGGTGCCTATGTTTTTATGTCAACTTTGTGAAATTCTATAAAATACAATTTTTTGTTTTGTTTTTATATATCAGGGTATTCACAGTTATAATGCTAGAAAGTAACAGAGTCTAGCTTTGAGTCCTGGTCTTTCTAAACCCAAAGCCTAGGCTCTTTGTACTAGACCACCCCACAACCATGGGATAGCCTCCCTGCTTTATCTAATTATTTCCTACGCACCTACCAAGCATCAGAGAATAACCCTTTTGTCATTATATATGGGCAGAAAGGATTCAATATAGGGCATTTGCCCTTATTTTCCAAGACTCAAAAAAGATTCTCTGGTGCAAACAATAATTGACGTGAGTCCTGAATGAAAGTGAAGAGATCAGAACTCTGACTGCAAGAAGGATAAAGTAAACAAACAAACAAACACCGTTACTTACCTATTCCTGTGTCTAAAAGTCCTGCTCTGAGGTGTGTGCCATCTGGCAGCACCACCTTCTGCCCCACTGCCTCCTGTGTCGTCTCCTCAATTAATCCTTTCTCTTTATTGCGCCTGGGTCAGTCACAGTCTTCTTTTCCTCATCCCATCATCCTAAATCACTTTGCTATCCACACATGACACAGTCAATATATGCTGCCCTCACAGCTCCCTGTCACACTGCACTTCACTCACTTTCACTTCTGTTGTAGTTATCTCCCCCCCCACACATTCATACATTCCTGGTTGTCACCTATAACAGCTCCACATCAGACAACTCTATTATTATTAATAATAAACTAATATTTCACTTTCTGACTGCAATCTCTTTTCTTCCATATTACTTCCATTATTTTTGTCCTCTGCTCTAAGTTAAGAAATTACTAAATCTAAAAATAATAAGTAAATAAATTAAAAACCATCTTCAAATGTTTCCTGTTTCAGTTAATGATACCACAATCCAAGCCAAAGGTCTGGGTACAACACTAATCATTTCCACCTGACATGAGATCTCATAAGTTTTCTCAAATTTCTTTCTTTTCATCTCTGTGACCATTTTTAATGTTATTTCAACCATGTCTAGTTTTTTTTTTTTTTAGTAAGTCTTTCAGTCATTAGAAAACATCAGCCACTGAATTAATTTCGCAGTGTTCATATATACAAGGTCCACCACAACCAGCTTCTGCCTGTTGTGATAATTTACCACATTTTCTCTTTACTGTTACATTACCGGCAGTCACAAAGTGCTGTGGTTTTGTGTGGCTCACTCCTTTTCTCCTGTTTTTCCTTTACTTTCTCTGAAGCATATTCTCCTGTTAGCTCTCTTATCACCTGAGCCTGGGCTCACCCCTCCCCAAAGCCTTTCCTCAATGCCTGGCTAGTTCATGAGCCCTCACTTTTAGGCAGCCAGGGCATTCTGTGTGCAATGCTTAACCTCTATGTAAGCACACCGATCCAGCTCCACAATGACTAGAAAGTGTCAGTGTGGCCAGCTTAGCACCATACATAACACAAAGCCTAACACATGGCAGTATATAAGTATAAAAGTATAAAGTGTAAATAATAAACAATAAATGACAGTTTAAATTTCATTGTAATCTTCATAACAAGTCTTTTCTGAGTCTGAATCCTTACACTGGAGGGTTCAGAGACTTCTGTATCTATACGGTTCTCTACAGAATGGTGCTACATAAATTTTTTTTAACCATTTATACAAAAGTAAAACAGCATTTGTACAAACATAGCAGAAATCAAATTCTAACATATGCATGAGTGTGGAGAAATGGCTCAGTGCTTAAGATCATATACCTCTCTTCCAGAGAAACCAAGCTCAGCTTCAAGCACCCAACTGTTATCTTAACCCAACTGCCTGCAACTCCAGTTGTAGGGAGATCTGATTCTGGCCTCTGTGGACAACTGCATTCAAGTGTGTGTGTACGCACACACACAAAATTAAAAATATTTTTTTTTAAATTTGACATATGTGCTACAACCTTTAAAACCACTAACCAATTCAAGAGCAAAGATAATTCTGACTGCTGGTATATGCTTGCCTTAGTTATAAAAACAGTGAAACTTCCCTTAGAACTTGACAAACTCCCAGACACAGAGCTTAGCATTTTATGTACAAGGCCATCACTTCTCTAACTGGCTTAAGTTTGCAGAGCTGCTTATGAAAGGGTTTGAGAAATTGAGAAAAGGTCCTTTTTGAGTACTTTAACCCCATGTATCACCAAGGCTAAGTGACTTAAGAAAATTTAAACTAAAAAAAAAGAATGCTTTTAAAGGAGCAACAAAAAGTGTTGTTTTTTTTTTTTGTTTGTTTTGTTTTCCACAAGTTGAGGCCTTCTGTTGGCAGGGGGAAAAAAGCACGGGGTTCACGGCAATAAGGAAGTTCTCTTTCCAAGCAAATATTGAATTGCATTTTGGCACCAAACTAGGTCTCAGTCCTTTTTAGAGCAAAAATAATAATCTTTTATTTGCATGATATATTACACTGTAAAATCTTTTGATATACATTAGCTCACTTGATGAAGTGTTCACAGACAGTTTTTCAAAAGCAGAGAAACCACAAACCAGGATGATCTCTTTTAGCTTGAGTGAACACAGGCTACTCGACAGCCTTCCCTTACCCCCAACCCCCTAAGTTCAACAGAGCACAGAAATGAGGAAGGGAGGGTACTTTTTATTTAAGAAGGTCAGTCCTCGAGGGTCAAAGCTCTTCCTCCAGAAACAATCGAGTTTGGCCTCTCTGCTCACAATAAGCTCTTCTGTTAGGGCGAAATGGGTAAACTAGTGCTCATCAAAGGAGCGGATCAAAGACGAGAGTAAGAGAACCGAGTAAAGGAATTGGGAGTTAGCCAAAACAAGACCCAGGGGACACGATTACTATCTTCACTCTTTAACAGCTGCCCATAACGGAAACGAAGCAGAAAGATGGGAGACGGCCGGTTCTCTCCACCTATAACCAAATCCATCCAGGGCCAGACTGGGTTACTTTGGAACGGTATTAGGACCGAGAGGCGTCCCAAAAGGTTCGCCAAACTATTGGGGCATTATTTGGGATTTTTTGTTTTTTAACATACTTCCATTCCGAATAGGATTGGGGCGCGGGGGGGGGGGGGGGGGCTGGATGACTCTTACTTCTCTTCGCGTTTGGGGATGTTCTGGGGTCCACCCATCTGCCTGGGAACCCCTTTCCCTGCTGTGCTCCACGGCTGCCTGAGGTTCAAAGCCTGATGAAGCCCCAGGGTGCTGGCCGGGCTCCCGGGCAGGGGCAGGTGGCACACTGAGACCCCCCCAGGCCCGGGACGCCCGGAGACAGCTCCAAGCCCTCGGCGCCCTCGACCCCCGGTCTTCCGAGGCTGGGAGCCAGGCGACACCTCTCGCGACGCGTCCCACCAGCCCCGAAAGAGCCCCCCCCGCACTGGGCCCGAGCCAGGCTTCCCGGTTCCGCCCCAGCCCGGCTGAGCCCTCGGAGGGGGGCTCTGTGCGGGGGGCTCCCGCGCCGCGACCCCGGCCGACCCCGGCGCGTCAGGCCGCCGCCGCCGGACACTGGGCCCGAGCGGATGCCGCGCAGGCCGCCCGGGCTCGGGCCGGCTGGACACGGCCCCCCGAGGGCCGGGCACCCGGAGCCCGGGGTCTCCGCCGCGGCTCGCGGCCGTGGGCGGCC
>NW_026591598.1:1281587-1310580 GCF_907164565.1 Psammomys obesus | reverse complement strand
GGGGGCGAGAGCTGCCCGCCCCGCCCGCCAGGGACTCCTGCCGCGAGGTGGCGCGCGCCGCGGCCGTTGGGCTCCGGTGCGCGCGCGCGCGCGCGGGGCGGCAGGAAGGGGCGACCCCGCTCGCGCCCCGCGCCTCCCGCCTCGCGGCCAGCCAACCCTACGCGCCCGGACCCACGGGGCGGCCCGAGTGTCCCGGACGAGTGAGGCCGGGAGCGGGGAAGGGGGCGGGGAGGGGAAACGTCCTCTGACGTCCTTTGACCGGGTTCGAATCCCGGTGGAGTGACCTTACGGGAGTCCCTTCGCACCTTTTCTCTTTCCAGTGCACAGGCGGGGGGGGGGGGGGGGGGGGGGGGAAGGTTGCCGTGAGGAGAAAATGTGTGCGCCCCAAAGGGATGCAGCAGCGCTAACGAAAGCGGGCCTTCTTGGTTGCCCCACAGTGGACTTTGAACCTTGGTGTGCCAGACGTGGTGACCCCGGGTTCTTCCAGTGATGCTCTCCCTCCTGCCCCCACCCCCAACAATTGCGTTTCATGGGTGATGTTTTAGCCCCGTGGAAACTGAAGTCCAAGCAAGTGACGTTACTCATCCAAGGTCACACGATTTCAAGGGGCTGTGCCCCCGCCTGAGTGTTAGGGGAAGGGCTGGTTGGTTTTTGTCAACCTGAAACACACCGAGACATATCTGGAAAGGGGGGGATGACAGTTGCAGGATTATCTCCCTCAGATTAGCCTGTAGGCAAAGCCTGTGTGGGCTTTTCTTGATTAATGATTGATTGAGGTGCCAACCCTGGGCAGGTATAAGAAATTTCGAAGGCTAGTTGTGCCATGAAGAGCCAGCCAGGAAAGCGGTGTTTTTCCAGGTTGCTGCTCTGTCCTCCCTCAGAGACGGACAATGTTGTGGAAGTGTAAACCAAATAAACCCTTTTCTCCTCCAAGTTGCTTTTGGTCGTGGTGTTTGATCACAGCAATAGAAACCCTAACTGAGAAGGTAAGTAATCAGGCTTACCAAGGTCTCTGAACAAGGGTCTGACGGGCTTTTTGGGATGGAGTGCTGAGAAGGCTAGCCATGCCACCAGTGAAGCACAGTGGTCGGTTATAAACTACGGAGCTGACCTTGCCATCTCTGGCTCCTGTTTCCTTCTCTTTCACGTGTGGTGGCAACTCCCAACACTTGAGGCAAGAAGCCACCAGCTCACATCCAGCCTGGGCTACGTAGTGAGACCCCGGCCTCAAAAAGCAAAACAATAAAACAAAGAGAAAGCTCTGTAGGGAGTATCAGGTGCCTGTCTCAAGTTGTTGAAAGGTTTGACTCAAGTGTTTGGCTTCTATCATCAGCCCTCTGCTCAGACTTGCTAAGTTTCGGCTCCATTCCTAGTATGCAGTTCCTTGTGGAGAGCCCTTCAGCTTCACAGGTTAAGAAGTAGAGTCGTGGCTTCCCTAAACCTTCTCCATCTTTGTTCAGCACCTGAGGTAATGACGCAGACACTGCCAGCCTGCCAGTCATCCAAGGGTAAAACTATGGTCGTTGCGTTAGGCTGCTTTCTGCCACTGTGACAGAGTGCCTGAGAGAAAAAAGAGGAACAAACGTTTATTTAGGCTCTCCACTTCAGGGGTCTTCATGCATGGTTACTTCATCTGGCTGCTATGTGTTGTGTGTGTGTGTGTGTGTGTGTGTGTGTGTGTGTGTGTGTGTGTGTACAAGCCCGTGAGTGCACCTGTAGAGGCCAGAGGGTGGCATCCAATATCTTTTTCTATTGCTTTCCCTCTTATTTCTTGAGCCCAGAGCACACTAACTGGCTAGGCTGTCTAGCCTGTGAAACCCAGGGATCTGCATGTCCTCACCCCCACCCCCAAAACAAAACCACACACTGGGCCAAGCTTTTACATGGTTGCTTCATGATTCCACGGCAAGCACTTGAGTCACTGGAGCCATCTCCCATTTGCTTTTATTTGTATGGTAAGGAAGCAACAAGAGAGCTCACTTTTAAAGCAAAACCCTCCTCCCCAGACCCGTTAAGTTATAAATCTATCCCTTGGTTTATCATTCACAAGGTTGATCTTTCATGATCCAGGAATCTCCCAAAGGTCCCCCCTCTGAACATTGCTACACTAAAGAGGAAGCCTTCAACATGTTAACTTTTAGGAGACATTTAAGAGCCAAACCATAATGATGGTTTTGAAATGACTTCCTGTCCTTATCCAGGTCCAATAAAGTAGCTATAAGGGGTTGCCTAACTCCGGATTGTATTCTTGCCAGCTTGCCGCCCACAGCTGCCAGATCCTGCCAGCATGTCTCCTAGTTCATAAAACTTAATAAGACCTCATTAGCAACGGGACACAATCCAAACTTCTCAGCCTGGCATTCAAGCCCCTCCATGGCATAACCACAGCCATTTTTTTCTAAATGTATTTCCCACTTACTCTTCTCCATCATCATGCGTCCTCCCCACCTTCTAAACACCTGATTCATGCAGTCTTCCATGATCTTGAATGTCTTGAAGCGGTTTTCATTGTTTACTCTGAGCCAGGCACTGATAGGTGCTTCACACAGACTGTTTTAACTCGCCCATGGGACACCGACTTTTCACAACAAACCTGTGCCATAAGTAGTTATGATTCCTATTTTATAGATAAGAAAACTGAGGCACAAAAGAAGTGAATTGTCCCAGGGTCGTGCCAGTAAGCGGTGGACACAAAGGAACGTGAGCAGTCCTGTGGAGAGCTCCCTTTCTGAGCCACTGTAATTGCAGATGGTCTTTGCTGTCTCCCGTTAGCTCTCACAGCCTGCCATACAACCTCCTCCAAGGGCACGTAATACTTTTTGTCCTATTACTGGGTAGCATGATTTATATCGCCTATCTCTACAGTAAGTCTTAAAAGAATGCTTTTAATCAATGTCTAATCTGCAACAGTACCGGGAAGACAACCTGTAGCTCTTTCTAAATGAATGAATATATAGCAGACGACTAGTCAGAAGAAAGTGTGAGTGATGTGGGGCGGGACCAACAAGCAATTGTCCCTGGGCTTGATCTGACCCCTCCTATTTGTGTTCGGACAGAAACTAAAAACAGCTTGATATTTGAAATTTTGTCACTTATTTTATTGTGTATGCAGGAGGAAGAAGAGGAGATGGGGAGAGAGAGAACAGGCACACGTGCCAGAGTGTACATGTGGAGGTCAGAGGTCACGTGTTAGGGCGTCGCTTCTCTTTTTCCTCCTCCTTTGAGGCAGGGGGGTCTGTCACTGTTCCCATTGCTGCACTTGCTGAGAACTGCAGGCTGGCTGGCTAGAGAGCTGTGCTCCCTCCCCTGTGTCTCTCAAGTAGGAGCACTGGAATCACTGAGGTCGCCACCTCCTTCAACATTTCCCATGGGTTTGGGGAACTGAACTCAGGTTGTCAGGCTTGCACAGAAAATGCTTTCACCTGTTAATCCATGTCCCCAGCTTTGTTCTTACATTTTGGATCGTTAAGAGAAAAAAAAAATATGCTGGATATGATGGCACACACCTGTTATCCTAGCACTTAGGTGAGATGGGAGGATCTGAAGCTCAAGGCTGTTCGTCCTTGGCTTCATAGTGAGTGCTGGGCCAGCCTGATTCAAAAAAGCCAACTGAACAGACAGAAGGAATCAAGAGAAGAACCTCACAGCCTAGGAAAGTCATGTGACAAAATTTCTTCATAGTTCAACTCTGACACAATGAGCCTTATGACCTATAGAGCCTAAAGAAAGCCCTGACCTTGAACTATAATATATCCTAATGTAAAGACATCTCAGAAACAATGCTGGATGAAAAAGAGTAAGTAGTATAAGTATTTCTTATGGCACATTAAAGTAAATGCCAGCTTTGTTGAGGGACATGCACGTAGTAGAAATAAAATAAAAAATAAAAAGCATGAATTTAGGTTTGTTGGGGGCTCAAGGGGTACGTATGTCATCAGGGAGGACTCGACTGGGATTTTAACTGTGTTAAGCGTTTCCAGTCTTACTGGGTTATACTTTTCACGTTAAAAACAATATAAAACATTTCTTAAGAAATTAGTGAATGGAGTTCAAAGGCTTTTGAACAAAAGACTCTACTGTAGCAATGAAATATAGCACTTCACGTATAGGTAATGTGTTAGGGGGAAATAAAAATCCTCAGACTCCAGCTCTGCTGGGAGTGTCACGATGTAAACATCATTCAGAACCCAACTTCTTTGTGGGGGGCTGGGGTGTATGGAGTGTGCGTGTGGGATGGGACTGGGGCTCGCCTACAGTGTGCAGGTGGAGGCCAGAAGAACCTTTGTGGAGCTGATTCTCTCTTTCCACCTTCACACAGCTCCTAGAGATCCTGCAGCATCAAATACTCAGCCAAGATTGAAATACATTTTTTTTTTTTTTTATAAAAATGAGCACGTCAGTCTTGTTAGTATCCAAATTCGCTTTTGGCTTCGATAAGTGATACAATTGTGTTTACCAAAGAATTGTAAAACAAATTTCTTTATGATACAATTGCTTGATTTGTACGCCTACTTTATAGACCTTAGGTATCCAAGGCCATATAAAGATTCTTCAAGCCAGACTAGGTTGCAAGCAGAGAAAGTTTAAAACCGTATAGCTTTCAGGTCATAAGAGGTGTCTTGATGGATGGTGGCCCTGCGAGCAGAGAGCCTTGAAGGAAGTCCACCTAGCCGATGCTTGGGGCACTCAAAGCTGCTAATTCCAGGCCCTGAGATATCCTACCGATGGGAGTGCTGCTTCCACGGGGACCCTTCTGTGTCAGGTCAGTCACTCCCATCCTTGGGAAAGCAGAGTGGACACGGTGTGTCTGGGTATTGGTCTGCAGCTCTGAGTCTTACCCACTCTTTTGTTCAGTGGAATTTTAGTTAGTCCCTGGCACCTAGGTTGCAGGGATGGTTGCGGCCTGGATCCGAGGTGCTCCTTGTCAGGGAAGCAAGTGTGTTAACAGCTGCGAGAGCAGTGCTGTTGCCGCATGAGCCGTTCACACAAACTTAGCAGCTTCTCACTGCACCTGCTGATGACCTCTTAGCTCTGGGGATCAGAACCCTGGCTGGTGTGACTGGGCTCTGCGCAGTGTGTCCAAGGCGGAAATCAGGGCATCTGGAGCCCCAGTGAGAGAAAGGTCTACTGCGAACACCTTGGGTTGCTGGCAGAATTTGTTTCTTTGTGGTTGCTTCTCAGAGTTAACTGAGAACTGCCTTAAGGGCTTTACCATGAGGCCCCTTAGCTCAGCAACAGAAAACCTATCACACACTAACTTCCTCACATCCTTTGTATCTTTCTCATCTCCCTTCTTCAACCTGAGAACATGCTAACCTTTTAAAAGTCCTGTCACTGACTGTGTTTGCAAACTCTCTTTCTAGGCTTCTTGAGAGCCAGGTTCCTCATTCACACCTGTAGCTCCAATGCTCAGACAAGGCTTGGCAAGGACAACGTCGTACTACTTTCTAAAAAAGTAAATTAAACTGTATACTGTCTTTCCACTCCCTGCTTTTCCCTTAGATCCAGCTCAAAACATCTGACAAGTCTCAAAAGGCTCACTGCCCTCCCCCCCTTCATGGTCATGTCGTAAACACCAGCATAAGAAGTGTAGTGCATTGTAGTATTTAAGTGAGGCTGGTTTCCTTGGACACACGAGTTTCGTTTATACTCCACATAGTATCCCAGGATACAGCCATCATAGATGTCATTAATTGTTTAATCTTTGATTTTTTTTTAAGGACATCAATGGGTATTAAAGCTCAGGAAGCAGCTAGAGAGATGCTGTGACCTTGGGGTCATAAGTAAGAAGAACAGAAGCAATGGGGAGTGAGAAAAACAGGAAAATTAATCAAGATGAAAGCTCTTTTTTTGTGTGTTTTTAAAGAAAGGCTGCTAGGAAGCCATGTTATATGTACCACATTAAGGAATTAAAGCTGGCAGAGCCTTCCAGAAGGGCTAGCAAACGGGAGTGATTGTTATGTCAGTGCCGATTGAAAGAACGGTATTTTACTTCTGTTGTGTTCTTTATGATCCAGGGACAGAGCTGGTGAAAGCAGCGGAAAAGCGTGGCTTCTGGTACTTAAAGGGAGTGGGGAGAAGGATGCAAGCTTGGTGGCCTCCTTCTGATTCTGATAACGCCCCACTCACATCTTCCTATGTGTCTTCTGTGGCTGCTTTTCTGCTTCAAGGCTGTCTGGGGTCATTACAGTTCAAACCTATCATCTGTGTTCCAAATTTGGACCTGAAGAAGGGTTGGACGTTTTTAAAAGCTGATTTACTAGGAGCTCTGAACCGACTGCCTCCTCACAGAAAACTGTGATGCGAACTGGCAGGGACAGCACAGAGGAGAAGGCATTAGCACCGACTCCCGTGATATACCACATGACAAGAACAGGCACCTTATCAATATGTATCTCCAAGCCCCAAACCTCCCTAAGTCCGTTCATCTATAAAGAACAGTGTACCGACATCACAGTTTGGTAAATGTGACCGAATAGTGACTCTCAAGTATTCTTTGCAGGACCATTAGAATGGTTTGGAAACAGTCTTGCCATGTGGGCTGCCCTTGATCTCTCTGCATAGCCTCAGTCGTCTTGAACTAATGCTGCTCCTGTCTCTGCCTTCCTAGTACTGAGATCATAGGCTTGTGCTACCGTAACTCTGATTTGATTTCTACCATGAGACACATTGTAGGTGCTAGTTTTTAAACTCTACTTTATTTGGGCTTCCTTAATGCCTCTACCTTCCTTCCCATCCCACCCCTCTAGGTAGGAAAAAAAATAAGGTTAGAAGGGAAATGGTACATAGGTTTCTTTAGAATTAGTTCCTGCTGATTAGGGTCAATGGGTTTTTGGGGGCAATACCAATCTTGTAGGCAGGATATCCAGCAGTCCAGCTAACCAGCAGATGAAGCAGCAGCCTTCTTCCTTCTCTGAGAAGCCCTTGAAGTGTTCTCAAAGCCTTCTCTTCCGGGCCTTCTCTCTCTGGGCTCTAGTATTTATACCCTCTCTGAGTCCTCAGCATTAAACTAACTGCAGCTGGCAAAGACCACGCCCCTCTACGAGGCAATTATCAGCCTCGGACAAATGAAAAACCCAACATTTCACACTTGGGATTAAAACAAGTACATACTTACATAACATAGCTGAGTTTTAAAAGAAGCCAAACTTCCACTAGAACTCATACCTGCTTCTTGCTTCTTGCTTCTATCTGGTCCTCTCAGCTAGCTACATCCTCAGGCTCCCATCAAAAACATGTAGAAACATCCTCTGTCAAAATTTAGCTGGATTCTGATGCTGAAACCGAACATGACTTGGACTGCCAATACACATGCCAGAGTTTAGGGAGCAAGAGCAGGACTAACCAAAGGAAGATCAAAACGGGATTCAAAGTGGCAAGTCTCAGCAAGTTCACTTAGTCACTGCGCATATTCAGAGCCCACATGTTTACTGAGGAGCTGATCCTGTCAGTAACTACTGAGTGGCCCCATGTGTAAGACCCTTGGGAGAGATGTCAACATAGCATGTCCTTTTCAAGGAGTTTAGAATTGAGTGGGGACAGACTATGAAATAAAACAAAAAAAAAATGCCAATATGTAATCAAAATGCTATTTTGTGTGGAAGAGACCCAAGAAGAGTTGAAAAGAGAAGGTAGGATTTTTAAACGGACCTTCAACAATTGGGGAGAAAAGTTGAATTGGGGTGGGGTTAAGGGAGCGGGGACTTATTTGGAGAGGTCTAATAAGGAACACAAAACTAGAGGATCGATTAGAAGATGATGTGTGGTTGTATGTGGCCAGAACAGAGGATCCATGTAGATGAGACCTAGAACCATGAGCTAGTTATGGAGAATCTTAAATGTCATCTGAGAATTGCAAAGGTGGAGTGAGTGAGCAGTGGGGGGCAGAGGGGGGCAGATGCAGGGAACAGATGCATGAACTTTTCCCGGCTCTTGTTACCTTTGCCTGGATTGCCCCTGTCAGTCTCTCCTGCCAACACTGCATCCTCTGGCCTCCCACAATGCAATCTTTTCTTTCAAGAAACCTTGCCCTGTTCTCCAAGCCAGCCAGACTCTCTCTTAGCTCTCAGTGACCACAGTCCACCATCTGACTTTCTGCCGGCTTTTATCACGGTGCACCTACCCGGCAGGGATTGTAATCTACTTTTTCCAAATCCTACACGTGTTATATGCGTGGTCAGCGATTCCAAACTTAACAGAGACCTCTTGAGAACTCTGCCTGAGAGTCCCGGGGGCAAGACCAACGTGCCGCCTGAGTGGCATATCAGTTACCCTGTAGACATGGCAGACAGATCCTAGATTTGAATGTCTTCACTCGGGAATACCATCCTTTAAGTGGTACCTTAGAATTTGCTAGTCTTCATTTTACCAGTGAGGCCTGGAGAGGTACATTAAGGTCACACAGCAAGGTGGGAAATAGAGCATGCCAAGAGTTCACCACAAGGTCTAGCACACACCAGGCACATAAACCTGTCTGCCTCCCCAGACTCTCGAACTTTCGACCTCCAGATGCTTGTAATTCCTCCCACACTTGAGCAAACTTCATTCTGTTCTCGTACTTGCCATACCTGGAATTTTTCTCCTCTCAGCTATCTTCAGCCTACTCATGAATGAGCCGTGCCTTCTCTGAAAATGCTGAATGTCTCTTGCACCTGGGGCGGGGGCGGGGGGAGGGCAGTGGCTCTCCTCTTGTTGCCCTGGTCGCCTGGACACACACTTCCATCGCTTAAGTAAATGTTGTTTCTGTCTTCTGCTGTGCTCCGTGGGTGGGAGCTTTGTTTCCACCGCATCCCCTGCACCTCACACCAGGAATAAAACTCTTGTTTGGTAAATGCTTGTGGGATGGAGGTACAAAGCAGGACCCTCCCCCTCCCAAGCCACATGCCAGAGAAGCACTTTCCTTATCCGCTCCCTGTAACACAGGGGCCCGTTTGATGCGCAGACTCTGATAGCGCGATTGCTTTGCAGAGACAAGCTGAGCCCCAGGCCTCACTGTTTATCTAGAACACTCCTTCTCTCTCACTCTCCCCTCTTGTAAAATACCAAATAAAAATAGTATCCGGAAGCTACGTGGTAGAGAAGCTCCAGGTTCTACCTTAAGCTCTTGTCTTATTCCAAAGCTGTTATTGTTGGGCAGCTGCTCATTAATCCAGCATGCCTTTTCTCTGGGCTTTGGGTTTGTACCCTTCTAAAGACACTGATCCTTTTTGTCCTCCGTTGCCCCGAAGTCTGCCACTAGCTGGCAACCTGAAAAAAAAAAAATAGTAACGTGACAGCAGTTGACGTTAAAATGATCTACAGGTATTGGCCAAAGGCTCAGTGTGCTCTGGGCTTGTGATGTTAACCAGATGGCTATGATTCTCAGCTTTAAAACAGAAGAAAGAACACCTGCCTTACTAGATTACTGAGGAGTGGGAGAAAATAAAGCAGGAGCAGGCTCCCATGTGGGGCCATGGTGTAGGGAGCACTCCCTCCAGGCCACAGAGCAAAGTCTCACAGTCTGGTCTGCCTACCCATATATGTCTGCCACTGAGTGTTGACCTAGGTGTCATACATAGAAAGAGGAATAGTGATCAGTTGGTACCTGGAAATAAGCCGCTAAGAAATCTGGACATGAGACTGTCTAAGAAATAGATGAACTATTTGAGACTATTGATATGCAGAATTAAGAATAGAGTGTGGTATGGCAAAGCCTTGAGCCTTAAAAAACAAAACAAAACAAAACAAAACAAAAAACAAAACTGAAAACAAATGTGGAAAAGGATTAAGCCTGTTAGGTTTTATAATGTTGATGATTTTGGATGCTGGGAATTGAGGCTGCGAGGAAAATTAAAATACAATATGCGCCCTTGAGGCCTGTGACCTCAAAGACCAAGACAAAGCCAAAGAAGTTCTTGCAGAAACCCATAGAACACACCAGAGAAAGTAGAGAAAAGAACGTTTCGCTAGAAGAGAATGAGCAAGCTTCACCAGGGAAGCGACGTCTGAAGGAGCCTTAAAGGAAAAATTGTGGTTTCTTTAGAAAAAAAAGGGGCAGGACATGATGGCAGCAAGCACGGTGCATACAAAAACACAAAAGCATCCTTTCAGGCACCCTTGGGGCACTGGAAGAGTGCCTCCACAGTGGGCATTCGAAGTCTTCTTAGAGCCAGATTGTCAAGGGTCTCGATTGTTCAGCTAAACAGTGTGGACTGTTTACCTCAAGTGGGCACTGAAGAGCCATCAGAGGTGTTCAGCAGGCCATTCTACTTTAAAAGTGACGCCTTAGCACAGGCTGCCGTCAGGGCTGTACAAAAGAGCTATAGCGCTAGAAGCAGAAAAGACAGAGAACATGCACAAGGAATCTTGTGCTTGTCAGTTGAGCTTGGGCATGTTTTCTAAGCTGTCAAAATCTTTTTGTTTTTGTTTTGTTTTGTTTTGTTTGCTTGTTTTATAAACTGGGGTATAGGTAGAACACCCTGAGCTGAAAGTATGGAACAGAAAGCCTTCTGAACACCAATGTGATATTTAAAAAGTCAGACTTTAGAGTTTTGGGTTAAGGATGTCCAACCAGGAAAGTCCATGCCAATATTCCAAAATGCAGGACATTCTGAGGTCCGAGACTTCTGTTCTCGGTGTTCGGATGAGAGGTGTTCAGCCTGTGAGACTCGTATTTTACAAAGCATGCTCTACAAAGGTGATGTGAGCTGTCCCAGCTTTGGTTTTGTTGCTGTGATAAAAGACCCTGAGACAAAGCAACTTAGTGGAGAAAGGGCTTATTTTAGCTCACAATTCCAGGTCACACTCCATTATTGGCGGCGGAACAGTCAAGGCAGGAACTTGAAGCATCTAGTCATAGCACACTCAGGCAAGAGCAGAGAGAAGTAGAAGTTTGTGTCTCAGCAGCCTTCTCTGCTTACGTGGTCCAGGGCTGAGAACCAGAGAATGGTGCTGCCTATTTCATGCTGGGTCTTCTTACATTCAATAAGGCAGTCGAGAGAATTCCTGCCACAGGCCAACCTTTCCAGGCAGTTCCTCACTGAGGCCATCTTCCTGGCTGGTTCAAGGTTGCATTAAGTTGACAGACTAGCCACCACACGACAAATGATTTGTCCAAGGTGAGTGGTGTGTGCTCAGGAAATGAGCACCATTTGCCCTCTCCTGTCTTCCTAAAAGACAGATAAGACAGAGTTCTACTCACTGAAGCTCAGAATTGTGGCCAAACAATGGCAGGCATTCCCTTGGAGTGGCTGAATACACTAGTGAATACATTCAAGAAGGGAGTTGAACCAGATTAATCTCTGAAATTCATTTCTTACTCTCAAGAGTCCATTTCTACCACCTTCGGGGTCCTAGTACTGGGAGAGTATAGTGCTAGCCTTGTTTAAAGCAGCCTTGTGGACCCAAAGGGAGCGTGTCTTACTTGAATTCGTAAGACGTGAGACATTTCATGATTGCAGTGTGGAATCTGGAAACGCACCAGTCTCTTGGGAGTAACTATAATGGAGAAGACCGCTGGATTGAAAGCTTAGAGGTCTGTACCCCAGAGTTGAAAGCTAAGGATTTTGCTCCGTGGGCTTGAATGGGTCATGGCTGTGTCTTGGTCTAATTTCTCCGTCAGGGATCCATCTTTGAGAGACCTAGTAGTAACCTTCTGGGATTCTGGGAGTCTAAGTTATACAGTCTGTGGCTATATAAACATCAGGTGATCCCAAGTGTTCCTGTAGCAGCTGTATGACTCCTAGGTTATATGTGTGTCTCAGCCTCAGAGCACCAATTTCTATGTAACATACTTTCCAAGGTGTGTCACGCACACTGGGGTTGTGGGGGCTTGACGTTCTGCTTAGAATCAAAGTTTGGGGATTCAGTGCATTTCAGTTCTCAGTGTTAACTTAGCTGCAAATTGGATTATTTCATATTTCTGGTTGAGAGAGAAGGCACTTTCTCTCGTGTGGCAGGAAAATAAAAGTGTCAGTCATCTGTCACAGAAGGGAGAGATTGTTTCATCCCTGAGCTAACTTCGGGGGCACAGAAGCTACCTCATTTGGAAGCAGACAAAGACACAGATGAGGTAGAGGACAATACTGCTTTTGTGCTACACTTCCCTTCCCACTCTGGAATATCCCCGCCAGCTCCTCTGACGGGAGCTGTCCCTCCCTCATCTCTGGTAGAGCAAACATCTCCATTTGAAATGCTTTCCGTGCACTTTTAAATGATATAACACTGCTCACGGTGCATCGTGATTAATGCCTGTGATATCAGTTCTCCTTGAAAGGCAAAGGCCACCGAAGTTTGAGGATCTCCTGCAGAATGCCAGGCACATGCATCTTACAGCATCCGCGTAGAGTAGCTGTTCTTATCTCCTGTTTAACTAAGAAAAGTGAAGTTAAATGACTTGGTCAAGCTCAACTGGCCAGTAAATAAATAACCGAGTCTGGCTCTGAATTAGACTGTTTTGGGTTCCAAAATGTGCTTGCTATTATTCATGCCTTTTTCTTGTTTGCTTGCCGTCTCTGTAACCTGAACTCTTAGTATGGGGTAGACATACATTAGCATTGTTAAATGACAGCCCAATTCTGTTCAATCAATTGGTAAAGATTTCCTGAATGGAGCAAAGCTCTGGGGGGAGCTAAAGGAGAAGGTAATTGGGTGGGGATCGAGCTAGCCTTTCCTTGACTTGCAGTGAGCTTCTAGAGACATCTGCTTTGAAATAAATACTCTCATTAGCCTTGTTGGTGTCACGGCTCAGTGGGAGGCTGTGGCAGTCTTTTGACAGGGCCAGCTGGCATGATAGACTTATTGAAGCCACATTAATTTCCCATCTTTCTAACAATCCCACTTTAAGGTCCTCATGTCATAGGAGAAGCAGGACTTAAACATAAGTGTCTTATATATGAAAAGAACTATGATAGAGACTATAAGACTCTAACTAAGAGCAGAATGGAGGGAGTGATTCACTCTGCCTACAAGCATGAAAGGTTCTGTTGTTTTTAAGTGAATTAAGGGAATACTCAGGGGAAGGTGACATTTGAGCTGAGACTCAAAGGACAATCAGTTTTGTTCATTTTCCAAGGAGAGAGAAGAAAGAGCATTCCTGGCAGAGAATACACAAAGGGAGGGAAGCGCTGTCTGGAAGCATCGATGGCAAGAAGACAGAGAAATACGCGTGGCTGGGCCAGAGAAGCCAAGAGTCTTGACTGTCTTGCTAAGGATTAGTTAGGGTTTCTTTTGTAGCTACCCCAAGACATTCAGTTCAGTGTCCCCCTGAACTACAGCTTCTAAGTGTCACCTAAGTTTATAGCTTTTGTCCTCAAGGACTTTCGTGAGCTAGCAGCAGTGGGGATATGGTAGAAATTGAAATTCTGGATTCTAGTCTGCCATTGCTATTTAATTCCATTGGTTACTGGCTCTCCTTAGGCTTCTCCTACGTAAGGCAGACTAATATATGTAATATATGTATATGTGCATGGGTATATAAGTATATATACACACACACTCACAACCATATATATGGGCTTACTGTATCCCAAATATACTTAGTAGTTTTGCCAGTAAAATCTTCTAGAAGGTTTACCTCAGTTTCTGCCGAGCAGATTGTTGAGTTAATCACCTATCATCTCACTTGTTTCTTCTGCAGTTGTGGCTTGTGTGGTTCCTTCTGTGTGTGTGTGTGTGTGTGTGTGTGTGTGTGTGTGTGTGTGTGTGGTGAGGGGGTCAGTCTGTGACTTGCTTCTAACTGGCAGAATCAGCATAGGAAGGATGGAGAGTACAAAGTGTTTTCACACGGAAGCATGACACCTGTCTTGCAGAGCCTCTGTTCCTCCTTTGTTGGCTTTGAAGGAGCAAGCTGCCATGTGCTGGGCTGCCTATGATGGGAGACCTCCAAGGGCAAGGAACAGAGCTGAAGGGGGCCGGCCTGACAGCCAACAAGAAACCTGAGCTATCAATCCTGCCGAAACCACAAGCGCACATGGAAGCAGAGCCCTCCCTAGCCAAGCACAGAGGAGACTCCAGCCCTGAAAATGCCTCCATCGATTCCTGAGCCACAGAATTCAGGCCACCAACCTGTGGCTTAAGTCTCTGAGCTTGAGGTGATTTGCAGTCCAAGTGTATTCATTTCTGATCGCTGCCCCATGGTTTGTTTATAACTCCATGCTGCCCCCCTGTGGCACTCTCCAGTCTGTAGCTATGTATATCTGTGTGTGCACTTTTTATTTTTGTTTTTCTTCCTTGTGGCTCATACCTACTTTATGACAGCCCATGTTACATTTTAACTTGATGACCCACAGGATGCCCACATACCTAGTTGGGTATTATTCCTGGATGCGTCTATAAGAGTATTTCTAGAAGAGACTAGTATTTGGATTAATGGACTGACTGAAGCACGCGCGCGCGCACACACACACACACACACACACACCCTGCTGTCTGGGCAGCATGCATGCTGTTGAGGGTCAGAAGAGAACAGAAAGGTAGAGGAGAATTGCTTATGCCCTCTAAGCTGGGACCCTGATGATATCCTGCCTTTGGTACTCTTGTTCTTCAGACTTTCAGATTCCTGTGTTTCCAGATATTACACAGCAGAATGTGGAATTCTTCAGCCTCAAAGATCTTATAGGTCAGTCTATCTATCTATCTATCTATCTATCTATCTATCTATCTATCTATCTATCTATCTGTCTGTCTACCTATCATCTATCTGTCTGTCTGTCTGTCTATCCTGCCATTCATCTACTCATCTTTCTTAATGGTTCTGTTCTTTGGAGAACCCTGACACTTAGGGTTTATTTTCAGTATTCATATTTAAAATTCATGCTCAACAGGAAACATTCAATGCATTTCTAGCACACCCAGAGACAGTTCTCATGTGAATGAGTTAGCTTTCACAGCATTCTGCTTGGTTTTCTCAAACCTCTGACATGGGGGCTAGTTTTGTAGAGGGGGCAACAGAGCTCTGAAGAGGTTAGGGGACTTATCTTTTATTACAGGCTTCACATCAATTAGATCCAGGCATTAACTTTGTTCTGACTTCAAACGGTTTGACCAATTAAGAATTCCCTATGCATTTCCATGTGTTAATTAATAGATTCTATCAGAAGATCTAGCGGACAGACTCACCCAGAAAATTCTGGGGAGGTAGTGTGGGTAGGAGTCTGTCTGATTCTGAGGTCTGTGCGTCACTGAACTTCTAACATCACCCCAGAGGTGCAGAACCAAGATGGAGGGCCTGGCTTCACCCACCTTCAGCTAGCGTATGGCAGACGTTCAGGAAATAGAGGTAGTAGTTTATCTTCTCTGAGGGTCTAACCTTTATCAAGGTCTGTCCCTTGATATGACAGAGAGGATTTAAAGAGTTGTGACAACCAAACTCAGAAACCAAAACATTGTCTTAGGAGAACCTGACAGAAAATACAGATTCCAGCATCTTCCTCCTGGAGCCCCTGACTCAGTAGAGACCAGGAAACATTTTCAACAACATCCTCTGATTGTTCTGATACAAGTAGTCACAGATCACATGAATATTAATGGCATCACAGTTTGCATGTTCTCTGACAGCAGTTGTTCCCAGACATCCCCGCTCATGTTTATGGTCCCTTCTCCTCACGGAGAGAAGAAGCCAATGGTGTGCTGGTAAATGTTTGAAAATGGTGTCTCTTTAACAACCCAAAGTGAAAAAAAGGAAAGAAAAATCCATCTGTAGCCTTTGCTGATGTCTACGGAGGAAATTCATACACCGTGGCCGATACAGCTACTGTGAGCTCAGCCTTGCCCTTTGCTAATTAGGAGGGAGTGGCTTGAAGAAGGAACTTACTTCCTCTGGACCCAGTTCCTTTACAAATCGAGAATTCACGAAGGACAAGTGTGCTTTCCTTGGAATAGATTGTTACATCTTAGCCCGTGGGTTACGTATGGGGCTGAAGGAGGCTGCAGTGAGGTGGTAGAATTGCCTGGACAGGGTGGGCCAGCTCTGCTCACCCCTTCTCTCTGGAAAGGTGGAATGCCCACAGCCTAGGTAGCCCAGGCAGGGCATGAGGCGGCTGTCCAGCTTGAATGAAAAAGGCTGGCATGCAGTCAGGCTTCTACAAGTATTTCTCTCTCCTTGTCCTCATTTCCTTCCCTGCCCATGAAAGTTATGGCCCAAATTTTACTAAAGACTAGTTAGGCCAGGGGCTCAGTTTCTGTAATTCCTAGGTTATTAAGTTTCACAATGTATCATTTAAAGAGACATCTTGTGACTGAAAAAAAAAAAGTGTATGTGTTTCTATCTATTCCCCAGTTATTATCTGGTGTGGGATAAATGCCTACCATTTAAATCTTTTCCAACATTCCACAACAAGGCTTTCTAGAAACACATCCTGTACTCAGTGCTGGATGACCCCGCGCTGTCCAAAAGACAGGGCACATCACAGGAGCATGTGCTGGCAGAGGGCAGAGGTGGCTCTACAGCTAGTGGTCTTTTTCATTTTTATCTAAGAGAGGGAGGACTAGAGCAGGGCTGAGGCTGACACTCCTGTTGCTCGGGGAAGGGGGATGTTTGATCGTTTTCATGATTCTGATCAGTGTGTTCCGGTCTCTGTCAGTACTCAAGCACAGCTGCAGAGTGCTGTATTTTCCTCTCCGTGTATTGTAACGACAGCACTGTCGTCTGGCTTGGCGTCCTGTGAACTCCTGGATATTCCACAGGGGAATTCCACACAGCCTGGCTGTGTGGCTCTGAGTGGCTGGGCCAGCAGGCCTCTAGCACGGCTGCCTCTTCCTCCTCATTTACACAGCATCAGCTGAGGTCTTAGGAGCAATTACACACTTGACCACGGCTCACCCCACGACAGCTCTGGGAGGCCCCTTTGTCTCTGCTATATAGAGTAGGGTATTAAAAGATGAGTGGCTTTTCCAATTCACCCAGTTCAACAAAAGGGAGTGTCTGGCCAGCTGTTGGGGTTCGTACTTTTAGTTCCACCTCTCTGGAAGCAGGTGGATCTCTGTGAGTCTGAGGCCAGGCCAGTTATATAGTGAAACCCCATCTAAACAAACAAACAAATAAACAAACAAACAAACCAGCAGATAACAACATCAACAAAAACCAGTGGTAGGGGACATGTCCCTAGAGAGTCAAGAAAAACCCTAAATCTTCTTTCCTTGTTGCTGACTGGACTGCCCCGCCCTGTCTGGCCCTTGACTCCCAGCAGTTGACTCCTAACAGTCAAATCTGACTGTTCAGAAGCACAGTTCTTTGGTGTTTGAGAGGGTGGTCATCTTGAGTTGCAGGCTTGCTTAGTGACTCCGCAGTGTAATGGAGGACAGCTGAATTCCATACCTTAGGCCTCAGTTTCTTGCCTTCCATCTTTCCCCTTCCCTTCTTTTCTTTCTTCCTCTGTTTCTTCCACCTCAGTCTAGGATAGAATATCAGGTCTCCAACTTGCTAGGAAAATGCTGTACCATGGAGCTCTGTCCCCAGCCTCTCAGTTTCTTTTTCTCAGAGCCCCTCACTCAGGAAACCTGAGAATAGATGAGGGAGTTTGGGCATGGATGAATGGCTCTCTGGTAGAAACAGCTTTTTGAGTGGGGGCTGTGTTCCTTTTTCAGTTTTTCTAGCCTTTCCCCAACTAGGGCTCTGGGTACCTGAAGCTCTCCTGGCCCAGTTGCCCATCAGTAGCAGTAGCTGACACACTGCATTTCCCAGTAGCAGACTCCCATCCTTTCAGCCTCAATTCTAGCCATTCTGCCCTTGAGTAATGGCCAGTTTCAGCCACTGCTCCCACAAGCCTTCTCCTCCCCAACTGCCTCAGGCTCAGAGAGAGGACATGATGTCCCTACAGTTGCACAGCAGCTTAGCACGAGACACCAGCAGAAACCAGGCATCCCGGTAGCTAGCCCTTTCTCCCTCTTTTGGAAAGGCTAGATTTGTGTAAAGCCTGTGATTTCTAGTACATTTGATGGGTTGACTCTGTACACATTTGTTGGGCAGCTGTTTGTGTTGAGTCTGGAGGCAGGAAGAATAAAGCCCTCTCTGTGTGTTCAGAGGATGCTAATCAAGTGGGGATGACAAGTAGATAAAAATGACAACATAAGGTCTCTAAGTAAACCTAGCTAAGTAGACAGAATACTGTCAGAAGATGGTTTGGGAGAAAGGACCTGCTAAGGATGGGGGGAAAATCATGATGTCTGAACTGGGCCTTGAAGTATGAGTTCACCATGCAAGCTCAGATGTCATGACTGTGTAGGTATGGGCCAGAAGAACACTCTAGTCAGGGTACCCACTGAGCAAAGAAAATTTTAGGGTAGAGCATCTCCAAGCCTGCAGCGTCAGTGTAGTGAGGAGGGCAGTTGTGAATATGGACTCACAGAACACCTACAAACAAATCGCCAAGCCTTATCCATCATCATGTCTCAGGTACCTTCTGGTTTCTGTAGGAAGATGGCCATCTACCTTATGGCTCCAGAGCATAATGGCCATGATCTGTGAGGGACTATTCAAACTCAAGTTAGTTAAAAGCAAATAAAATCAAACCGACCACCTATGAAGTGTTCCAGAGCGCTGGCACCTCCTGGCCACTGTACTGTGCAGCATAGAAACCAGATCTCATATCATTCAAGGAGGTTCTGGTGGCCTGAGCTGCTCTGAAGCCTGGAATTCTGAGGGAAGAAGGCTGTGCCCCTACACAAGGCAAGGTGCCCATCTCCCCTTCCGCATTCATGAAAGGACCCCAAGAATAGGGGAGAGACTATCACCATTCCGAGGCACTGGTACTGATCAATGGTGTGTGAATGTGTTTATGTGTGTGGAGGCCAGAGGCCAGTATGAGGTACTGCTCTGCAGGCATTAGCTGCCTTTTTTATTTTATATTATTATTATTATTATTATTATTATTATTATTATTATTATTGTCTTGAGATAGGGACTCCCAATGGCCTAGAGCTTGGTAAGCAGGCCAGGTTAGCTGGCCAGCAGCTCCAGAACTCCATCCACCTGTCTCCAGCTCCCTAGGTCTGGGATTACAAACACATGCCACCACACCAGCTCCTAGTTACCGAGTTCTGATGGAGCTTGGTCCTTTTGTTTCCAAGGCAGGTACTTTACTGTTTAAATGATCTCCCTAGCCTGATACCCACCATTCGTGGTCCAGGAGGGGCCAGCGCTTTGTCCCTTTGCCAATACACACTACATTTTGACTTAGCTATGTGAAAACCTCCTCGGGTCCTGGCTGGTAATAGGGTCTTTGTGAGTACTGGCTGTTCTAGGCCCCGGCTTTCACAAACTGGACCACAAAGCAGCATGGGTTAGGATTTGGGTCTCCACATAGCCAAGGTATCTTAAAGGATGAAACTTAGGGTACAGCAATACTTTTTGGGAATCACTTTGTCTTGAGAATGTCAAATTTTATTGGCATTGTAAATCTGGGTGATCCGATGAGGAACTCATGTGTCAAACAAATGACTTTAATGACTGCTTTGTCTGCAGCTGTGTGCAAGGCTGCTGCAGATTTACCTTCCAGGAATGAGCACAGTCCTGCCTGTGATGCGCCGGCTTTCACACGCTCATACTCGATGGCTTAACAAAAGGGATTAGGTTGCATGGAGAATCAATATATATATTTTTAAATGAACACAAATCACCACCTATTTCAAACAAAACAGTCTGTAGAGGGTCTTGTGGATGAGTACTTTTATTCTCTTTGAAGAGAGGAAAATGTAGGCCAAAATGAATAACTTGCCCTCGGTGGCACAGCTAGGAAGGAACAAGTCTGAGGCTCGCACCGGCATTAGCTTTGGAGGTCATGACCAAGTGTCTGTGGTAACCTGTGACATCACCTGATTCGATCCTTAGGCCACTGAGGGGCCGGTAAGATCACTTAGCCAGTGCTTAGGACAGAATTTGACCCTGGCTGTGGGCCTCCTGCTCGCTGTTCTCTTTGCTTCTTGTTCTTTGGTCTCCACACGTGTGCTGCTCGTGTGCATACCAAAACCACAGACACAAAGGAGTAATCAACTAATTAAACAAGTGATTTTATGTTTAGATCCCTGGACTCTTGGAAAGAGGCTCTGAAACCAAACCTTACCTCAAATGCTCACCCAGCAACCTCAGGTGAATGTCACTTTCTGTGTTTGAGCCTCCGTTTTTTCCAGACAAGGAACAAGGCTACACGGACCTTGAGAACTGAATTAGAACGGCTGCACCAGAAGAGCAGCGGATGCTGAAGACACAGGTTCCTGCCCTCTGCCCTCTGCCCTCGGGATGCACAGCTAGGCTGGCACACAGCAGGGGCTGGAGGGCAGCAGGGAGCAGGTTTTGTTGACAGGCCTGGCAGTGAATGTTAAGATAGCTAATGTGTCCTTGGTGCTCTATCTGGCAGAGTACTCTTTTTTTAATTTAAATTTGTTTTTTAAAAATTACTCACTTTACATACGGATTGTAGCTTCCCGGTCCCGGTCCCACCCTCTCTTCTACTTTCCAATCTTCCTCCTCCCGTAGTCCTCAAAAAGGGGGGAGCCTTCCTCCCCTACCAACTGATCCCAGCCTATCAAGTCTCATCAGGACTGCCTGCATCCTCTTCCTCTGTGGCCTGGTAAGGCCGCCCTGCTAGAGAGGCAGTAAGCTAATAATCCAACCAGAGTGCTCTTCTTAAGGCCATTTCAGGATCAAGCAATTCTCCCCAGAAAGGCTGGCCTGCAGAAACAAATGATGGGCACTAGGTGGCAGTAGAGACCTTTCAGGAAGGAGAGCGACTATGAGCCTGGGGAAACCTGTAGCCAAGAGGTTTCATTCTCCTTGCTTCTAAGAAGGGAGGGGCTCTGGGGACTGTGGGTCAGGCCATCCTGCTCCTGGGAAGCGGGGAGCACACTTTTGGCAGACTTAGTATTCACAGCCACCCTCTCAGGCCTAGCTCTGTATCACAGCGAGTAGGAGAAGTTAACTCATTTCCCAAAGGGATACAGTTGAAAGTTGGCTCCAACCAAGCCCGCGGCTTCCAAATCCTGCCCTCATCCCAGGGAGCTGCCAGTGACTCACTCTGGCAACACAGCCTGATGCGTTTGGAAGTGCGGAACTCTGACTTGTGGTTCTTGAGGATGATGTGTGTCCTCTTTCTGTGGTGGCTGATTTCAAGCTTCTGGGATACACCACCGAGCTCAGAGTTGAGAGGTCAGCGGTCAGTGCTCACGAGTCTGGTGGGCTCCAGCGCGGCGCTGCACTGAGGGACCACATGAAGAATGAAAAACCGTGGCCCTGAACTGCTTCTTCAGGCAAAGTGTGGATTTACTTTTCTTTTTCTTGTTCATCCTTGAGTATGCATTTCAAATCCTCCTTTAATCCTGGGAAAGTCTTAGTATTTACTGCTTTAATCTTGCTTCCCTGGCAATCCCTCAGTCCTGGAACCCCTCCTCGGCACCTGACAGTCTGTGTCCCAGAGCTGCTAGGGCTATACAATGCTACTTGCCTCCCAGCACCTAGCCTCCTTTTGCCTTAGCAAATAAAATCTGTCTTTTAATTCGGCACCTGGCCTCTCAGAATAAAGACCGCACTTTTGAGTCTTCCGCTGAGATATATGCAGGTAGCTAATAGTTCTAGACTGAATACAAGCAAGAACCTTGTGGAAACATCTTTAACACAAAGGAGTGTGCTAGCTCTTGGCCTGTTTGTCTCTATTTGAAAGATGCATGAGATGGCTGGAGTCGGGGCAGCCTTTACTGCCCACAAGGTAGCAGCATTTGATGACTTTACAAAGTTATTTTAATCCTAAACTCCATAAGGCCAGACCACTCCAGGAGAAGAGTTTGTTATGCTGTGGTTCTTTTCCTAGTCATCTCCTGTTTCAGTCTTCAAAAGCAAACCCTGGAACAAGGATTTGCATGCAAGTAGTTTACTCTAGTGATGTACCCAGGAAGCACAGCTAAGAAGCCTGTGAGGCAGAAAGGAAAGACTGAGCCATGCACAAGTTATTGCTGGATACAACTGAGACTCCATTCTGCCAAGACAAGAATAGGAACTGTTTCGGTTAGGGTTTCTGTGAAGCTGTGAAGAGACACCGTGACTCTTGATAGCAACTCTTGTAAAGGAAAACATTTAATCGGGCCTGTCTTAAAGGTTCAGAGCTTTAGTCCGTTATTATCGTGTGGGGAAACACAGTGGCACGCAGGCAGACATGACACTGGAGAAGTAGCCGAGAGTTCTCCATCATGATCAGCAGGCAGCAGGATGACAGCGTGCTGCTGTGCCTGGCTTTAGTGTTTGAAACCTGGATGCCACCTCCCACCAGTGACACACTTCCTCTAAGGGGGCCACAGGTCCCAATCCTTTCAAATAATGCTACTCTCTTCGAACCTACACTGTGTCAAATGGGCTGTGTAACTATCGCACCCATCAAGGGAAGCCAGGGCATCCAGGCATGAGCTGAGGTCCTCCGCTGGCCTAGCAGCTTTTCTGAGGCAGCCTGCTTCAGCACTCTACTTGCCCCTTCAAAAACTGAGCATGGCTTCGTGGTCAGAGATGCCATCCCAAATGACCGCTGAGGTCACTCGCAGAAATGTGGGCTGGCACTGACCCCATCTATAAACCAGCCCTCCCTAGAATATTTTCATTTCCTATGTGTCCTATCATTTGACTGTTACTGCACCCTAAGTGAAATCTCCACGCCTTGCCTCCAAATGTTTAATTCTACCTCTTACCACATTCAGTCAGGTTTATTCTGTCTCCTGAGGTTATCTCGGTAGTATACAGACATATCCTATTTAACACTGTCAATGTTTTAAAATGGTTTATGCTTACTGTTTTTTGTTTGTTTGTTTGTTTTTTAGTGTATGTGTTTGTCACAGCATGCCTGTGGAGGTCAGAGGATAACTTGCAGGAATTGATTCTCTCCTTCCATAGTGGGCTTGGGACTCAAACTCAGGTCTCAGACTTGGCAGTAAGCCCCCGGCTGAGCCATCTCACCATTCGTATTCTTGGCTTCATTTAAGAAGCTTAAGCATTAATTTTGAAGTTGTTTTCACGTAACCCCAGGACTTGCCTTTTGTCTGCAATGGAGACATTCCCAAGCCACTGGTTTTGTTTTTCACTCTATGTCCTGGAACTTTCTTTTACAGCTTTTCTGAGGTAGGATGAATGCTCTGCAGACTTTAGGTTCTTCCTGCCCTCCTGGGTCCCTTCCAGTCTCTTCCAGAATCAGATTTTAAAGAGACAACTCAAAACTCTTATCCTGGGCTGAGAGTGGGGATTTCACAAAGCAGTTCCTGAACAGCTGTGAGTTTTGCACAGTCGTATGTGTGGCTTCCATAGCCTCATTGGCCCTAAGGGGGCAGATGCCTGGAGTCCCCTGCTGCTGGAGTCCCACCCTGGCTAAGGTTTAGTCCCTGTGTTCCTGGTCCCCAGAGACGCTTGTCCTAGTTCTGAGCATGGCACTTCCTGCTCTCAGTCTGTCTTTTACATCATTGCTCTAAGTGTGGTGCCGGGTGCGGGTGCAGATTCAGACATGAATCTGCAATGCCATCTTGACCAGAAGTTCAATCTTTAATCAGTCCTTAATCTGCACAGGGAAGACAGCCCTGGCTAAGGGCAGGGTTGTCCCAGGAGCCAGCATTCAGATTCAGGGAACGAAGGGTCCTTTCTTCCAGAAATCTCTTCTGCTACCTGAGAAGACAGATCCGGAACGCATCTGAACCTCCAGACTCCCAGGCCTGATGTTCATTGGACCCCAACTCTTCACAGCGCTCCTAGCCTAGCTTCCTCCCTGCACTCCACCTCAGGGTCTCCTCTCACAAGAGCTTGAGGTGTTCGTGGCCATATTTGCATTTCAAGAAGGGACCCAGGAGGATGTTTCCGTCTTTCAAATGTACAGGGATGGAATGTAAATGGCAGGCTGACAGGCTGTGTGTGGGGTTGGTTGGCTGGGTCAAAGCCATCACACCTGGCTGGCCGGCAGAGCCTCCTGACAACAGGAGCTGTCCAACACGAGGTGGGCTGCTGTCACTGGAGGAACTCAAGCGGTGGACAGCTGACCTTCCTCCGGAGTCTCAGGCCTGGGTAGAGGGAGGCTTCGAGCAAGAGTGAGAAGCAAAGGAAACAGCTCCATGAAAGCGAAAGCGTGAGGTGCAGTGGGACTCATGGACACCACTACTGCTCTCGGAGGCTGGGCGGATCCCCTGAGCTGGCCACACCCCTGCCATTGTTAGTGTACTTCTGAACAGTAACAACAAATACGTTTCTGGAACAGTGGACAGTATTTAGGGAATTTTCCTAAGGACGCCTCAGATGTAGCTGTCCTGCTTGGCCCCAGCAGGAGCTCCAGGCCAGGGCAGCTGTCTTGAGCACTGAAGAGACTCCTCTCTATTGAGCATCACTGCTTCCTAAGTGCTGTGCCCTCTAACGGGTAGAGCAACCCATTTTAAAGATGAGGACCCTGGGCCCAGAGAGGCAGAGTGGCCTGCCAAAGTCACACAGCCGAGAGGCACAATGATCTTCCTCCTCAGCCACTTTCTTTCCAAATCCCCCAGTTGCTTTCTGTTCCAACTTCTCTTCCTGCAGTAGCTGCTGCTAATGTGAGAATCTCTGTGTGGATTGTAACCCTTAGGTCACAAACAAGATAGATTTTAACTTTCATCCATGTGATGATTAACATCTTAGGGTAACTTTTCTGATTATAAAATAGGACATGTTCTATTTTTGGTAGCTTTTTAGTTTAAAATAATTATACGTTCCCAGGAAGTTGTCAAACATGTACAAAGAGGTCCCTTGACTCTTCCCCTAGTTCCCCGAAAGGCCCAAATTAAAACCGGGAACCCAATATCAACAGAATGTGTGTGCCTCATGTCATTCGATCACGTGTACAGATGTATAGATGTGTGCAGACATTAAAGTACTGCAGAGGTCTCTCATGTGCTTCTCTCTCTCTGACACATGCGCATGCGCGCGCGAACACACACACACACACACACACACACACACACACACACTCTGTACAGAGCAGTATAGAAAAATAGTTCCAAGCCCTCAGATTGGAGGAGGAAGTCTGCTGAGTGGCCTCTTGGGCAGGCTGGGTGAGGACCGGCCCTAGGCTTCTGCACTCACCCTCTGCAGACCAGGTCAACACACAGCCACACAGCAGGTGCAAGGCTGTGCCCCGCACCCCACTACTCCCAACATGCTCGTCTCTGACCCTCCCTCTGGCTGCCACCACCTCTCTATCTGTCTGCCTCCTCCCCCTTTTCTTGATCTGTGTATTTCTATCTGTATCTGTGAGCGAGTCTCGGTTTTTCTCAAACCACAAAACATGGCTAAATGTAATTTCCATTGAGTATAGTCCTGTGTCTGGATCAGTACGTGTTTCCAATTGCACAGTTTCCCTTCTTCCTCGTTTTTTCCCCAAGACTTTCTCCTAGATAATGTGAGCATTTGGGAGGCAGCTTTTGACAGCTCTTCTTCTGAAAGCTTTGGAAAGTAGAGCGAGTGCCTCTTTCAGTCCTGCACCCACCCGGGATGCCCGGTTGGCAAGTTCCCTGGGGTTTCTGTTGAGTTAATTCTTTGAAGCCAGTCCTGGGGAGGGAGGGCCTCCTGCCTATACTCCCAAAGCCAAGGCATCGCTCACAGCATCTACCTTTAAAGGATACAAGAGCTTTCAGGTGTCCAGCTCAGGCCTCCTCTCTCTGGGTCCAGCTCCTTCCTCAGGCTTCCTCAGATCCTCAACCCAGTTCATTCATCTGTCTGTTCTTTTATTCATACAGTCTAGGCAGCACAGCTTCTCGCTCCAACAGCCCCTGAAGGTTTGAAGTGGACATAAGAGAGAACAATCTAAAGATTAATCACTCTACAGCTGGAGAGATGGCTCAGCGGTTAAGAGCACTCACTGTCTGCTCTTCCAGAGGTCCTGAGTTCAATTCCCAGAAACCACGTGGTGGCTCACAACCATTCGTACTGGGATATGATGCCCTCTTCTGGCATGCAGGTGTACATGCAGATAGAGCACTCACATACATACAGTAAATAAATTGAAAAAAAAAAAAAACAAAAAACAATTAACCCGTCTATAGCCACACCACCCTATGTGTGTCTGGTTGCGTCTAAATATCCAACAAGAAGAGAATGGCCAGCAAATCCGATATTGCACAGCCATGAAATCATGGTTGGAGAGTTTTGGGGATAAGAAAATACTTATCAAATGCTATTAGATTTCTAGTGATGTAAGCATGCGAGTGTGGGAAAACAACCCAGACACCCCCACAGTGCTAACAGGTCTTATTTCTGGAAGGAGGGATTATAAATGACATACTTAAAAAAAATATTTTTTGAGGCTGGAATAATGGATTATTGGGTAAGAACATCGGTACACAAGCTTAAGGACCCGAGTTCGAATCCCTTGCACCCATGTAAAAAGCCGGGTATGGTTTTGTAACCCTGGTGATGTGGGAAGGCCTGAGACAGTCTACCCTCTCTCGGTCAGGTTCAGTGAGAGACCCTGTCTGAAATATAGTCAGAGAGTTACAGAGTAGGCCCCTGGCATCCTCCTCTAGCCTCTGTGAGTATATGCTTATGCACACACAATATTTTTTTAATGTTTAGAATAAGTGTTTTTCTTTATAACTGGAAACTAATATGCATCATTAAAACTAAATGAAATCTGCAAGATATAAGAAGTCACCTCTGCAGTTTTCTGCTTGAGTGCTGTTACGAAGACCTCCCCCACTCCTCCCCTTGGGCAGTAACTCCCTGGGAGGCAGAGCGAGAGTCCAGACACCTTGTTTTAGATTTATACACTGCCGTGGAGCTGCAATGGAAATGGCTGCTTGTCTCTGTCCTCTGAGCATCTTTTCAAATGACGTTTGTGGAGTAGGCAGGTCCTACTTGATGCCCCTACCTCTCTGCATGAAGCCAGGCCTGCCTGTGTGGCTCCGATGCTTCCGATGGTCTCTCTGTCCCTGGAACCAGGCACAGTAGCCTTACGCTAGCCCTGCCTGGGGTGGATACCAACACTGGCCTTCTATATCCTCTAATTGGAACACAGAGCTCTCAGCTGT
Organism: Psammomys obesus; assembly: GCF_907164565.1. Lineage (NCBI taxonomy): Eukaryota > Metazoa > Chordata > Mammalia > Rodentia > Muridae > Psammomys > Psammomys obesus. Next base: position 1,283,598 of record NW_026591598.1, on the reverse strand, counting down.
CAGCCCATGGGGAGTTCAAGAGGCCTCGTCTCTGCCATTCACATCCTGTTGGAGGGAAGAAACCGTAGTCCCATTTGTCTGTGGGGAGTTATTGGTGTGGGGGGGGAGCACTTTCTGTTTCTTTAGTGCCAGGAAGCAAACTCAAGTCCAGTGCACGATGCTGGCTAACACTCACCCACTCAGCTACAGCTCTGGGCAGTTGCTTTTGACAAAGGTACCTTAAAGCCGCTTCCAGGTATCATTTAGGCTCTGTCAGTGATGGTTTGGGGCTAGACTTGGAGTCAGCCTGTCACGGTTAGCTTTCCACCTCTACCAACCCGAACAGTTTCCCTACTTCCTCTTTGTGTCTCAGTTTCTCTTGTGAAAAGGAGGCGTAATGATTTGTTCTGCTCCGTCGGGTCCTTGTGAGAGTCTCCACAAGCCCGTCCATTCCCAGGCTCTGAGGACAGCACCCGTCCAGGCGTGGCACACAGCGAGTGCTAGCCACCACACTGATTATTCCGTGCTGCGTCCACAGAAATGAGAATGCAGGATATCTGACACTGGGGCTCTCCCAGAAAAGCCCAGATGTGACGAATAGCAAATGAGGGGCACCAAGTAAAACCCCTGCGTGGAGTCTGTGTCTTAGCGAGACAAGATCTCAAGACATGTACGCTGCTCTGGAAGGAGGCCTGGAAAGAAAAAAGTGGCCAGGGGCACTGCTCAGGAGTCCTCCATCCCCTCCCCCGCTCCCAATGCCCGTGCTTCGCCTTGAAAGAGGGCAGGAGGCAGATGAAGGGGCCTGGCAGGAAGCCGTGAACACCCCTGGGAGCAGAGAGAACTACATTATAGCAAGCCTCTTCAAAAACTGTGGAATCCCAGCTGGGGTTAGGGGGTGGTCCATAGATGAGACTGCAGCAAGAGATACTTTTGAATCCATCCCTGCAATTCCCACCCTCTCTCAGATGCTGTTTTCTCTTACCTACAGGGTGGGCCTACGTACAAACAAGGCCATGCAGGCCCGGGTTGGGCAATGGTTTGCTTAGGACCCCACGTGGGAAGGGTGGAATGGGTCTGTGATTTGAACCCAGGGCTATGCTTTACAAGTTCTTAGTTCCTGCTTCTCCAGGACTGTAGAACTCTTCACTGCAGAAGTGGGGCTGGGAAGGCCAGAGGCCTCAGAGGGGACATTTGGATGCATGGAACAGGGAGAGGTGGAGGGCAACCTGGTCCCAGGTGTGCCAGAGACCCAGAGCTGCTGGGCAGGCACATGGGAAAGAGCAAAAAGTAGGTCAGTCACACAGGAGACAGAGCATGAAATTAATGAGCACACGGGAGCTGGAGTAGTCACCTTCCAGAAGGGCGGGAAGGGAGGTGGGAAGTCCCTTCGGGATAGATAGTGGGGCCTGGGGGGCTGGAGCAGGTGGGAAGAGGCTGGGCTGTGGGGTTTCCTTTCTCATCCTGGGCACATCAGTAGGGCAGGAGAAAGCAATGATAGGGTTCTGAGGGGCACAGACTGGTAAGGTTAGGGTGTCAGGCATGAGCTCTGTGGGGGCAGAAGCCACGCATGTTCTCTAAACGCTGGTACCCCTCCTTCCTAGGGCAGGATGGGCATGCTGACAGGATAGGTGAGGAGAAGCTGCTCTGCCTCAGCCATTGCTGTGTGGCTCAGGGTGGGGGCAGGGAGGAGGTGTCTGTTCCTTATTTGTGTCAAGAGGCATCAATCAGCTGAATTCAGTAACCTTCTACTGGTTCCTGCCAGGTGCCATCCCTGACTTGGTGCCGGGCACACAGGATGTGTAAGGTAGGGGCTCTCTCGTGAAACTCACCATCTAATGGAAAACCAGGCTTCAGGTGATTTTAGCAATATGTGCTAAGCATAGATTTGGATGGCTAGCGGGCACCAAGAGAAGAGTTGTTCTATAACACTGCTTTGAAAGGAATTACTATCAAAGCACTTAAGTGCACGTGCCAACATGTACACACACACACACACACACACACACACACACACACACACACACACACACAC
>NW_026591598.1:1274734-1281577 GCF_907164565.1 Psammomys obesus | reverse complement strand
CACACACACACACACACACACACACACACACACACACACACACACACTTGAGAATGTATGCCCAGGCGTAGTGGTAAACCCCTGTAGTCTCCTGTCTCTGGTGGCAGGAAAATCACAAATTCAAGTTTAGCCTTGGATACATAGAATTCAGGGCCACCTCAGGCTACATAGTAACACCCTGTCTCAAAACAAAACCAACTAAATACCCTGTGTATAGATTCCACTATGTCTTCCGTATTGAATGTCTCTCAAAGCCTTGGTCTCTTACAGGTGGCATTAGGAGGTACTGTGGATCCCTAGGAGGGGGGACCTAATGGGCTAACTCTAAAAGGAATCGTGGGGCCCTGGCCCTTTCCTCTCCTCTCCTCTGGCTGCCTGCGTGGTGAGGTGATTTTTCTCTGGTGCATACTCTTGCTAAGCTGTGCTTCCTGGATGCAAGGCCTAAAGCAACGGGTCGTGGATTTGAAATTCCGAAATGGTGAGCTAAAAAAAAAAAACAACCAAAAAACTTTTCTCCTCAAGTAATTTATTAGAGCGTCAGAAAGCTGTCTTCTTGGCCCCCTTCTTTCATCCTACTGGGTGACATAGAGCTCATGTGGAGGGGTCTTCACCTTGAAATTGCCTTGGAGGAGGGGAAGGGTGGGTAAGTAGGGAGGCTCCCATCCCAGGACGCCAACTTTGCGCGATGCCTCACCTTTGTCCCTCTCAGCTCCGCTGGGGACGAATCTCCTCAAAGACGGGTTGTTAGTGTCAAGTGAGGCTGTGAAGACACTAGGACGGGATAGACCTGGTTGGGTTCCCTGGGGACAATAGTGGATATGACATGCTCCACTAGCGTTCCCAACAGGGAGATGAGCCAGCAGGCACGCCAAGTGCAGCCCTGCTCAGAGGGTGCACTTGGCGACCTTGGGCGTCTGCCTGGCTCTCACATCGGGGCTACTTGCTCCTGTCTTGGCTTGGACCCTGTGTCTGGAGCATCGTTGTGGATCCTGGCTTCCCTAGGCCATGGTGAGCAGAGCTGTCCTAATAAGCTGTGCTCTCTAGCCAGGCCCTTGCGACCAGAACTCTCCAACCTGAGGCACCCACCTTGTCCTGCTTAGTACAGAGACTTGTCCAGGCCAACATGGGCTCAAGGCGGGCTCGCAAGCTTTTGGAGGCAGGCCAGGGAGCATGGCCTCGGTTTACAGGTAAGAAGGGAGAAGGGAGTGACTCGTTAGAGGCTGTTCAAGGAGGCTGTGTGTGGAGAACCAAGCTTGCGTTTATTTCAGGCCAATACCGAGGCATATGACAGGAGGTGTATGAAGGCAGAGCAGGGGCTGCAAATGTCAGGGAGAAATCAAAACACACACAAGCAGGACTTGAGTCCTTTTTTCCTGAGGAAACTTCTGGCCTCCATCTCCAGATCTGCCCACCTGTCAATGAGAAGGTTACAGGAGGTCTGATGGGTAAAGGCAGAGGGTTTGAAATCACAGGCCCAGAGCCGGGCAGACCCCGAGGCTTTCTGGATGGCATTCCAGGCAACTAACCAGGCCCTGTGTGTGCAAAGGAGACTCCAGCATGCACACAAGTCCTGCTCCTCCAGGACTTGGGCCTAGCAGGGTTTTCTGCTTGTCACAATTGGCATTTCAGGCGAGGTAATCCTTGAGGGACTCTGCGGTACAGGAGATGCTGCAGCTACCGGAAGTAACATCCCCCCCGGGAGGTAGGAACAAATGACGTCTCCAGACATTGCCCAGTGTCCCCTGGAGGTAAAACTCCTCTGGTCACACATGCTAACTCAGTTTACCGGGCGCTGCACCAGAGATGAGCCCAGAGGGAAGAATGGCCTCCAAAGCTGACCAGTGTAGATGGAATTCACTCACCAGAAAAGCTGGGGTTCAGTCTCAGAATCTCCACACCTGGCCCCAGTGCTCCCCTGCCCGCACCTCCCTGCTTCTCTCCAAGTCCACCCCCTGTCCCTCATCTCCCCTGATAGGACAGGTTCTGCTCTGGGAAGCCAGCCCTGCTGTTTTGAGCAGCTTGCCTTCTCTACCCTAGCCTGGTCCCAGCCTGCCATAGGGCTGGTGCCTAATAAGCTTTCATGCATGTTAGGAAAGGCTTCGTCAGTCCCCTGAGATGGCCCTCTGAAAGCCGACTGGGTGGCCACTTAAGCGCTGTGCTTATGCGAAGAACAATACTTCAGCAGAGTGCTTCAGCATAAGTACTTCCAGGTCCCCCACTCCACGGAAGCCGCAGCGTGGGAAGGCGATGGCTCTGCAGCGGGGGAGCCGACAGACAGCACTCTCGGCAAGGCCGGGACCAGCTGTGGGACCCTCTCCAGCCCTTGTGCCTGCAATGCTCCCACTTCATTATCTCAGGGGTGAGGGGCGAGACTGTGCCTTTTCTTGTCTCCTAGTGTCTGGGGGGCCAGTGACTACTCAAAGGCAAGAATCGTTTTGTTGTTTTTTTTTTTCTTTCTGAGTTTCCAAGGGTAGTTTGTGGGGTGGGCCAGTGTTCTGCTTTTACTTTCTTTTTATAATTGCTACTTGAATAGTCATCCACTCACTTAAAGAGTGTTTACTAAGTCCCTTCTCTGTGCCAAGAACTCAGCAGTGCCGCACTGAGTGGAGCCGGCAAGTAAAGGAAAGTACCTTCGGAACAATGCTAAGGCTGAGAAAGCAGGGCAGGTGCTGGATTTCAGCTAGGGAAGACCTCTCCAGAAGGTGACATTTAATTAAAGCCCTGAAGGCAATTGGAGGGAGGGTTACACAGAAGGCATTGCAGGCAGAGGGCAAAGCAAAAACTTCTCCTAGCGTCCTGAAGAGTAGTGTGGGGTGGCCAGTAGCAGTTGTGGGTGTAGATGAGGGACCTTGGGTGGGAAGGGAGGAGGTGGGTTGAAAGATAAAGGCCAGGGATGGGAGGCAAGAACTTTGGCTCATGTCCTAGACTGGTGGAGGAGGGGCAGGAGTCTCCGGTGTGGTGGCCTGAGAGACGGGCGGACCACATGCTTGCTTTCAAAATGTATTCAGGAGAACCCAGAAGAAAGCTGATTCCACCTTGCTACTCTGCTGGAACGTTCTCCCTACCAGCGACTGGAATCACACAGCCAAGTCCTTGATGAAGCCAGGCCTTGGCTCGTCCCCTCTAAACCCTGCAGCTTCCATCGGGTCATTCCCACCCACAGCTTACTCCAGCCCACTCTAAAGTTTCATGGATATAAGCAGAAAGCATTTTCCCAGCGATTTGAAATCATTCCTGTGCCACCAAGGGGTGCTGTGAGGTCCTCCTTCTTAAGGATGAATGGCCCTCTACCCAGAAAACAGGGAGACAAAAGGAAGAGCTTGCTAGACCGGAAGTCCTGAGGTCTGGTCTGGATTCTGCCATGTTGCTGCTGTACGACCTTCTGCTTATAGGTTTTGAATTCATTTAACTGCCTAGAAGTCAGATGGAGACCCAGAACCCTGAGCCAACCCTGCCTGCTACCTTCCTCCTCTCTCACGCTGCAGTGGAGGCCAAGGCCCCTAGGTGGCACAGTTTCATAGGCTCAGTCCCAGTGAGTGCTCAAGGAGGCTGCAAGATACTTAGGGGAAATGGACGGGTAAAGATGATCCAGAGAGTGAATCAAATGGGAGACTGAGGCAAAACCCTTCAGCCAGAGGTCCTTGTTACTCCTTCACTGGGCCCTGTGGGAGTGGGTGCAGGACATCTCTGCCACTATGGCTATCAGATCCTGCTGTTGGGACCCTGGAGGCTGTAGCCTCTGTAGGCGAGGAGTGAATGTCTCAGGATAGCTATGACATAGTACTCATTCTCTTTCACAGATAAAGATGCTGAAGACAGAAAGGGCTTGCCTGCCCCCCACCCCCCGGGGAACACAGCAGCTGCCTAGCTGGCCTCTGCTGAGGAAGGGCTCCATAGCAGCACCTTGGGCTCAAAGCATGGCATAGCATTCCTCGATTTTCCCATCTGTCTTAGCTGCTGGGCTGCTCTTCTCCCTACGTCTCTTCTTGGGCTTACTCTCTTTCCTTCACAGCCGCAGCTGTTCTCAGGTAATCGAGGGAGAGGAGTTGTTTGCTCTTCAGATGCAGAGCTGCGTCTCAGGGCAGTTGTAGGACATGGGGAGAGGGCCAGGGGACTTTGGGTGTTGCTTGCTCCCTCTGGCTTTAGAGTACAGAAAGGGGAAGTTGGGCTAGGTATCGCCAAGGTCAGTGTCTAGTTTGGACCCTCTGAGTTGTCCTTGAAGCTCCTTACTGTCCATCAGCAAGCAGGAGAAGGTGAGGGGGGCTCTGCTTCACTCACTTAAGAGGAACAGGGGCGTGGGATAGGTGATGTGTCATTCTCATTCTGACATCTGGCTCGGCACAGATGACAGGCAGCCACCAAGGCCAGAGCCTTTCTTTCTGAGCATCCACAATGATCGCCCTGTTTAGGGAGGTGCAGGCCTGCCTCTCCAGAGGAAGCCGTGCAAGGCTGGTGTGGGCCCTCCCTGCTGTGCCCCTGCAGCTGTCTTTCTTGGGCTGTTACTGACCCTCTGACTCTCTGACCTTGGGCTTTCTCCAAAATCACACCCTAAGGAAGGAAATTCAGAGAAATTTCAAAGACCAATGCTAGAGGAAAAGCTTTGAGGGGAATGGAGGGAGTGCCCACTCCTCATTGGCCAGCCTGTGCTAACTGATGTTCTCTGAATAGTACCCCTTGGCATGCTGTCCACCATAGGTGAACTTCTGCTCTCTCCTGCTGTCAGAAGATGGGCCTCAGAGGACACATGTCATTCTTCTTACAGTTGTGGGTCACTCTTGTCTCCCTGGAACCCAAGACTCAGAGAGGGGTAACAGAGTACGTGCCAAGACAGTGAAAGGATTGTGGCACCAAGAGTTTTACAGTTTCCAAGTGATCACCAAATCAATGTCTGGTTTCATCCTCAAATCAGCCAATAGTCAAATGAGGAAACTGAGGCTCATCCAAACCCAGGGACTTGCCTAGGTGTGGTCACATAGTAACTGGGCTGGCTTTGAAGCCAGTCTTTGATTCCAAAGCTGGTGCAGTTATAAAAAAAGCTGATTCTTTGACATGCATTCGTGTTTTTTTTTTTCATCCTGTGGGAATGAGGGGTTAGATTAGATCAGTGGTTCTCAACCTTCCTAACGCTGCAACCCTTTATACAGTTCATGCTGTGGTGGCCCCCAACCATAAAATCATTTCCTTGTTACTTCATAACTGTAACTTTGCTACTGCTCTGGATCATAATGTGAATATTTGCTATGTATCCTCTTTGGGGTCTGGACCCACCGGTTGAGAACCCAACCGGTTGGGTTGGCTGTGGAGGCAATCAGGAGTTTCTAGACTCTCTTACTAAGAAATGGGGGTTGGGGTGCAGAGAACCAAAGAACTGGTAACTTGAAACTTTTTTTTTTTCTCTTCTCAAGTAAGATTTTTTTTCCTGATGTTTACTAAAAAGAACATTTTGTGTGCTGGGTATGTAGCTCAGTTGGTAGAGTGCTTGCCTAGCATACACTAAGCCTTGGGTTCAATCCCAAGCACTCCATAAACCAGGCAGGGTAATAATGTCTATAATCCCAGCACTTTGGAGGTGGGAGCTGAAGGGTCAGAATTTCAAGGTCATCTTTGGCTACACAGCACATTTGAAGCCAGTCTGGTCTACATGAGACCCTGTCTCAGAAAAGAACATTTTGCCTTCCAAAATGTAGGATATGTTTAGCATAAAGTAGAGAGAGAAAACCAATGACAGCTAAGAAAAGAAGTCCTCTGAGGAATTAACTAATATAACACCCGGATAAGCCATTGTGTTTGTAGCAAACACTTGATATGTAGGCCTGGCTGGAGTGAGCCAGAGGCAGCTAAAAGCAGAATAATTCCTATAACGGACTTAATTTGCAGAGACGAACTTGGAAGGGCGAGCGGGTAGGTAATCCAGAAACGAGTGTTAGAGACCCAAGGGCTGTTTGTGAAGATCCCCAGGCGGAAGGCAGAGAATGACCCAAGGACTTTAGGGGAAAGGGTGGCCAGTATCCAGCTTTGGTAAGCAGGTGTCACCTGCTCATGCAGGGCATGTCTGTGAACCCTCAAACTCAGGGGATGTAAACTGTCAGAGCCCAGTTTGAGACCCAGCTCTGGCACAGGAGGTCATAGGCAGGTGCTGTGCAAGCTCCAGTTTCCTTCTTCGTGGAGACGGATCTGATATTCCTGGTGGGAGGAAGATGGAGGAAATCAGTGGGGCGGAGGACTCAGCACAGCACTAGTGATCAAGCCCTCAGTGAACAAGCACTCTGCTGCTGGTTAGGGTTCCGATTAGGCAAGCATGTGGGAGGGTTTTGTTTGAGGAGGGCTAAGTTTCCATGCACAGGATCAGACAGTATATCATCTGAGAGTGGGTGTGGAGTATAACATCTCCAACCTTAGCCCTTCCTGCTTTCTCAAGGCTGAGCGCCTTTCTCAAGCCTCTGTGCCTGAGGATCTGCCCCCTCGGAAGTGACTGCGCTCCTTCCAGGGCTGAGCTCAGAGGGCAGGACTCCCGACAAGGACAGGCTGAGGGCTGAGGGCAGAGACAGCAGAGGATGGGGAGGGAGCGGGAGGAGTGAGGAGGAGGGAGAGAGAGCGCTTTCAGAGACTGACAGTCATTCACAAAGGCAGAGGGAGTGTGCTTGTCCCTGTTTGCGGGAGAGCGTGACTGTAAAGCCACACGTGTGCATCAGGTAGCAGGTGCGTGCACCATGCGTGGGTGTGTCGGCGTATGAATGAGTGTGAAAACTGTCAGGGTTTGAGCATGCCAGTACATGACTCTGCATGTGAGTGTATCGTGTGTGTGTGTGTGTGTGTGTGTGTGTGTGTGTGTGTGTGTGTGTG
>NW_026591598.1:1231305-1274724 GCF_907164565.1 Psammomys obesus | reverse complement strand
GTGTGTGTGTGTGTGTGTGTGTGTGTGTGTGTGTGTGTGTGTGTGTGAAGTTCAGAAGTGCGTGCATCTTGGGTGAGCTTGCATGTGAGGCCGACTGTGACCCTCTGAGGGACAGAGAAAGGAGACCTGTCTTCTAATAGTGTCTGGGTAGCCCATGGAGTACACATGCTTACCCCCGAGGCATGGAATATCTAAGAGGAGGGACCTTCCCCAGCTTCTGAGTCCCCTGACTCCCCACCCTACCCCCACCAGTCCATACCAACACCAACACCACCTGCTCATCTTAAGGATGGGGTAGGAAGAGAAGGAGAGGGACACAGGAGGGGGAGGAGTGACCAGCCCCTCCTACCCCCAACCCTTGGTGCTGCCAGGGAAACGTCCTCCTCCACCCCCCCACCCCCCAATCACCGTGATTCCTGCTGTGAGGGAGAGAGGAACCCTCTGTTTCCATGGCAACATAGCAGCCCTGCTTCTCAGCCTGAGCCCAGGCTCCTCTGAGCCATGGAAGGAGTGGGAAGAAAGCCCTTCCTCAGGCTTTTGAGCCCCCACCAGGTGTCCTGACCTCTAGACTTCCCGCCTCCATCCTGAAGACCCCGCCTCAGTCTCCTTTTATACTCACAAGTCTGCTGAGCCCCCCCCCCCCCGCCCCGAACACATATCCACCTCTGCTGCTGCTTCTAGGGTCTGGGGGACCTGTCTTGTCTTCACAGGAAGGACTAGACCTGAGCATGAACCCCAGCAGTGGCAAGATGGAGTTGAATTCCAGACTCCACCTGAAAAAGGTACCAGTGTTACCTCCTCTCTGGTTCCCATGAAGAGCAAATAAGTTCAGATGGCACACAGGTTCAGCATGTCATGCCACTGACAGGGTATAAATTAGCCCAGCAGTTTTTGCAGGGACCCTGTCTTCCCTGGGACTCCACTTAGTTTGTGGTGCTGAGGATAGAACTCATGGCCTTGTCCATGCTAGGCAAGTGCTTTAGCCTTGAGCTACCTCAGCACCTCAAGTTGAGTTCCCTCTCCTGTGTTCACAGACATGCACACAGGGGCACTGATTGCAAAGTTTGGTCTGACAAGAAAAATCTGGACTTCACCCTAATGTCCACCAGAGAGGTGATTAAAGGAATAAGCCCACAGTCCAAGAGATCTTAAAGAGGAATACACATGCACAACATCAAAGATGCATTGCTAAGTAAAGCATCAAGCTGAAGAGATGGGTGGCTGGGCACAGTAGGTCCTCAGAAGTGAGGAGGTGAACTGCGAGGACAGGGTGCTGAAGTAGGAGGATAAGCCAAGAAGAGGCAGCAGGGGACAAGTGGCTGCTTCCTGTCATGGGCACACCCTGGGTACCTCATTCATTATTAGTTGTCCTATCCAGAGCTGTGGTGCTGCATAGCTTCCTGGATGGGTGTGAAGACTGAGGCTAGAGTAGAGGAAGCTATAGCATATTGATAACAGGGACAAGGAGAAGGCAGATTTGACAATGTCATGGGCCAACCCTTAGCAAACTCTAGTCAGCTAGGACAGGTCAAGTCTTGCATGTGAGGTGGCAGGAGACCCCGAGAGAGGAGAGATTCTGAAACGAGTGAGGGAAGGTAAAATAAATACAAATGACAAGTTGGCTGCATAGGCCAGGTTGGGCTATAGAAGACCCTGTTTCAAAAAGCAAGACAAGTTGAAAACCATTATGTATGGTCCAACTGTGCCAATCATGAGCTAGATATTTTAATGTGTTTATCTGGTCTTCACAAATATTTTAAGAGACAGATATGCCTATATTTATGGGGAGGAAACAGAAGTTCAGAGAAACTCATTCATCCACCTGCCCACCCTCTATCATTCCCTCTATCCATATCACATCTATCATTCCCTCATCCATCTGTCCATTCACCCACTCATCCACTCAGACACCCATGCATCTACTCAATCAGCCATCTATCCATCCTTCATTCACCCCTTCCTTCATCATTCATTCATCCACCCATTCACCAATTTATCTATCATCTCCTCACCCATTCATCCATCCAGCCATCCATCTAGCCCCTCATCAAATACTATAAGGCAGCTTCCACAGTAGACACCATTCTAGTTGCCAAGCGATTGAAGAGTCCTGGCCTCATGGAGTACAGTCTGGAAGGGAGATGGTCAAAGCCTAATCATGTTGAATGATTGTTGGTGACCGCTGTGCAGAAGAGAAAGCAAACAAAGAAACTTAGCGCATCAGGGATTGATGGGACAGGATACTCTGATGTTTACTTAGAAAATTCAGTGACATAATATGGGGCCACTCTAAACAGAGGCAAACAAAGGCCCTGGGGTGGGAGCCTGCCTGCTTGTCACCATCAAGGGTGACAAGAAGATGTGGATGAGGAATGGATGAGGCTGGGAGGTGACGGGTCTAGAAGGTTTTTCGAGGTGTCCTAGGTCAAAGCCAAGGCTGTGGAAGTGAGTTTACATTGTGTTGGTTCGACTGGGATAGGATTTCAGTTCCTCGGTTGCAAAAGATCACTTTGGCCACAGAGTGTAGAGACGGTCATAGGGTGTAAGGCAGCGGGGCAAAGGGTTAATTAGGAAGCTGCTCTACAAGTTCCAGTGAGAGGGGAAGGACCGTGTGGAGCATAGTGACAGCCTTGGATTGTAAACAGAAGTCAGTCCTGAGATAGATTTCAAAAATAGAGACAACAGCTTTTCCTGTGAGATTGAATGTGGCGATGAGATCGAGAGGGAAGCCAAGAATGACACTATGACTTCAGGCCAGAGTGACTGTGTGAAAGTGGGTGCTGTTTGCTAAGATGGAGCCCATAGAGGAAGGGCAGGTGTGGGGACAATGAGGGTTGACTTTCATTTTGAGATGGCTTTAGACATCTAAGCAGGAATGTCAGCTAGGCAGCGGGATGTATGAGATGGGAGTTCAGGGGAGATGTCAGGACTGAAGATATAAATTGGGAAGCTGTCAGTGTAAAAGCTTCGTTGAAAGCCACGGGGTGGGATGATATCACTGGAGGAGGTTCAGGCAGGAGATAGGCTGCACGGGAGCCTATCTTCAGCTTCGGTAGTAGGTGAGAGGAGCCAGGGCTCTGATGGCTTGTGGGGCCCTCCCTGGAGGCTCTTCTGCTACCCCAGGAGGGAAACACCGAGAACTGTGATGGTGGGCCTCAGAGTCACTCAGGCTTGGTAGCTCACAGGTTGGTTGGCTGAGTAAGACCCCAGAATTACATTCTTCCTCCTCCTCCACCACCCCCTCCTCCTCTTGAGGCAGGAACATGCAGATGATGGGGCATCAGGTATCCCAGGATGGCCTCAAATTTGGTATGTAACCAAGAATAATCTTGAACTTCTGATCCTCTGGCCTCTGCCTCCTGAGTGTTGAGATTCCTGGCGTGCACCACCATGCCCATTTACTGTTCTCCAGATATTGTTCTGCCCAGTTCACGAACCCCAAAAGACCAGGAATAAACAGACTCCGCTGTCCAGAGTCGCAGTCATCTGTCGTTGTGCCCAAATCTTCTCGGAGACCTTGGGGAGCTACTGCCAGGATTTCGGGACTTTCTGTCCTATTGGAGCCCAGCGTCAAAATGACAGAGATGACTAGTTAGTCCATCACCTAGGCAGGTCCCTGGCTCCTGTGTCTCACGGCATCCTGAACAGAGGCGGTTCTGCCAGGCACATTAAGATGAGAGACTGTTTCTGTGGAGAAAGAAATGAGAGAATGGCCTCACCTCGCCCTCAACAACGTGAAACATTGACTCTCCAGGTGTCCACAGTTTTGTCCACAGTTTAGGCTGGGCCCTAGCAGTGGGCCAGTTGAGGCAGTATTGCCCAGTGGTATCTCTAGTGGGTGGGGAAAGAATGCAGCGAGGTGGCTCTTCCCCTCAGGGCATTACTAGACTTCTTTACGGTAGCTACCCCTATGAACTTAGCCACATTCTCAGCACAAGAATTTAATTTCTTTTTTCCCTTCTTCTCATGTGTTTGTGTGTGTGTACATGTTGATGTGTGGGTCCACATGTATGTGCTAGGACATGTGTGCGAGTGTATGGAGGCCAGAGGTTGCCGTTGGGAATCTTTGCCTATCTCTTCCACCAAGTTCTTTTGAGGCAGTATCTCTTCATCAGACCTGGAGATGATCACCTGTTTCTGCTTTCCGAGGCTGAATTACAGACCGGTCGCCGTGCCCACCGGAAGGAAATTTACCTGAATTCTGGGCATCTGAACTCTGTTTACATGGCAAAAGCTTTTACCACAGAGCCTTCGAGGCCAACAATTACATATCTAGCAGGTTGCCCGGTGATGCCACTGTGAACCTGGAGACATTTCGTTGGCCCCACTTCGAGGTGTGAGGAAGGGAAAGATCTGCAGCAAGAACCAGATTTTGGAGTCCGCTCGAACCGGTTTCGAGTCTCGGCACTAACGCTAGCTCGCTGTGTGATTCTGGGTCAGATAGTGATGGCTTTCAAGCCTCAGTCTCCCTACCTGTGAAATGGGAACAGTTTCTCTGCGATCCTGGGGCTATTATAAAGATAAGCAAGTCACATCTTCAGTTACTCTCAGCAAGTTCCCAACAGATGTGTGTGTGTGTGTGTGTGTGTGTGTGTGTGTGTGTATGGAGGGGGGGGGAAGATGCTGGATGCCTGCAGCATCCCTAGGCAGGCAGGGGTGGTCCAGTCCTCTTCAGGCTCATGGGGATCCTGGTGGTCACCACACCCCCCACCCCATGTCTTCGAAGCTCTTTTGCCTGCCACCTTTCCTTTAACTCATTCCACTACCAAGGCCCTCACCCCTGCTGGTTCTTGCCTCCTGTCTCCTGAGCGAAGCAAGGAAGGAGCCGCCAGTCCCAGGAGGCTTGTCTCCTGTCTTCAGTGACCAGTGACAGCTTTCCTGTACACCCTGGCCCTGTATCCCATTTCCTTAAGCATTTCCACTCAGCTGCTCTGGAAGAGAGTGTGGCCTGATGACAAAAACCTAGCCTGGCATCACACAGATGGGGCACAGCCTTGGGGACAGGGGAAGGCTGTTTTTTTCTGCAGCCACAGGAGCTGAGCAGCGCCACGCAGGTGAGAGTGTGAGGAGGCTTAGGGGCTCACAGTAGGGGTGCTCTGCATGCTCCTTTCTCTTCCTCACGCCAAGAGCTTTCCTCCCCCTGAGGCCTGGAGTGCTGAGAAGAGCAAGGAGGCTGCCTCCCCTCCCCCCTGTTGCTATTTAATGCCGTTAACAATGGATTCATTAGCTGGGATTAATCTCATACACCAGCTCTCTATCCCCCTGGCTATTAATCACTCACTTCATTAACAGGACAGCATTAGCCAACCTGGGAGCCAGGACATGGCGCCCATACCAAGTACCTGAGTCTGCACCTTCTGGGCTTTTCTCCTTGCTGTTCCAGCACTCCCTGCCTCCCTGCCTCCTGCCTCCTGCCTCCTGCCTCCTGCCTCCTGCCTCCCTGCCTCCCTGCCTCCCATTGCCTGTCACCACCCACACCTGCAAATGCAAGCGTCTCTCTCCCTGTGTTTCCTGCTGCGGTCTTGTCTCTACCTCATGCCTTCTAGATGCCTGGTTCTCCTTTTGTCCTCCTACTCCAGGCCCCACACACAGTAGGTTCACCTTCTAGGCTGCAGAACAAAGCACTGCGCGAACCAAGGAAGGAGCCGCCAATCCCAGGAGGCTTATTTTTTAAAATTGCCTTTTCTGTTTACAAAGATAATATATGCTCGCTGTACAAAATCCAAACAACACAAGAAAGGAAGAAAAGAAAAAAAAAATACAAATTCCCTGAAATCCCCGTCAAGATAATAACCTTTCGCATTTTGGTGAGCATCGTCTCCGATCTTGAGTGATATATATATAATTTTACCTAAATGGGATCATACTAGACATGCTGTTTTGCAACCTGCTTTTCCACTCAACAATATGTTGTGGAAATCTTTCCATATCAGTGAATATAAATATACATCAGGCTTTTTAATGGTTGCGTAGCATTCTGTCTTATGGAAATAACATAATTTAGTCAATGGATCTCCTATCGATGAGCTTTGAAAATGTCCCCATCTTTTCACGGACCTATTTGACACAGAGGGCACCATTCCTGCATCTATGTGCACAAGCTCTGTGCACTTGCCTAGTTAACTCCTTAAGATTCAGTTCCAGAAATAAAATTTCTAGACAAAGGCTTGGCGTACTTTACATTTTGCCATAGAAAAGCCTCATAGAGCCAGGTGCCTGAGATTCAAAGCCAATGCTGCCACGCCTTCGCGAAGGTCTCCAGGAAATTGTGCCTGTGAGCTTCAGTTTTCGAATCTCTAAAATGGGGATGATGGAGGGCTGGCAAGATGGCTTAGCAGAAAAAGGAATTTGCCACCAAGCCTGATGACCTGAGCTTGATCCCTGGGACCCCACGTGATGGAAGGAGAGAACCAATTCTTGTAAACTGTGGCCCGACTTCTATACATACATAGCACACACAACTCACCTCACTGCCCCAATAAATTAATAAATTAATAAATGTAATTAAAAAATTAATGTGGTTGATGATAAGATTTATCCATGAGGTTAGTGTTAGGATTAAGTAGAAAGGTACAAGCAAAACTCCTGGAAAGCTGTCTACTGCATAGCAAGGGCGGTACGGATTTGCCTGCCTGGACACAATGGCTGGCCAGTCCTCAGAAACACCGATTCGGTCTATGTCTTTCCCTCCATAGTGCCAGCAGTGTGGCAGACGACTCCTTTCTTTATGCCTTTGCCAATCAAAGATACCCTTGTCCATTTGACAACAAAGACGAGCTTCTGCATTTGTTAGGTGACGCTGGGCCTCCCTTTCCTGTTTTCTTTGATCAGCGGTGGACCAGCATGTGGACTTGAACTCAGGTCTCAGCAGACATTCACATCTCATCCCTGAGGCGTCTGATCATGTGCTTGGCCCACTTCTCCACTGGAGCATTTGTCTTTTTTCTTATTCCTGGGAGCTGTTTTGCATATTAGAGATCACATCTCTAATCTTTTTCTACTTCATCCTGACTTTCAACCTTATTTATTTCTTGTCCTTCATAAGTACTTGATTTTTTTTTTTTTTTGTAGTGAAGTCTGCCAGGCTTTTTTCTTTGTAACTTTTATATTTCATGTCGTGTTGGAGAGGCTGCTTTTCTAAACTGTGGATGCACACTTCGCTTTAGTGTGCTTGTCCACAGTCATTCTTTGCTTTTTACACTCCGTGGTTTTTTTCCCCCCTTTTGAGTTTATTTTGGTGCAAAGAGCAAGGTACAATTCCGGCATTATCGTTTTCCAAATGATTGGCCAGCGTTCTAGGTTGCTTTCTGTTGCTTGGAAAAACGCTGTTACCGGTAGAAACCTGGGGAGGAAATTTGCTTACAGGGTACAGTACATCATCGAGGGAAGCTAAGACAGGAGCTTGAAGCAGAGACCAGTGGGAGAACACTGTTTATTCTACATTGATTCCAGGCTTAAGAGATCGGCTACCTTTTGTGTACAGCCCAAGCCCACCTGTAGGGACTACCCCAAATGAACTGGATTCTCCTGCAGCAATCAGCAACCATGAAAATGCCTTACAAGCCAACCAGTGAGAGGTGATGTCTCAGTCCTCAGGCATGTTGAGTTGACAGCTGAAGCTAACTGTGGCATTCAGTTAGACACTCATTTATCCGGCCTGAAGGCCAATGAAGACCAGAGAGGGGAGAAGAGGAGAGAGCAGGGCGGTTCTGAATGGGAGTTCCCAGGGGTCCCTCCTCCTGATGGTCCTGCTTGCCCTGAGTATGCAGACATATCGGTGGAACTGAGTTGGACCCAGAGGGGCTGGAGAGATGGCTCGGCAGTTAGGTTCCCATGCTGCTCTTCCAGAGGACTGGAGTTCAGGTCCCAGCACCACATCAAGTGGCTCCAGCAGCATCCAACACCCTTGGCTTCTGTCAGCATCTGCGCATACCCACATAGATCCGTGCATATAATTTAAATAAAACCTTAAGAACAAATAATTTTTAAATCAACCCCCCCACCTCCCAACAGCTACGTGTGATGAGGGCCTTGCAGCTAGCTCTTAGCAATCAAGATGAGATGTGCCTGCTTTTGGCTGTCAAGAGCAAATTGCCTTATAACTTGAGACCTTACCATCATTGTTACTTTAGTGGCCACTCTCCCCCATGCCTCCACGCTACCACAGTAACAAATAGGTAAGCCATCCTGCCTGGCTAATTCATACTGCTTCTGCCTGGGGTGAGGGTTGGCTCCAGGCATCGTTTAGGGGACTTCCAAGCTCTCAAAGAAGATGCCCAGAGCCATCACAGCCAGTGTGTATGAAGTATGTTAGAGCTTGGAGGAAGGGAAGCTGTGCTGTGTCAGCTGTGCTGTGCCTCTGGGTCTAAATCCTTAACATCAGTGCCCAGGCTGTGGCTAGTGGATCCTCGGTGCCAGTTGGTTTAATGGCTTGGATTCTACCTCGATGGAGTGAGCTACAAAGCATGTTGTCTAGAAGTTTCCTGGACATGTGCAGGGGATTCTAGAAGAGGTGTCAGGTGATATGGGCATTTCTGAGATCCCCTACCAGCTTGCATGTTCACGATTTTTGTACAGCAGCTAGACCCCACTGCAAGCCAGGATGACAGGGTGGCAAACCAGGATGACAGGGGTGGCAAGCCCAGAGTCTGTGTCAGGCAGAATGCCAGGCTGGGCAGTCCTAGGGGCACCATGGATAAATTATGGCACCAGGGCCCACAGAGCAGTCACAAATCATGGGCCATCAGGAACAGGGAGAGGCAACTCCAAGTCTTCCTCTGCCGCAAGATTGATGGACTCAGCTCTCAGGTCTGGGTTCGAGATGATTGGATTTGATGATGTTTCATTTCCCCGGGACACACCCCTTGTTGAGAGCATGTCATAGCACCTGTTGCATGAATGTGCACATGCATTTATCATCCCACGTGACTTGTTGGGATGCTGCGGGCAGTGGGCTCTGTATGCCTCTCTAGGGCTCTGTGGTCTGTGTGACCGAAAAGTCTTCTGCGCTGTGCAAGGCTTTGTGGGAGTGTGAGTGTTGGATCTTAGGTGTCTAGTGGTTCTGCCATGAGATGAGGATGTGGTGGGGAGCTGGTGTGGAGTTGGTGAAATCTGTGTGGCTGGGCCACAGTTTTTGTGTGTTGGCTGGGGAACACGTTGTGAGGTCCTAAGTTGTGAGTCCGAGTGGTTTTGTCACATCCCCCACCAGAGAGAAAGAGAGCAGATTTGGGAAGGAAGGTTTGGGATGTAAGTCTGAGACCTTGGCAGAACGTTAAGGGAAAAGAGAGATGGGGACTCAGGCTAAAGGGCTGGGGGCTGGGGGCTGGGGGCTTGGTACAGGCTGTCTTCTACATGTTCTGAGGATAATGCATTGGAGAAGGTAGGATTTGGCAAAACACACACCCCCTTTAGGTGTCTTTAGGGGTGAGAAATCATCCTCGCAGCCTTGTCCAACAGGTTCCTCTCCACTGTCCTGTACCCAGACTAATAACTGGCAAGGGAAATGGGAGGGAATTGCCCATACATACTGCCACGGGGTCTAGACTTGCCGGTGGGCCCAAGACTTACTGCTTTGAAGCACAGGCCTCATACAGGAAGAATTCCTACACATAGCCTACCCATAGTTAGGAAAAGAGAGTGGAGTCTCAGTAGGTAGCAAATTCTCTCTGCTCCATCAAGGCCTCCACCAACGCCAGAGAGCAGTGAGGAAGAAGACAGAGCTGCTGGGGAGTTGTCCAGAACTCCACAACAGGAGGCCAAACAGCACCTGTCATTTGAGGTGAGACTGAGTCCTGACGGAATCAGCAGACTGGCCAGTCCCAGCTCTTCCCAGGCCCACCTCAGAACTAAATGCCTTCCAGGGGCTGCAAGACATGATAGACCCTCTGCCTTTTAAGCCTTGGTTGCTCAGAGCTCCTGTCTTCCCTGCCTCGGAGGCTCTGCGCATCCTGCTCTCCCTCTGTTTCTTCCCATTCTTCCCCCGCTTCCTTTATGTCACTCTGCAGTGCATTCTTCCAGCTCACTACATAGCTCTGGTGTCTTTGGGAAACTTACGATTGTCATCTGTACATTGCACTACACTACAGCTCCTTTCAGCGAGGGCGGCGTCTGCCAGATGCACCTCCCCTGGCTTCTCTACCCAGCGCAGCGGAGGCTTCTGCTAAACGTCTATGAGATGTAGGAGTACATCCCTACAACTCGGGACATGGTTGGTCCTAAGCTTTGGGCAGGCCTCATTGGTGGGGGATGGATGAGGGGTAGGGTCTGATGGAAGCCCCTGGTGGTTCGAGCGCAGAAACTGTGTAGCCGCAGTGGGTTCCAGGACAGTAAGGACACCCGTGGGTGCAGGGGAATGGGCAGCCAGCTAAGACGCTACACTCAGCTCCGGGCATCAGGGCTACCCTCGGAGGCAGCATCCGGAGAATTGGTACCCGTGTGTGGTGAGGGCTGGCATCGGAGACCTGATGTAAAATGATGGGGATCAAACACACAGTCTCAGGAAGAGTAAGTGCACAACATGGGAAGGACTTGGTCTAACGTCAGCTGCGCAGCAAGTAGCTTTGCCTTTGTCTTTACCAACCCCCAAATACCTGTGCTGAGAACCACACACAGGGCTTGTATATGCTGGGCAAGCCCTCCAATACCAAGCCACAGCCCAGCTCCTTACACTAAGTGAAAACCCCAGCCCAGACCCAAGCTGGGTGTGAGCCAGGCTCTCCTCTCAGCACTCTGCGAGCCTGGGCTGGGCTCCCTACGAGTCTTACACTAAGCTCTTGCTAGTTTAGTGCGGTCATCATGCGGCTCTCATCTGGCCGGCAGGTCAAATAAGAGAGCGTCTTTGAGGGTGCTCTAGAAACTGTGAAGGGCTGTGGACCGCAAGGAATCACGGTTCTCATTATCTTGTTGGAATCGGGCTCATTCCTGGGCCTGGCATCTGCTTTGACTTTCCCAGTTCCTGTTTCTTGCCAGTCTCCGATTGCTTGTAGCCACCCACGATTCTGGCACGGATCGTGCAGGGATGGGGAATTTGAATGTAGAAGGAACGTGACAGCAGACAACAACCCCCTGTCTTGTTCTCAATCTCAAGGACAACCTGCCATCTTCCCAAGTCAGCCAAGCCATACTACAACACACCTCAGTCCCAGTTACTACGGGGTCATCACAAAATTATCTAAAATGTGGGGACTTGGAACAACAACTTATTATGGCTCTGGGGTTGGTTTTGAGGAGCCTGTTAGGGCTGTGGTTTGTGGGTGGCTGGAGCTAACTCCTCCGAAGGTGGCATGGGAGTGGACATTCAAGATGGGTTCCCTTCCTTTCCTCTCTCACATCAGGTGGCTGGTTCAACATCTGGAATAGCACGTGCTGCCTCTCCATGAAGCTCCTCTGCAAGGCCTCCTGGGCTTTCCCATTGCAGAATGGTGTTAGCATGGCTGGGCCTTCCCTACACTCAGTGGTTCTCAACTTTCCTAGTGCTGTGGCCCTTTAATATACAGTTCCTCGTGCTGTGGTGACTTCCCCAACCATAAAATTATTTCATTGCTACTTCGCTGTTTTGAATTATAATGTAAATATCTGATATGCAGGATGTCTGATTTGTAGCCCCCAAGGGGGTCAGGACCCAGAGGAGAGAGAACCTCTCCCCGAGAGCCTGCCAGAGGACCAAACTGGGAGTTTTGTGTGTCTTCACTCAGATATCTTGTTATAGCAGCAAATCATGGACCAATCAGTTTCTCAAAGGTCAGAATTTGGGACACAAAGAGGGTGCCAGTGAAGGGTGTTGAGCAGCTATGACGCTTAGTCCCCAACTTCCAAAAACAGACCTTGGTTGCAACTTAAGATCTGGGAGTTTTACAAATGATTTCGTGTAAATTAAAAGCCCTAAGGCTCGCCTTACTAAGGAAGAGTTACAGACAGAAATATGCTTATCATTAATCACTAGAGAAAAGCAGACACAATTTCAGAGAGGTAGTACCACACACCTGCCAGTATGGATAAAATAAGAATGAGTTCTTAGGCCAGCAATTTGGCTCATCCGGTGAAGGCGCTTGCCACTAAGCCTCGTGGCCTGAGTTCCATTCAAGAATCCTTCAGAGAGTTAGCAGAGATCTGACTCCAGCAGGTTACCCTCTGACTTCCATTACACTTCATGGCATATGCATGCATGGGCATATACAGAGAGACAAAACAAACAAACAAACAAACAAGCAAGCAAGCAAGCAAACACAAATTAGAGTTGTTTGAAATTCAAGTTTTTAAACTGGTGGCATCAAGGAATAAGAACAGTTGGAATTTGCACACTCTGGCCTGTAGGGTGCAATATGGCACAGCCATTTTGAAAGTACGCGTGGCTGCTTCTTGCACACTTTATATCTGATGCAGTAATTCCACTCTAATGAGAAATGCAATGATGCAAGCATAGAAAGACATGTACACAATGACCCTAACAGCTTCCATCATAGTCCCAAACTGAAAACAGACCAACAAAGAAATCCAACTGTCACCGGATTCACTGTCTGTGGTGCCACCTATGCAGGGAAACAGAGCTCAGCCAGTGGAAATGGACGACGCTGTCTTAGTTATTTTTTCGTACCTATGACCTGACGAGAAGCAGCCTCAGGTGGTATGGATCATCTAGGCTCAGGGTTTAAGAAGACAGAATTCACCTCGGTGGGGAAGGCATCGTAGCTGGCTGATCACATCGCGCCTGGCCAGGAAGCAGACAGACTGGTGCTGGCTGGTGCCGAGCTTGCCTTTTCCTTTCACTCAGTCAAAGACCCCAGTCCATTAGATGACCATTCAGGGTGGATCTTCCCTCTTTAGTTCAACCCCATAGACACATCCAGAGGTACTTTCATGGTAATTCTGCACCTGGTCAAAATTTCCATTAATTTTAATTATCAAAGATACCAAACTGTGGTGGTTTGAATAAGAATGGCCCCCACAGACTTACAGATTTGAATGCTTGGGCGCTATTTGAAAGGATTAGGAGGTGTAGCCTTGTTGGAGGAAATGTGTCACTGGGGGGGTGGGCTTTGAGGTTTCAAGGGCTCAAGCCAGGCTGAGCGGCTTTCTTTTCCTGCTCCCTGTGGATCCAGATGTAGAACTCTCAGCTCCTTCTCCAGAACCATGTGTGCCTGTGTGCCACCATGGTTCCCGCCAGGTTGATGATGGACTAAGCCTCTGAAACCGTAAGCCAGCCCCCAATTAAATGCTTTCTTTTTGTAAGAGTTACCTTGATCATAGTGTTTCTTCACAGCAATAGAACACTGACTGACACCAACAGATATATCTGCATGGATTAATTTCAAAAGCTTTCTTTTTATTGAATGAGGAAACCGTCTCCAAAGGCTACAGATGATACACATTATAGCAACAGCAAGCTGATCAGTGGCCATGGGGGCTGCCATGGGTGCAGATTCTGGAGACAAGGACGTATGTTGGGGCCACAGAAACGTGTCTGTAACTTGATGCGTTTGTCAAAATGCATCAAACTGTCTACCTGACAAGGGTAACTTTTCCTGACCAGAAATCAGAAAGCTCTAGGCTACCAGAGTTTGTAAATCCAGGCACCTCCTTTCCCTGCTTGTCTCCTTAAATGTAATCAGTCTCTGAGGCACTTTCCCTTCCTGTTTTTCCCCCTTCTGTACTACATACCTGTACCAACACTCAGCCTTCAGAAGCATAGTGTCCTCTCATTACCTCCACCCTGCCTGCCACTGGCTAACCCTTCCTCAGTCTTCAGAGGACTTTCTGACCTCTGTCTAAATTAAGCATGCCTTGTCAATGCTTGCTTTGCATCTTTCTTTCTTTGTTTTTTTTTTTTTTTTTTTTTTTTTTTTTGAGACAAGTCCACTCTATATAGTTCTGGCTGTCCTGGAGCTCACTCTAGACCTGGCTGGCCTTGAACTCACAGAGATCCTTCTGCCTCTGTCTCCCAAGTGCTGGGGTTAAAGGCATGGGCCACCACACCTGGCTTGCTTTGTTTTTTTTAATAGAGGGCGAGCTGTATGGGGACAGACACAGTATTTTGCTCGTGTCTGGCCCACGTTAGCACTTAGCTCATTTTATGAATTAGTAAATGAGGCAAAGATGTGCACATCTTCCTCTTACAGTGCATGAATGTTTACCCATAAGCATGCGATACTTTTTTTTTTTCATTTTCGTGGTTTCTTTTTAAAACTCCTTGTTGATATTGAAATAATTCAGAAGTTCAAAGAGTAAAAGATTAAAAAAAAATCTTTCACATTCAGAGTTGGAAAAAAAAATGAAAGCAAGGTTCTGCTTTTTCCTGTTAGTATATGGAAATCTTCCTTATTATTTTTAATAGGCAGGTGTGATGGTTAGCTTTAATCATCAATTCAACACAACCTACAGTCACTGAGAAGAGAGTTTCAGTGAGGGATTGTCTATATTGGGTTGGCCTATGGGCGTGACTGTGGCAATTATTTTAATTGAACTGATGAGGGAAGACCCAGCACACTGTGGGCAGCACCATTCCCTAGGCAGGAGTTCTGAGCTTACATGAGCACAAGCCAGCATGCAAACATGTATGCATTTGTTTCTCTCTGTTCTTCATGGTGGATATGATGTGGCCAGCTATCTCAAGCTCCTGCCTTGACGTCCCTGCAATGGTGGATTGTAGCCTGGAATTATGAGCTAAATAGATAGATACTCTCCGTTAAGTTGCTTTTCATGGGGGCATTTTATCACATCAGCGGAAATGAAACTAGAGCGATAGATGATGGTCTAGAATATATTTACATCATTTTAAACATAAATCAGTCCTTGGTGGAAATATGGGGAGCCCCCAACATCGATGTTTCAGTGTTGTCTTAATTAAAATGTGTCACGAAACATTGGCATAATTGTGTCACTATTGGTGGAAGACAGAGGCCTAGAAAACTGAGCTGTTAAGAAGGGGGGCTGTGTATTTTAGACGGAGTATGTTTACTGCATTCCAAAAAGATATACAGGCTGGACATGGCGGTGCTCCCCTTTAATCCCAACGCTTGGGAGGCAGAAGGCCAAGCTAATCTACATAGTGAGTTACAGGCAAGACAGGGCTACATAGTGAAACCTTGTCTCAAAACAACAACAAGAAAGATACATGTAAATACCTCTTACTACAGGGCATGAGAAATTCTGTGTCCACACCCTCATCACAGTGGGAAAGCAATCCCTCCCCAAGTTTCATCTCTCAGATCCCATCTCCTGGTTTTGATGTGCCTCCCTCCCCGCCCACTATTCCTGTGGTAACACACACTGCCATATCATTAATAGCTTTTTATACATCTTGAACTGGGGCTCCTCAGTGCTACCCTCTGCCACTTTTATGTTCTGTTTTTCAAGGTCTCACTACGTGTAGCCCTGGCTATTCAGGAACTCACTCTGTAGACCAGGCTGGCCTTAAACTCACAGAGATCCACCTGTTTCTGCCTCCCAAGTGATGGAATTAAAGACGTTTGCCACTATTCACTCAATTTTTTTTCTCTTATGTTCTTGCCTTATTGACATGTAGGAGCTCTTTATGTATGTATGGCATGGAAATCGTCGGCTGGAAAGTTATAAATAACCTTTAGGGGTGATGGAGACATTCATTCTTGATTGTGGTGGCTGCCTCACAGGTGTGTGCTTATGTCAAAACTCATCTGACTTTGTACTTTAAATATGTATAGTTTTTGTATGTCAATCACACCTCAATAAAGCTGTTTTTAAAACAAGTTACACATTTACAATTAATTTCCTCTCACATTGTTCTTTCTTAAGCCTTAAGACATGTGGAAGTCCTATACATACATGTCAATTGTCAATTTGTGTTCTAGAGTTAGCTGTGCAACTCAGGCAAGTTTTCACCATCATTCTTTGCTTGGTTTCCTTACGTAAAAGGAAAGAATAACTACGGCAGTGGATTAAGGGCCTACATACACACTAAATATCTTTTTTAAAAATGTCTTTATTGGGGGCTGAAGAGGTTGCTCGGTGGTTAAGAGCACTTGCTGCTCTTCAAAAGACCCAGGTTCAGTTCTCAGCACCCATGTGATGGCTCACAGCTCTCCGTAACTTCGGGTCAGATGTCTTCTGTGAGGGGCACGTGCACATGGCGCACATAAAGACAAACAGACACACACAAATATATGCATAAAAATAAATATCTTTTAAATTTAAGAGTTTATCTATTTAATTTTTGCTTATGTGCCTAGGTAAATTTATGTGCCCTACAGAGACCAAAAAGGGTATTGGGTGTCCTGGAAGTGGAGTTACAGATGATTGTGAGTCATCCTGTGTGTGGGTACTAAGACTCGAACCCAAATCCTTACTAAGAGCAGTAACTTGCTCTTAACCTCTGAACCATCTCTCCAGCCCAAATCCATACACACTAAAAGTTCTTGGACTGATAACCAACATATGACCCCATACAATAAATTAGCCATTGCTCATGATTTAATTTCTAACTTAGGAAAAAAAAATGTTTTAAAGATGGGAATTGGTCACAGGAAGAGTAGCCAGTGCTCTTAACTTCTGAGCAATTGCTCCAGCCCCTAGAATTCTTTTTTTGTCCCAATATTATAGAACATTCTAACTCATTTTCTTTGAGTAACTAATGTTTAGCTTTTTCAGTTGGTTTGAAAGTTAATCTAGGCAGTGTGAGTTGGGGGTCAATTTTTATTGTTTTCCAAATGGGTAGACAGTTGTTCAGTGTTATTTATGGAATAGTCCATCCTCTCTGTTCTAATCTCATGAATTATCTTTTCTAAATAGTGAGTTCCCATGTAGGAGTAATTCTTGACTAAGTCCTCCTGTATTTATTCCTTCCCTCTCTCTTTCTACTGGTAAGCGATTATGGCTTCTATTAACTCTGAACTGGTAATCGTTATTGGTGATTTCATGTTCAAACAGATCTATTTTTGGACACCTTGATGTTATGGTTTGAAAGCATGTGTGCCTTCTGAAATGTATTTTGGAAACCTAATCCCTGGTGTAAAACTGTTGGAAGGTGGAGTCTTTAAGAGGCAGTAAGAGATAATGAGGGTGCTGGGGAGTTGGTTCAGTGGCTTGGAGCAGTTTCTCTTTTGCACAGGACCTGAGCTCGATACCTAGCACCCACGTGGTGGCTCACAGTCTTCTGTAACTCCAGTTTCGGCGTATTCTGACCTCCTCAGTGCCAGGCACATACATGGTGCACACACATGCATTCAGGCAAAACATCCTATGTGTGAAATAATAAAACAAATAAGTATAAAAAATTTAAAAAGAAGATGCAATCTGAAAACGTAAAGTACTCATCTTTACATGGAGTGACACTGATGTTCACATGGATGCGTAGAAGTGGGCTGGCTCTCTGCTGAACCATTGCCTTTTGCCATGCGATGATGCTGCCAAGACCTTTCCTGACTGCTGGCCTTGGGCTTCCCAGCCTTCAGAACACAGGCCAATAAATGTCTGTCCATTTTGAGTCCCTCAGTGGCAGGTGCTCTGCACAGCCCACAATGGGCTCAGACACTCTGTCCCTTGCTCCCTTGCTTCCTCTCCACTGTAGTCTCCACCCTTTCCTCCACTCAGGGCTCTCATCGGGCTATCAACCTGGTGAGACTAACAGCCCTGCCTTCCCTGCAACCTCGATTTAGGCAATTCACCTCTTAGGTCACCACCTATCACCTATCCTGCTCATTCTTCTTGTCCATCTACTCTAAGACACCTTTAACCCACCAGGACCTGCCATTCAGTGATCATCTGGTGTCACCATCCTTATCTTCCACCCTGCCCAGGTCAGATTCTATGGTTCCTCATCACCCCTTCACACACCTCAGCTCTCATGCTCCTCACCCATGTCATCCTACACCAACTTTCAGCCTTAGCTCATTTCAGCTGTCTATCTCCCTGTTTTTCTTTTCTGTGCAGCTAAGTGAATTTGGAGAAGAAACACACACACACACACACACACACACACACACACACACACTCCTGCGCCCGCATACACACACACTAAGCTGGCCAGTCTCATATTAAATTCGTGGCTTCTAGGTTCAAACGGTCCTGTGGAGGGTACAGGGAAAGAGAAAGGTTCCCGGCCACTCTCTGTCCTGCTTTCCAATTCAACACCTTTGTCGTCACTCCTCAAAAGACTCGAGCCGCTTTGTAAAGAAAGCATCCACGTGGCTTTAAATGTACAATAAGGTACATTTAACCATCATCAAAAGAACTAACATTAAAGCCATGGGCTGGGATAAAGCTCAGTGGTACAGCACTTGCTTAGCATGTATTAGGTTGTAGGTTCACTCCCAAGCACCAGGGGGAAAAAAGCAGAGCCATAGTGGGGTATCAGGACACACCCATCAGAGTGAATAAAATTGAAAAATGATGCCAAGTGGCATGGAACAAGTGAGCCACTGTGCTGGCGGGAGTGTAGATGTATGCAGCCCTCTGGAAAACTGCCTGACAATATCTACTAAAGATGAAGAAACAGTCACCCTAAGACCCAGCAGTTCCAATGCCCTTTCTACACCACATGGAGATGCATGAATTTGCGTTTGAAAGGCACATTCAGGCATGTTCATAAGCAACATTAAATATAACAGCACCAACTGTCCACCCTGACTGTCCACCCGTCAGGAATAGAATGGACACATAAACTGTGAAATGGCCGGATAAGAGCACTCTAGATGACAATGGAAAACAGAGGGCTCACTGCTGCCATTGTCTCACAGTGCTGAGTGAAAGAAGTCATACTGAATGGCTCTACTACCTGATTTCCAGAAATAGACAAAGGCAATTTATTGCTCAGGCTAGTTTACCTTCGGGGAAGAAAGTGGAAACTGAAGGGGATAGAGGGACTTTAAGTGCTGGTGATGTTCTCTTTCCTGATCCGGGCAGTGGTCTCACTGACAGGGACACTTCTGAAAGCTGTGAGCATTCCCTTATAATGTGTGCGGTCCTCTGCACGTATGTTAGACTTTAACAAAAGGCTATGTATGTACGTACATGTACACATGTGTATGTAATTTTCTCTTGATCATACTTTCATTCCAGACTACTATAAGATTTTACACATTTATCCCCTTTACACACAAAATTGTAAAACATGGTTTAGATTCTTAGGCTCATAGATTTTAGGCCCCTATAGTCTCCTGAAATTGCCATGGTTGCAAAACCCAACAAGCAGGAAGTTTTATCTTGGACTTTTCCTGTGATGAGAATTTGACACGGAAGAGTCCTTAATGGACCCTTCTCTTTTAGGCATCATTTCTTCATTTGACTTTCATTCTCCCAGGTCTAGTTGTTAGTCATCTTTCCATTGCACTGACAAAATACCTGAGCTAATAAAATTACAGAGAGGAAAGGTTTGCTTTCACTCATGACATCATAAGTCCAAGGCCACTTGCCTGTTGGGCCTGTGGTGGCACGGCATATCATGACAAGAGCATGTGGCAGAGCGTGAAGACTTTGTGCCGACCAGAAGAGAAGGGCTAGTCTTTCAACATCCCCTTTGAGGGCACATACCTTATGATCTCACTTCCTCCCATTAGGCCCTGCCTCCTAAAGCTTCTGCTACCTTGCAACAGCATGGCCTGTTGGGAAACAAAAAGGGCCAACCCCTGGTTTCTATCTCTCGGGGCACCTCTTCTCAGACTCCCTCACCAGTCCTCTTCCCCCTGGCCTCTGAACATCTGTTCTGCATCTGCAGTTACCCCACTGGCACCCGTGGATGTTCACAGAGTTTCTATTCATGCATTGATAATTTATATTTGCATATCAAAGCTCTTTCCTGACAGGGACTCTATATACAACTGCCAACTTGCTAAGCTTGAATGTTTAATAAGCACCTCAAACTGAACATGTCCCCAAACAAGCTCCGTGTCCCCTCCTGCTTCCTTAAAGCCGAACCTCTTTGCTGTGTTCTCAGGTTCTTGGGCCACGTATCTTGCACCTGTCTTTGACTTCTGCCTTCCTCTTCCTCCCCACCTGCAATTCCTAAGCAAGTCCTCTGCTTCTACCTCTTCCTGTCCCAACCAGTGCCATTACTTTGGAATATGTCGCCTTTACTTTTCACGTGGGTATCACACCAGTTCTATGACAGGTCCCCGTGTCCATCCTCACCCTCACCTTTCCTTTGGGATCAACCCTGGGGACAGCATCATTCCACGAGGGAAGCAGCACTGTGGGAAGACTGAAGGGCCAGGCAGGGAGCAGGGAGATGGTGTTGCAGTCATCAACAGCAGGAAGCTACAGGCCCCGGGGGCTGGAGAGGTGGTGGGTGGCATTACCCACACTGAGAGCTGCACCTGTCTGGGAGGAAACCAGGACGCAGGCTGGCATGCTTGGCAGGGAGTGAGGGCACCACACAGAGGAAGTAGAGTGGCTTACTGCCCTTCCCTGTCCTTTGCCAAGTCCTTGTCAGAAGGTGACTGGCAGGATCTCTGGAGAATAGCCACAGGCTCACTCCCCTGCCATGGAGGCTAGGGTGCAGAAGGATGGAGAATGGGCTCTCAAGAAAGATGCTAAAGACAGCATGTGACCCTTCCTCTCATCTGTATTCTGTTCCCTTCTGGAACTCATTCAGGCTTTGTAAGACCTAAAGCATAGACACTTACCAAGGCCCTCATTAAGGATAAAGAACAAGAAATTAAGTATAAAAGTGAACACTTATGTTCACTTATTTGTTATGAGAAATCATAACAAATGATACCACTTTTAAAAGCAAATAGAAGAGTGGATGTGGTGGCTCACGCCTGTAATCTCAGCAGTTGGGAGTGTGAGGCAGGAGGATTGCTGGAAGTTCAAGTCTAACATGGGCTACATATGGAGTCCCAGGCCAGCCTGTTTCAAAACAAAACAAAAGCAATGACAACAAAGAAAACAAAAATAAAACAAAAGCAGATGAGAATACAAACACCTGGAGAAAAATCCAGGAAAGTTGCAGTGCTTTTCATGAATTACCCACCATCTTCCTTTTCCTTTTTTTTTTTTTTTTTTTTTTTGATGAAGTAGTAGTTTATTTTGCAGATTGCCATTCCTTGCCAAAATTAATTTTTTAAAAAATTTAGTTCTTTAATGATTTTGTAACTTGATCATATTCCTCTCCCCTCCCCCAACTCTGAGACCAACCCACCCACCTTCTTTATCCACTCCTTTTTTTTAAAGCCATGAAGGTCAATTCATGCTGCCCAAATATTCTCGGATGTGTGGCCTTCCACTGGGGCATGGCCGACTTACCACGGACTGTACTTTTAGAGAAAAGGGGTTCCCACTCTTTCATCAGCTAACAGCTGTCAATACCTCTGTGGCTAAGGGTGGCATTTCATGCCCACTCCCTCTCCAGGCTTGGGTTTGGTCAGGCTTGAGACTGTGCAGACTTTGCGTACTGTCAGGGCCACTGTGGGTTCGTATGTGTCCAGAAGACACTGTTTCCTTGGAGCCATCAATCACTTCAAGCTCTCACACGACTTCTGCTCCCTTCTGCCCAGGGCTTCCTGAGTCTTTGGTCAGAGAGGGTGTGATGTACTGGTGGGGGAGGTTATTTTTTTGGTCACTGGTTTATACGATTTTTGTTTGTAGTGAAATTTTCAATAGAATGAGTGTAAATCTCTCTTCTCCTGCAGCTGGTTAAAAATTCGTTAATATTGCTAACCCTGTAGAAAATTCTCCTCTGCCCTCACCAGGGAGTAAGCTTTGGGATTGTCTCATTCGCTAAAGACCCATCAAATGTCTTTTATATGGGAGCAGTAAGATGTCTTGAGTTTTTCAAGTTTCCTTAGGCAGTGACTAATTTTAAAAACTTTTGCGAGATGACAACACTCAATTACATCTCTCACGTCAAGATTCAGGGTACAGCGGCGGAGTGGGTGGGAGGAGGGTTTCTGGAAACCAGTCTTGCTCAGGGAAAGCTGGTAATAACTTCCAATAACATGGAAGGAACCGTGGGCCACACGAATACATTCTACAGAACCCAAACCAAACGTTCCCCGACTAGGTTCTCCCTCGGTGCCCCCTTGACATGCACTCACTCCAGCACTCAGGAAACACCCACAGCAGAAAACCCTCTGGCACTAATTCTAGTTAAAACATCTTACTTTAGCAAATTTACCAAGTGTGTGCCTGTGAATGCACAGCTCCCAATTGGTTTTAGTTTTTTTTTTTTTTTTTCAGTGTAAGGACAGGATGTGTAGGTTCCGAGGACTAGAACATGGATGCTCTGGGAAGGAACATTATTATACCTACTGTCTGTTGCTAGTAAAATCTCCTAACCACCCTTTTAGGACATTGTTTGGGAATGGGCATCTGAAAGTCCCGCTGAGAAGCGGTGCTTCCTGGAGTTCATGTGTACATGCGTTGGCCGACATTGGAGCCCTGCATCACTCAGACTCCCATTATGGAAACAAAACTGCTAGGAGATTCCTTCAGGGAATTGGCTTATGCGATTGTGGGGCTGGTTATGTCTGTCCAAAACCTATAAGGAAGACTGTCAGAAACTGGCGTCACTGTGACACCTCTGAACAGTCTTGGTTCTGCTCATAAAGCCATTGACCAGGCCAGGTCCTCCTGGATTATCAAGTATGATTTCCTTTCATTGAAAGGACTTATGCCCTCTCATCACAGCTACTAAAAACCCATAGTAATGCCTACAGTCACACATGGTGTAAGATTGAATAACGAGCACCATGCATAGCTTAGCATCTAGACCCGAACAACCAATCACTTCAGGTTCTTTGTCTTGTTAACATAGCTTCTTTCTTTTCTCTATTATTATTTTTTTTAAACATTTCTGGGATTGAACCCAGGGCTTCATGCTTGCTAGGCAAGCCCTCTACAAATGAGACACACCTCCAGCCATTAAATAAGTTTCTTACAATTTTGTTTTCAGTCAGCCATAAAGGTGATACTTACATTGTCTTTAGTATGTCACTAGTAAACTAAGAAGCATGACGTTAAAATGGAGAGTTGGTTGGGATAAACCTATTTGGTCATGATTTATCAGTTTTATAATGTAGAATAGTTAGGATGGCTGCTATTTTATTTATAGGCCGTCTAGCTGACTGATTGGGCCGAATGCCCTTGTATGTGTTGTCTTTGTTCAGCTTTGGCACCTCAGGGTCAGTGGCTCCAGCTGATAATGACAACCTCGGTTGATTTAAAGACCGGCTCAGTCAGCTGAGGGGGGAGGCACACCCAAGGCATGGCTGCCTGGGGGCTCTGTAACCAGCGATTACCTGCCTCTGCTTCCTCGAGTGAGCCTTCTTGTCTGACTCCACGTGGCAGCAAGTGTTTGCCCATAGGACTGTGGCCTCGAGGTCAACAGCCACTTCTTTCTAGAAGTCCCTGAAAAATGTCTTTCTTTTTGCTGTCCTTGGTTAGAATCCCATGCTCGTCCCGGAATTATTCCCAGTGGATGGGAGGAAGCAGAAGCTGAGGAAGCCTGACCTGGGGCTGGAACCACAGATGGTATACACGTTCTGGAAGGACAGCAGCCACAGACAGGGATGCAGAAGCAAAGCCAGGGCACAGATTGTAGAAGGATGATGAGGGACGGAAAAGCCGAAACAACAGATGCCCAGGATAGCCCAACTGGCCGCCTCGGGAAGGCTCCCGCCTTTAACAGTCTATAACAGAAGTTACTTGTTCCCTGTGCCTCCTCTAACTCATTCTAGGCCTGATGCCATTTTCAGAAGCTGATCTTAAATCATCCGATTTCTTCTGTGGATATTAGCATTTTCACCTCTTTGTGAGCTCTTAAGTGAATGAGCAAACAAAACGACCAGCATTTGGTTTCGTTTCCCGTGTCTACATTTGTTTCTCATCTTATTA
Organism: Psammomys obesus; assembly: GCF_907164565.1. Lineage (NCBI taxonomy): Eukaryota > Metazoa > Chordata > Mammalia > Rodentia > Muridae > Psammomys > Psammomys obesus. The sequence goes on along the minus strand of NW_026591598.1, from coordinate 1,250,922 downwards.
ATTTCTGCTTTTGTCTCTATTAATCTCTTCTTTTTAGAATTTTTCCTCTCCAGTTTTCTCTTTCTCAGCTGCCTGCATTCAATTTTCTCTCTTCCCCTCTAACAAACATGTTCAAGGCTATATATTTTTCTATAAGCACCGTGCTGACCTTGACAATCAGTTTCATCTTCCAACGTCCTCAGTGCCATTCATTTTTGAAATAATCTGTCATTTCACTCTCAAGTGTTCTATAGTCAGTGTTTTAAGTTTCTGAGAGCTGAGTTTTTGTCTCTCTTCTCATTGAGACTATTTCTTTGCACATTGTATTCAGAAAATGTAGTCTGTATGCTTTCTACTTCTTGGAAATCACAGGGTTGTTTTAAGAATTGGCTATTTTTTTTTTATAAATAAACCATAAATATTTTAAATGTATAAATATGTGTTCTTGCCTATTTTCTTCTGCTATAGTAGGCTACAGCAGAGTGGGTAATTTATAATAAACAGATTTGTTTGCCTCATGGTTCTTGAAGCTGGGTAGTAGGAGGTCGAGAGGTTGCATCCGTGAGGGCCTTCTTACCACATCAGAACATGGCCGGGGCTGAAGGAGGCTCTATGGGCGAAGTGCTTACTGTGCAGATGGGAGGACAAGAGTTCTGGTTCATAACATCCTTGTAAATGCCAGGCAAGCACAGCAGCCACTTAGAGTCCCGGTGTTGGGAAGGAGGACTCAGGATTCCCAGAACAAGTTAGCCAGCTAGACTGGTTTACTGGAAAGCTCTAGGTTCAAGTAGGGGACCCTACCTGGATATACATAACATAAAGAGTGACTGAGGAGAAACCTGACATCAGCTTCTGCCCTTCACATGCACACAGGTGCATCTACACATGTGCATGCACCCATGAATATGAGCAGGCATACGCATGTACTTAAAAATAAAACATTACAAACGTGACAGGAGGCCAGACATGGTGACGCAAGCCTGTAATTCCAGCATTTAGGAGAAAACAGGACACAGTTGGTGGCCACCCTGGGCCATGTAGTGAGACTTCCTCAAACAAGTAATAAACAACAGCCCCCCCCCCCCCACAAACCAAGCAAATAAAAGAAACAGTAAAACAAAAGGAGAAAAAAAAAACTGCCCTAGTGGTGGGAGCGCTGATGAGCCAATCCTGAGGGTGAGATGGAGGGAGAGCTGGCTCCAGGGTCATGATAGCAGGTGAGCTGGCCCTGCCCCTCACCAGCTGCAGCGCTTGGGGAGAGCTGTCCCTGCACCTCAACTGGGCAGCAGAGTAAAGCTCGCCTTGATGGAGGGGGCATGGATGAACCAGCCCAGAAGAGGTGTCCCAGCTCCTAGACAGCTGCAGCACTTGGGAGAATGGGCCCTGTGCTTCAGATGGGTAGTACAATGGAGGTGGCTCTGGAGGGACGAGTGTGGATGACCTGGCCTCCAAAGGCCTGAGAGCAGGAGAGCCGATCCTGCCTCCTGTTTGTGTCGGCGCTGGGTGGCCTAGCTGGAGCCGTGCTGAAGAGCGAGCCCCTAATGGTGTGGATAAGGGAGAACCAGCACTCTGACTAGGTCAGCTACCACCCAGGCTCAGATCCAGGGCTCTGAGTTGGCCCACCCCAAAATCTACATCATCTGTGGACTGTTGGGACATTTGAAGGGACTGGTCTTGCTGATCCAAAGCTGCAGGATCTCCATGACACAGGGCAACAAGGATAACCAGGAGGAGTCGCAGAGAGGATCCAATATTGACAGTGTGACAGAAGGCAGAGATCTCGAACCAGACCAATGACTCACTGCAATCATCACTCGCAAGTGAAGATGTGTTGACAGAGGGATATTCCATGTGACACACTGTAACATACTACAGCTTCCACAATGAGATGGTTTTTTATGCTTTTGTTTGCTTGTTTGTTTTGTGGGGGAGACTGCAAGGGCGGAAAGTGGATGGGAGGGAATGAAGAGATGAATAGGACTTGGGTGCATGATGTGAAACTCACAAAGAATCAATGAAAAGGTTTTTTTTTTTTTTTTTTTTTTTAATTGTCCTAAAGAAAAAAGAAAAGAGAAACAAAACTTACGTGGCAAGAGGCATCTTGGCATGGTGAAGGAAAAGGGCCAAACTCACTCTTTTGTCAGGAAACACTCCAAACACGGCTAACCAATCAACAAATGATGGCATCAATCAAGCCAAGAGAACTCTGGGCTGCTGACATATCTCTGCTTCCTCCTCCTCTTCTCAGTTCTGTTTTTGCCTTTGTTGTTGTTGTTGTTGTTTAATTTCTGTATCTCATAAGTATAAATGTCTTGCCTGCATGTATGTATGTGTACCACATGTCTGTCTTGGACCTGAAGAGGTCCGAAGAGGGCATCAGATCCCCTGGAACTAGAGTTACAGGTGTGTGGTGTTAGGAATCAAATTGAGTTCTATTACAAGAGCAGCAAGTGCTCTTAACCACTGAACCATCTCTCCAGCCCCACCTTACCACTTCTTAGAAGTTCCATCACTCAGCATTGTACCTGTAAACTCAGTTTCTACTGTATTCTTTGAGGGGTACAATGAAAAAATAATAATAACAGCATGTATTTGCATTTCAGTAAATTTTCTTACGTAAATCTTAAGTCAAACTTTCAGATTATATCATTCAAATGCTTCTGTAACTTTATTTACTTTTGACCACTCTACTTATCAAATTCTTGGAGAAGTAGGTAAAAGTTAAGTATTATTCCAAGTTTGACACTTTGTCTTTGCAATTCTAAAGCCATTTCTTACTTTATTCCAATGCTTCATTGTTTAATACAAAACATATTTTATTCTCATATCTTCTTGACAGATTGCACCTTTTATAAAGTGTCTTTGTTTCAGGCAATGCTTTTTTTCAATTCTATTTAATCTGATACTAATGTGTGTATGCCTCTTTTTTTGTTTTGTTATCACATACCGATTTTCCATTCTGTTATTTTTTTTTTCTGTGTTGTTTTGTTTTAAATGGGACTCTATGGGGTTACTCGTTAGCACAGTAAGGAGAGTGTCATTCTCATAATGAGAAAAGCATTGTGTGCAGGGATGTATACATGCACACACAGGAGTTGTTGATAGTCTCTGCAGTTTAGTAGGATGTTCTGATCTATTCATATTTATTATTATTTCTGATATGTCTGGATTTCCCTCTGCTTTTTACTTGTTTGATCCAAGTTTTCCTTATTTTTTGTATTTATTGGCAAGTTTTATGTACCATTTGTTAGTTCCTTACATTTTAGATAAATTTATTTAAACATTTTTTCTCTTCCAATCATGTCTTAAACCTCCTACTACCTCCTACATTCTGTTAAAACTTTAGATCCAAGTATTGTGATTTTACTTTATTTCTATACTTTCAAAAGAAGTCATTTCTTGAAAACCATGTGAACTCTTACAGATGCATTTTTATTTATTATTTAGACTCTTGGATATGTATTGGCTTCTTAAAATTTTGTGCTCCTGTGACATTCTCTTTCTTGAATTCCTTTTTTTGTTTTTCTGAAGTGCATAATTATTTTTTCAGCAGGAGTGAATGGGTAGTAAATTTTCTTTGTCCTTTATTATCTGAAAATATCTCAGATTTGTTTTTCATGCTTGATAGCTTGGCTGATGTAGAATTGCACGTTCAAAAAAATCCAGAAGCGTTGAAATTTTTGTTTTTATTTTGTAACTTAGAAATGTCACAGGATGCGTGTCTTTTTAGTACTTTCTGCTTAGCATTTGGTAGGTCTTTTTATAGTTTGAGAACTCAGATCTTTCTCTAGCTTTGGGGAAATACTTTAAAATCACATTTTAAATTATTTCATCACCTCTAGTCTTTATCATTTTTATTGCCAACTCCTCTAAGGTAAATATTGGGTCTTATATTTTCTCTTATTTTGAATTTTCTGTGTTGTCATTATAATTTCTAGGAGATTTCTTTGACTTTATTTTCCTGCTTTTAATGTTCAAGGATGATTTCCTCTTTGTTTCTTTTCCCCAGCAATCTCTTCTTCTTTTATAAAAGCAAATATCTTTTGGACCTCTCTAAGTTCTTTAATGTTCCCTGCTCTTCTCTACATTATGTCCACTGACTCATTTTATTCTTTCTCATACACACACAAAAAAAAATCTTGTGTGTGTTTGTGTATGTGTGTGTAGGTGGTGTGTGCACCGTGTGTGTTCCTGTGAGCGGAGCTCAGGTGCATACATGCCACAGTGTTAGGCTGGAGGAGGTCAGAGGACATCTTCAGGTGTTGCTCTCTACCTTCCATCTCATTAGAAACAGGGTTTCTCCCTTTTTTTTTTTTTGCCACTGTGCACACAAAGCTAGCTGGACCTGAGCTTCTAGGGATTCTTCTGTCTCTACTCCCCGTTTCACTAAAGGAGTACTGGGCTCACTGATATGCACCACCATTTCCAGCTCTACATGGATCCTGAAGATGCAGACTCAGGTCCTCACACTTGCCTGGCCATTCAGCAGGTGAACACACTGCACCGGGAGGCCCAAGATGGCTTCCTTACACTGGGATCTTGGTGGCGAACATTCAGCAGAGACACCCCGTTTTTCCACCAGGTGGCCTCTTTTCACTACATGGTTTTGGTTGTGGTTTGTTTGTTATTGTATTGTTTTGTTTAATTCTCCACAGACTCCTCTGGGAGGCTGAGATGGGCTTCCTTCTAGAGCTGCAGCTGGCTTCTGGGGGACAAGTGCCAGTGTGCTTATGTGATCTCTGCTTGTGCTGCCTTTGTCAATGCCCACTGGCTAAAGCAAGTCGCATAGCACCAACTCAAGATGCAGGGAGGGGACCTACAAGGAAGATGAACACCAAGAGAAGCAGCTCGTTGCCTCAGTTTACCGCATCTGTGAGGTGATCTTTCACCAGTCACTGGGTTCCCAACATCAAGGACAAGGGCCTCAGTCAGACAATCTGTATCTTGGGAGAGGAAGGGGCTGGACTGCCTCCCACTTGTTCTGCAGTTCTTCGCCTGGTGTCTGCTTTGTGGCCTGCTCTCCACTCCTGGCACTTGGAGTGTCTCCAAGGTTCTCTTGGAAGGACAACATACACCTCTTTTGCCAATTCCATCTGTGCTGATGTCATCACTCTGGTTTTCTCCACAAATCTAACCCTGTCTGCTCTTAATCTTCTAGAAAATCCTCAAATTTGTCTGATTTCCAGTTTCCTTAGCCTGGTAAGGATTTGTTTTTTTTTTTTTTTTTTGGGGGGGGGGGTTATTATTGCAATGAGTTTTACTTTGTGAAAAGGAGGAGAAAACGGTGAGATTCCTGGTGATGCACAGTAGGGGTGCTGACGAGCTACCGGATTTGGGTCAGATGACATTTCTGTGTCTTGCCAGTCACGCAAGATGCTGTAGATACTAAGCCTGTGGCCTCTTCTAGCTCTTGATGAATTAATACTTGTTTTTGTGAGGCAAAAATGTCCTACCCTTCATGGGGTACAGGACCCTAGGAGCCGCTGCTTTGGTTCATTTGAACTCCCTTGCTTTGTTCTTAAGAAATGAGGCTCAGAGATGGGAGCAGAGTCACCCAGTAAATCAGCTGCAGGACTGGGCTTGGAACAAGGGTCCCTGATTGCCAAATCCCCCACCCCACACCTTCCCATATCATGTCCCAGTTGGTATCTCTGGTCACCTTAGTGAAGCCCAGGGTCTAATATCCTGAACAAGCCTGGGCAATACCTTTACAGTTCAATATCCAGGGATGAAAGATTCGACACAGGAGTCGACCCCAAAAGAGACAGGCCTCTCTGTCTGGCCCCTCCTCCTGAAGGCTATTATTTAAGCTGGGATGAGAGTACCTTTGGATCATAGATTCTCTCTCCCTCCAGCGCCCTCTGTCTCCTACTCCGTTATCTATTTACCTATCTATTTACGTGAGCTCCCCCACACACAATGAATTACGTCTGCAAGGCAATAAAATGTTATGTATTTGCAAGGCCCATAATCTTTAAAAGCCCAGTGATGCCAGCTCCAGACAGCAGCGAGCTCCCTCCAGTATGTTAATAGATAGTATTAGGGCAATAATGAAAACACTTGAGACAAGTAAGCTCCTATCAAAAGCTGAGTAATAGGGCTTCGCCGAGTGAATCACAATGCAGAAGAGATTAAGTTGTCTGCCGTTGTGCAGTGTCTATTCAGACTAACAGCTGCTCCGTTTCTGATTAAAATGGGGTTGGGGAGACCTTTCTGAGCCAGTCCCCCCTTTCTCCTGCTCTGTCCTAACTCTTCCCACCTCTGCTTTCACATACAGAAACCTGCATTTGTACTTAGCCACCGGCATTTGTGTGTGTGACACACAGACACAGTGGAGTCACAAACATCCATTCCCGCCTCACACACAGGCAGAGCCACCATTGCAGGGGCAGCCATTACCACACAGTCCCAGAGTCACACCAGCACATTCAAGCATTCACACATGCCACATCCTTCTCACGCAGGCAAATGGCCGTGAGAGAACCAGTCTCTCACACCCTCATGGCCCCAGCCAGTCTCACATACACATTAAATCACAATCTGTCATGAACACAGCCTCACATACGCATTGAACTGCAATCTGTCTCTCTCTCTCTCTCTCTCTCTCTCTCTCTCTCTCACACACACACACACACACACACACACACAGACACACAGATACACATACACACACACACACACACACACTTTCACACAGTCACAAACAGACACCCAGAGACAGTTGAACAAGAGTCACAAACCCACACATATCTGGCTAGTCAGATTCACCTGCAGCCATGGGAAGTCCTTTGTATGCAGAAGCACACGTGAATGCTCACACATGCAACCGCTGTTTGTCAGGGACACGCAGACCTTCATTCACAGCTTTTGTGCCCACACCCAGACAGTCATCAATACTCCATGCAGCCGTGTGCTCAGGCAAGACTGCCCAGCCGTGTAAAGCGCGGTGCTCTCCTGTACCTGAGACACAGCGGCAGTCCGCACACCTGCAGACCTCAGCCACAGGTGTGCTGTGCTCAAGGCGCAAGCCACGACCTCACCTGGGCCCACACATGGAGGAAGGCATTACCCTGCGTTTGATGGAGGTGACTCCAGATCCAAGACCCTACTGCAACTGGGTTTTTGGTTTCAAATTTCTCAGGACGTCTCGGTCACGAGTCTCCCGTCTTTGTAGTGTGGAGAGGGACAGGATAATTTCTGTGGAGCCTAAAAGCACAAAGAGCTCTGACCTTGGGTGGCCTTGCAGATGTGGATTAGAACCCGGGGCTGTATTAAGATGAAACAGCCTCCTTAGGGAGGTAGTGAGCACCTCCCAAATGCACGCAGGGGGACCAGAGAGCCACTAGGCGAGGAGAGTGAAGAAGGACTCCAGCTTTGCATCGGAGTAACCAGATGCTTTGAGGATCCACTCTGGTCCTGATCCTGTGTGTCCTGTCCCTGGCCTTTGCCCCATTGGTGACCTCCTTCCTTCAGTTCAGCTCTACAAAAGAAGCCAGGAGTCCTGACCAGATGCTTCTTTCTCCTGTGTAACACCAGTTCCAGGGCAGTCTTGAGGCTGTCCGTGCTGATCTCTTTTCCTGAACTCTGGATTTGGGGAGATGAGGGCTTTAGGAGACTAAATCTCCGTCTTAATCCCTGGGACCTGGTAGAGCCTTTGGAGGCCAATTTAGAGGTCCTGGAAGAGGCCGAGTCCTCACTGAGCATCTGGAAATATCCTAAGTGTCCATCTGGACAGCTGTGGGGCTGGCTGTGGAAGTGGAAGGAGATGTGACTTCCTGCCACAGCCATGCTTGGCGGCCTCTAGCATGGAGCCTGCGCTGCTGCCTTTTCCCCCTTCAGCCTTCCCTTCTTGGTCCCCATTTTCACTTTGAGGGGCATCTCACACTCCTTTCCCTAAGTAAATCAACTCTCCTCTAAGGTGCCTTCATCTGTCTCTACAACAATATCACCATTTGTCTGACACCCCCAATTCGAATAAACTCTATAGATGAGGCAGCCTCAGAGCTCTTGGGCTAGAATCAATCTTTTCCCTTTTGTATTGAGCAGGATGGTTCCACCCTGCCAAAGCATGAGCTATCTATCTTTGGAGGGGCATGTTAGTCGGGTAGGGTAAGTAAACAGTTCATGGAATGGGGGCAGGAGGGACTTGCAGCCAAGAACATAGGCCAAGTAGCCTGGAAGGAAAACCAGCTCCTGGGAGCTTAGACCTAAGGGCATAGATGGGAAAACGAGCTCATTTTCAATTATGCTGCACATTTAGAGGCTAAGATTTGGTCCCGATGGGGTTAAATAGAGTAGGAACCAATGGCTGGGTTGGGGAAGTTGTCCTTGGTTCTGAGAGTCAGGATTGAAGAAGGACTGGGGTGGGAATAGGCTCAGGCAAGTAAGGGCCTTCAGATGCTTTCTTTGATTATGCTAAAGACTCCAGGCTTGAAAGAAGCCCAAGGGTCAGAACCAGAGGGCCAGGCAGCCCCAGACAGAATCAAGGCATGAGCTCAGAGCCTGGAAAGAAGATTCAGTCTGAAAGTGCTTTTGTGAAAACATGAGTTGGGATCTCTTGCATCCACATAAATGCAGGGTTGGTGTGGTGGCTGCCTGTAATGCTAGCGGGTGATCCAGAGGTCAAGATAGGGGTCCCTGGGATAAGTTAGCAGGACCAGCCAAACTGGCCAGCTCTGGGTTCAAATGAGAGACCCTGTCTCTAGAAATGAGGTGGACAATAGTCAAGGAACGCACCCAGTATCAACCTCTGGCCTCTACACCTGTGCCTGCACACAGACGAACACCACACCACACACATACACAGGCAAAAATAAATACATAGGGTGAGGCCACAGATCAGATACTCAAAACCTAGATGCTTGAAGTTTTTCAAAGAAAGGAGGTTTCTGTCTGCCCTGCCTATAGGATCTGGGTTCCAGGAACTGTTCTAGGCATTTAAGGGGATTACATGAGCTGGGCATTTACTAACTGGCGTGAGCGTTCTGTCTTCTTGGATCTCTCTTCTCTCATCAGGCAGAGGATGTGCTCTAGGACAGATTTAGTTTTATGCCTGGTACATACATAGCCCAGGCTTTTACAGCACTTGAATTCTGCCTTTGACCTTGCATTGCTGATCTGGACCCACTCCTCCAGCCCTGCCTGGAGTGCACCCACCCACCCACCCACAGCTACCATCAAGGATTCACCTGCAGTGTGAATCTTCTCCCAGCGTCCAGGATTCGTCCTGCCCAGCCCAAGGCTAGGAGACTTTGCAAGCTCCATCCTGCCCCGTAGGCGCCGGGCTCCAAGGCTCAATGGCTGTAGTCATGCTAGGATGACCTTGTCCTCACCAGGCTAGGTTCTACCCTAGATCCTATCCGGCACCCTAGTTGTGTTAGGGGAATATCAATGCACTCCCTGCTTATCCATTCCACAAATATTTACTCCACAAATGTCGTCGTCATCAGCCAGTTCTCCATCTTCCTCCTGCTTAAGCTGTCATTCTCCTTCACAGCTAATCACCTCTGCACTGCCCTCCCCCCAACCCTCTCCCCCTATTCTCCCTTTTCAGTAGAGCAGCACAAGGGCCTGGCTTGGCTCTTCCCTTCTGACCTCCCCTCCCCAGCCTTGTCTTGTGTGTGAATGCTGTAATCGGGGCTTGGGGGCTCAGCGCACCTCTCTTCGCCTACCCCACCTCCCCGGAGTCAGTCCCAGTCTCTTAGCTTTAGGATTATCTGTTCGCTGATGACTTTTAAGTCTCAGGTGGACTCTCCCGGCACGGACCTCTGTCCTGAACTCAGGGCTGGTAGATCCCCGTGCTCCCTCAGCATGTCACCTGATGTCAATCAGGCATCTCAAATGTTCACTCTTAGTTATCCAGCCAACCCCCACCCCCAAACTCCGTCTACCCAAACTTGATCTGCAGTAGCGGTTTCACAAACAGCAAGGCTTCTATTGGAGACAAGTCATGGAAAGAATTCACGAAGACAGAAGTAAACAGAAAAATTTATTCACTATAATACAGTGCAGTGGGTCAGACAGTAAAGAGAACTGTTGCGCTGAGATTCTGTGGAGCAGCTTTCATAGGGAGTTTGTCATGTGGGTGGTTTGGAGGCAAAAATGACTTAATTGATGTTTTAATGTCATGGTACAAATGGCAGTTGGAACTTGTGCTTAGCTCTTTCTGGTACAACTGTGGTCCTGCCCAGAGGCAGTGATGCCCCTAATCTGAGGGCATATTGCTCAGTATAGCCACTGGCCAAAGCTGAGTCCACCTTTGCCAGTTGCTCAGACCAAAGACTGGCACTTGTCTCTTACACCTTAAACTTAGTCTAAGCCACTGTCATCTCTTACCTGGGTCACTGAAGTGGCCTCAAGCAGGTCTCCTTGTTTCTGCCTCCATCTCCCACCAGCTGAAGGATAGGGGCTCTGGCTGCCTTCCCAGCCCTTACCCACCTTCTTCTGACATACCTGTTGTAGACTCATGACCTTGACTCATTGTGGTTTCTCTGCCTAGTCTGGATCATCCTTGATTCCTTGTTCCCACAAGCTGGGGTCCTGTTCCACTATATCCAACCTTTGGGTGACATTATCTGAAAAGAAACACAGACAAATCTCCTTACCGTGCTTGCTGCATCTCTCTGTCTGCTCTATGTCACTGTGGATCTAACATTTTTGTATCCACAACTTAGCAAGTTGTGGGCAAAAGAAAACCAGGTTTAAGTCCAGGACTTTGGCTAGTACCTTTTGGCTTAAAGCCCACAGGCCTAAGGCTCAGGCTGAGGGATGGGGGCATTTCTTTTGAGTTAGGTCCTTACATTCCTACCCCCTTTAATTTTCACAGCCCACAGGCCTAGGGCTCAGGCTGAGGGATGGGGGCATTTCTTTTGAGTTAGGTCCTTACATTCCTACCCCCTTTAATTTTCACAGGTGTCTCATGAACCATGAATAGTTTCGACTTTCTATGGGAGAGAGGAAGAGCAACTTCCTCTTTCTTCCATGTGATCCCAGATGTTCTGAAAGGTCAGGATGGACCCATCTGACAGCACGCTTCTGCATCTTTCACATGGAAGAGCATCACCTTCCTCCTCACCCCACCCACTTATAAAAAAGATGTGAGAAGAGTCTTCACCAAGGCCACACAGAATGACTCAGTACCTGAGCCCAAAGTCTCCCAGGCCTTAGGGTTCAATTGGCCCTTAATAGACCCAAAGGCAGGCTGAGCACACCCCCTCAAAGCTGATTTGTTTACCACACGGCTCGACTCCTGGCACCCAGGCTAAGACCTGTAGCCCTAGACAGAGCCAGCAATACCATCTCCCTTCCTGGGGAGGGGAAGGCAGCTGTGGCGGTTGTGGCGGGCGGAGAGAAATTTCCTCTTTCTGTAGATTGGATCAGTCACTCTCAGAATTGATGGCAACGGCTTCATCACGAAGATCTAATGCTTTAATTATGTTGTGACATGACCTGACATGGGGGTGGCATTTGATGGATTCTCTGGTGTCATCAGCATGGCCCTGACATGGGAAAGTGGCAGAAGGCAGGGGGAGGAGGGAGAAGAAGGGCTCTTGGAGGGAAATGGGTCCTCCTGGGGACCCCTCCTTATTCCCCAGCTCTCTGTCTTCCAGAGAAGTTCATGCGGCACAGAAGAGAGGTCCAGGAGAGGAGGGGCAGCTGCTACTGTGCTGCGGAGAGTAAACGTGCACTTCCAGGACGACTGTGCATGTGTGCTCAAATGTGTACAAGGGCCTAGATACACAGAAGTGTGTCCAAGATTCAGACCCAGAGATGACAGCAAGAGCTTCATTGCTGTCTGCCTGCAGGGCCGGGTAGGTGAGGGTAGGACAGGTCACCTCGCTGGTCAGCATGTCCTGGGGCTGTCTGAACAGATGCATTCACACAGTCTAGAGGGCAAAGCTGAAGCCAATCTGGGATGTCCAGGGAGGCTGGCTTCACTTAGCAGAACGAAGGCCTCTTTGCTGCAGCATGGGGAACTCTGGGAGATCTCGAGCACTCTGTCCCAGGAGAGGATGGTGGCGTTGCTGCACAGGGCTTTCTTCTCTCAGCGGGTACGCCGACCAGTGATCTCAGAAGCTAGGACCCCAAGTATCCATGGTGAGTGGGTGATACTGTTGTTCTCTTCTTCTCTCTCCCCTACAACGTAGCTGCCTGTTCAGAATCCCGGGGTGCCCTGAATGTGGCAAGAAAGAGAAGAAACCTGTTCCCGTTAGCCCGAGCTCTTCGCCTTGATACTGACGTGCACAGCCCCTCCTCTCCTTGCTCTCCCCGTTCTGTCTTCTTCCTTCCAGGTTAAGCTCTTCTTAGCTGGCCTGTGGGCTACAGAGAGCTGGACTCCTAGGCCAGCTGAGTCACAGTGCAGGTTCGATGGGGGAGGCAGCAGAGGTACCCGTGGGGTACCCCACACATCCTCAGGCCAGGAGCGGGGCCTGTCCCTTCTCGGGCTGCATCTTAAGGCTCCCCATGGCCACCTGTAACCAGGCTGTTATCTCCATTTTGCAGCTGAAGACAGTGAGGCTCAGTGACACGAGGCGTCAAGCCCAAGGCTACAAGTCGGGGAAGGAGGGAATTAGATTTGACTTAGCAAAGGTTTGCAGAGTGACTCCCGGTGCTGGGAGGAAGCTACAGACCCAGACAGGGACTCCAGACACAGTGCGGGCCCACGGCCATCTCCGATTGTGTGTCAATTGCTTTGGCCGGTGTGCCGCTCTCATTTTGCCAGTAGGGCTGGCTCTGCAGCTCACAGTAGAGGAAGGGCACCAGAAAAGATATCCAGAGATAGGGTCTGGCCTGCTGCCTCCATCCTGAATGAAAATAATATGGGGTTTAGGTCTAAGAAGTATGTAGCTGGGCCTGGAAACATGGCCCAGGTACTCAGAGCACTTACTACTCTTTACAGGGCCTGGGTTCAGGTCCTAGCACCTAAAGCAGGCGGTTCACAGCTGCCTCTAGCTCCAGTTCCAGGGGATCCAACACCCTCTGGTTTCTGTGGGCACCTGCATGCAGATGGTACACATAAGCTCATAAAGACACAAACACGTAGGCATATTTCTAAAAAGAAAGAAAGAAACGTGAAGCTGGAGAGTCTCTGAAAGCTCTATCCAAAGGGATATTCCATTCCACTCACTGCACTGTACAGCAGGGGAAACTGAGGCCCACAGAGAGTAGATGGGCCCGTGCTAGGATCCCATTGCTAGGCTCTGAACTCCTGCATCAAGGCACTGCTGTGGCTGTGCCCAGGGGCTGACACTCTAGATACAGTGATAAAAGGCTTCTGAAGCCCTGAGGTTCCTCTTGAAAGGTGAGTTAGGGGAGGGCCAGATAGAAGAAGCTTTGAAAGCCTGGAGGGGATTTTCACAGCCTGGAGAAAGCGCCACAGTATAGTCTTAGCCCTAAACCCATGTAGTCCCCTTTTCAGCAGAGGATATCGAAGGCGGACTGGCCAGGCCTGCAGCAGCTTGTGGCCTGGGCCGTGTCTCATGGTATCAGGGCAGTAGACAGTAGGCGTGCCTGGCTTTCTCTAAAGTCCTATGCACAAGTGTATGTTCCTAAGAGGAGTCTGAGCAAGATGGGGAATTAGAAGTGTCTCGGAGGTCCAGGTGCAGCCGTGATGAGCAGCTGGCCACACGCAGAGTCAGGTGCTCATGTATGTGGCTGGGTGCCCACTATCTTGGGGTGCCGGTTGGGCTTTCAGTTGTCTCATCGGTGAGGACGTGAGAGCCTGCACAGCTGAGACTGTATGACAAGAGCTGGGCGAGGAGACACATCTGTTTCCCAAGCAGAGTCAGTGTCCATGTGCAATCAAGGACAAGCGTGGCTGGGGAGTACTCTGGGCGGTCACCACGCAGGGCTCCGTTGTGATCAGCTCTAACGAGGGTAGCTGTATCCGGACATAACCCGGCCCAGTTTGTATGTCCCGTGGGTACCTAGATGTATACGCTGATCTGACAAGTGCCCTAGGGTTCAGTGGGGTTGTCAGTGATTTTCTCGGCAGGCATGGCCCTGATCCTCAATTTTACCCCTTGGCCCAGTGCGGTACGCTTGTATAGAATTACACAGTCCTGTTTAAATGGCTCCCTGGATAAGTTTGGCTCTGGGACTCTAACAAACTCCCCCATCACAAGGGGGAGCTGTGCATCTTCCTAAACCGTTACCTTCAGCTGGTGTCCCATGGTTGGGTCCAGTATGCTGCCTTCTGGCACCGAGACCCCCTAGCCCAGACCCAGCCGCTTTTGCCTCCCTCCAGGTTATTGAGAGGATCCAGGTTTCTTTTCAGATTTCTCCCGCTCTGCGGGAACAGAAAGGATGAGGTCAGCACCCTACCTAGTAAGAAAGGCACACGGGAGGGGTCCAGAGAGACCGCTTCTGACACACAGAGAACGTGAAGCTCAGATGGGGAGTAACCTGCCAAGATCCATGCTCAGGATCGTGCCCCAGCCCGGGATAAAGCCAATTGCTGCGATGGGGGAGCTGCCTTCTCCCTTGCAGGCTTTAAAGGGCTACTCATTGGCCCAGGGTATCAGTTGTCTGTGGTGTTTGGGTCCTGGCTCCTAATCTGCTGTGTGACTCTGAGTTGCTTCTATCCTCACTCAAGCTCTTTTCCCTCGAGAGGCCGTGCGTGCCTGACAGCTGATCACTATGAAGGACTTAATGCTGCTGGGCATCAAAAGCAGAGCCCAGAGGGGAGAAGTGGTGAACTTGGGAATCAACAGCGAGATGGTTGTGCTCCACTCCAGTAGCTAACACACCCTCAGCCTGTGGGCAGCGATGCTTCTCCATTACAACTTGCAGTCCTTCCTGGACATGTTTTCCATGTTCCAAGGTGACCAGCCCAACATACCCATGTGAGGCAGGTCTCATGTCAGAGACTGTCCATTCTAAGGAGTGGAATGGACTCTTTAGGGTAGTACACTTTAGGGTAAGAAATGGTACACTTTAGGGTAAGAAAGCTGTGGCTTGTTAGGGTTATGACGTAACAGCTGCCGCTTCTGAGCCTTCCCTGACTGTACGAGAGGCGCTGGGCTGGACACTCAGAGAGGTGAACTGGGGGTGACTAGGCCAGCCTCCAGAGTGTCTCCCCAAAGAGTACAGAGACTTGCTTGGGACCTGCCAGCCTGATTTAGACAGCAATTTGCATACAATTTTCCCAGAAAGCTGCACTGTGAAAAATATAATTACTTTTTTAATATTCTCACTCTGATGTGAATGCTTACCGCCCATAATGAATTACTTGCTTAATGAAGATAAACCTGAATTGGAGATGCCGTTCGGAGGGCTGCTGGGGCAGCCAGTTTGATGCCATCATTTGCAGCTGTTAATCTCTGAAATTGATGCCCTCGTTGGTGGATCATAAATTGAGGGGAAAATCTGAGCTCCATCCTTTCCAGCTACTTTACTGTGCAGGGGTGGCTAAGGTGCTGAGCCTCTCTGAGCTCCGGTTTCCTCATCAATGGCAAGGTCATCAGTATCGGGGCAAGTTGCCACCGTAGAAATGTGGGGATGAAGCTGGGTGCGGTGGTGCACACTTGCGATCTCATAACTGGAGAGGCTGAGGCAGAAGGATTGTGATTTTAGTGTTCGCATCTAACTGACAAAGCGCTTTTGTAGCATTAGCAAGGGTCTGAGTTCCATCCCCAGCGCTGCAAAAGATGAGTTGATGAGCAGGAGGAAGAGGTGAGGAAAAGAAGGAGGAGGACAAGAGGGAGCAGGAAGAAGAAAAAGAACAAGAAGAAACTCGAGGCAGGATTCGTTTTCATTAAGGTATAACTGATCTATACAATGTGAGAGACAGCCTGGGGGAGTGACTTACTCAGAGGAGCACAAGAATTGAGGGGCTTCTAAACCACAACCACTGACCGTAGGTCCTCTCCCAAGGGTTGCAGGCACCTGGTCCTGTCCCCTAAAAGGCTTTGGAGCTGCCTCTGCTGCATCTAGGGATGGGAGGGGAAGCCAGGCTAGTGTTCCCCCCTAACGGAAGAATCCCCATGGGCTGGGCTTGTATGATCCCTGAGAACTTCTCATTCTTTCCACCTGATGCTGCCCATTTCTGGAGGACCAATCAGAAAAGAGTATGAATACAGTTGGGTCAAAGTGTGGGTGAGAGGGTCCAGGAGAGCAAGCCAATTACTTAGTAAACATGCAATTATCACCCTCTAGGACTTCTGTCCTGTGCTCCAGACCAACAGCTGTAAGTAAGACCAATAAGATCTCTGCTTACACAGACCTGAAATTCTAGGAAGCTATGGAGAACACCTAGAGATAAACGAGTTCATAAAGAGCAAAGATAATGCTGGAAAGTGATACGTGATATAAAATTTTAAATGGATGAAAGGAGTGACAGACAGGTGAGTGTTGACTTGTTGGCCAAGAAGATGTTCCTAGGAGATGACTACACCCATGAGCTGAGATCCGTGTGATAGGAAGGAGGCAGTCCAGTAGACACAGGGAACAAGGCACCAGGGAGACCGGAAGAGCCAATGCCAGATTACAGTGAGCTTTGTAGGCTGGAGAGGGGCTTTGTTTTATTCTCTGGTCACTGGGTTTTCATCATGGAAATGATACGATTTACTGACATTTCAAAGAGCGTTCTAAGGCTGAGGCAGGAAGGTCATGAGGTCCAGGGTAGCCTGGACTACAAAGTGAGATGCTGAAAAACCAAATAAAACTAAACCAACCAAGACGAATCACTCTATGAGGAAAAACAAATAGAGAACTGTCAAAGTGACTTAATGAGCAAAGATGTTTTTGTTTTGTCTTGTTTTGCTTTGCTTTTTTGCTTTTTCCCTAGCCCAAGGACCAGAGTTAGATCCTCAGAACCCATCTGGTGGGAAGAGACTCCTGAAAGTTGTACTTTGACTTCCCTCTAAGCCATGGCACTCGCGCGTGGGAAAAGAGTATAAAGCTACTTAGCAAAATAGTTATCAAATCAAGTCTCCCAATTTATAAAAAAAAAAATGATAACACATTATGACTGGGTCAATCAGTTGTCCATTACTGTGTCAGAACACGAAGGAAAACAAAGGGGGAAAGGGGGAAAGGTGGGCTTGGGTTTAGAGTTCCAGAGCTCTTGTTTAGTCCACGGGTTGGAGGCTGTGGAACTCTGGGCAGGCAGTGTGTAACGAAGGAACTTCTTACCTCACAGCAAACAGCAAAGAGCGCCACAGAGGAAAAGACTCCATCCAAGGGTTCATCCTCGAGGATCCAATTCCTTCAACTAAGTCCCACTTCCTAAACATCTGCGGTGGTGAATTTTACATCCATTGAATTTTACGTGCAGTTTTTTTTTTTTTAAAGAACTTGACAAACCTAGGTCATTTGGGAAGAGGGGACCTAAACTGAGAAAATGTCCTACCAGATCGGCATGAGATGCATTGCTTTGACTGATGGTTGATGTGGGAGGACCGAGCTCTCCCTGGGTGCTGCTTGCCTGGTAGTCCTATAAAAAAGCTGGTTAAGCAAGCCACGGGGGAGCAAACCAGTAAACAGCACTGTTCTCTGGCCTCTGCATCAGTTCCTGCCTCCAGGTTCTTGCCTCGAGTTCCTTCCCTGTCTCCCCTCAGTGGATGCAAATGATCCAAGGGCTCTAATCTGAAATAAACCTTTTCCTCCCCAGGTTGCTTTTGGTCATGGTGTATTATAGCAATGGAAACCTTAAGGAAGACAGAGTCTGTCATCTCTAGGAGCCTGTCAAATTATGAATTATCCATGGATGAATTCATTGATAAAGTCAGAGCTCTGGATCCCATCTTCCTAAACTCATGGTCACTGGGGACATTTATAGAGCCAAACCAAAATGACTAAGTGGAGTTTATTCTAGGAGTGCAAAGTTTAGCATTTAAAAAGCCAACTAATTTAATTTACCACATTGACAGAATCAAGGGTAAAACCCAAAGATCAGCTCAATAGATGGAGAAAAAAAAGCATCAAGAGAATATTGAGCTGATAAAGTCAATGCCCACTCATGATCAGAAAAAACAAAAATGTTCTCAGCATGCTTGAGGAATAGAAGGGAACTTCCTCAAGCATGGTGAAGGACATCTATGAAAATACTTCATTCCCTACTATCTACTGGAAGAATGAATGCCTTTCTCTTCTTCAGCATCAAGGCAAAGATGCTTGGTCTCCTTATTTCTATTCAGCATTTTACTAAAAGTCCTTGACAGTACAATAAGGCAAGAAAAGGAAACAAAGATGCAAAGACTAGAAAAGAAAAAGTGAAACTGTTTTCATATGTAACTATTTATGTAGAAAATCACAGAGTCCTCAAAAAATTACCTGAACTAAGAAGGGAATTTAACATGTTGCAGGATCTAAAGTCGATATAAAATATAAAATCTAACTATCTGGAGCTGGAGAGATGGCTCAACTCTTAAGTGTTTGCTGCTCTCCCAGAGGACTGGGGTCCTTTTCCCAGCACCCACATGGCAGTTCAAAACTGCTGGCCCCAGGGGATCTGACACCCTCTTCTGGCCTTTCCAAGTACTTGAATGTATGTGTGACTACTCACACATGAACACACACTCACACGTAGCAGGAACTTTTATTTACCTGTTTCAATTGGTGTCTTGGAGGCTTTTCTGCCTCTGTCAGTTAACCTAGACCTAGTTCTGGAAGCTTCTAGCCTCCATACAATCTAACCTAGAATGTTTTCAGCCTCTGAGACTTACTGCTGAACGAGCTTACTCTTGTTCTTCCTGAGCTCTGTGATGGCTGGTTTAATTTAGCTGTTCTGGCTCAACCTCCTCTCCCAGCTGACTTATTCAGCCTGGCTTCTCTCTCAGCTTCTGAATTACTCTGCTTGGCCTCCAACTAACTCAAGCAATCTGCTCTAATCTCTTAGCTCCTTCTCATTTTCTGGCTCATTCCTTCTTCACCTGTGTCTTTTTTCTGCAACCTGTCTCTCTATTATTGTCCTAGTAAAAACTGCCTTCTCCGGCTGGAGAGCTGGCTCAAAGATTAGGAGCACTGATTGTTCTTCCAAAGGTCCTGAGTTCAACTCCCAGCAACCACATGGTGGCTCACAACCATCTATAATGAGATCTGGTGCAGGTGTACACGCAGGCAGAAGAATGTATACATATTGAATAAATAAATATTTAAAAAAAACTGCCTTCTCTCTCTCATTGCCCCTTAAGTACGTCCCTTTCCTCTGACTTCTCAGGAGAGCTGGGCATGTTCAATTCTGTCAACTCTTTCTCTGATTCATCACTGTTTCTCACACTCAATTAGATATCACTCTCAAACATGGGCGCTTCTTTCTACAAACTAATTTTACCTTCATTGTTTGGGATTAAAGGCGAGTACCACCATGCCTGGACCTAAGCCTTTCTTTACTTGAAACTTGCTCTATACCAGGCTGGCTTTGAACTCAGAACTGCTTGCCTCTGTATCCTGAATTAAAGGCTTGTTTGTATTCCAGCCAGACCACACAGACCTAGAAGGTCTTTAGATGTGATCTCTTGCCAGAACAGCCATGTTCTGAATTAACATTCCTCCACACATACACATAAACAAATAAATAAAAATTTCCATTTTTTTATTATTTCCACCCAACCCCTCATATCTGCCCTTTTGCAACCTCCTTTTGCAACACACACACACACACACACACACACACACACACACACACACACACACACA
>NW_026591598.1:1221889-1231295 GCF_907164565.1 Psammomys obesus | reverse complement strand
ACACACACACACACACACACACACACACACACACACACACACACACAAACGAAAACCATGGAGAAACATCTCGCTGTGGAAGCTGTGGTATGTCACAGCGTGTCCCACAGTGTGTCCCTTTGTTGACACATCTTTACTTGAAAATATTCATTGCAGTGCGTCCTTGGTCAGGTTCGAGGTCTCCGGCCTCTGTGACACCATCGATATTGGCTCCTCGCTGCAGCTCCTCCCAGTTACCCTGTTGTTGCCCTGCGTGTGTCATGGCGATCCTGCAGCTTTGGATCATCAGGGTCGACAGAATCATGTGTCCCAACAGTCCACAGATGATGTTGATTTTGGGGTGGGCCAGCTCAGAGCCCTGGATCTGAGAGTGGGTGGTAGCTGACCTAGTCAGAGTGCTGGCTCTCCCTTATCCACACCACCAGGGCGAGCTCTCCAGCACTGCTCAGCTAGGCCACCCAATGCCACCACTGGCAAGAAGCAGGGTCAGCTATCCTGCTCTTGTGCCCTCTGGGCTGGCTCACCTGTACCCATGCTTCCAGGGCTAGGTTCACTGTGCTGCCCAGTGCCCAGTCAAGGTTTTGGTTTCCCAACTGCTTCATCCTCTCATACCCTTGGAGCTGACTGGCCATCAGGGCCAGCTCCACTGTATTGCCCAGGTGAGGTACAGGGCTCTCTCTCCCGAGTGCTACAGCCAGTGAGGGGCAGGGATAGCTCTCCTACTCTCATGCCCTCTGAGCCAACTCTCCTGACCGCCACAGGCGGTAAAGTGGGAGGGTATCACTCCCACATTCATACCGCCTCACAGCAGACAAGGGGCAAGTGGTGGGGCCAGTTCTTCCTTGCTCTTGTCCTCAGGGTTCGCTCACTAGTGCTCTCTTGACTAGGGCCAGCCCTGTTGTGCTGCTCAGGTGAGGTGCAGGGCCTGCTCTCCTGAGTGCTGCAGTGGGTGAGGGGGAGGGTCAGCTACCTATTCTCATGACCCTGGGGCCTGCTCTCCTGACTGTGGTAAATGGCGAGGGGCAAGGAAGGGGAGGCCATCAGCCTTGCACCCTGGCCGCCTCATGGCAGATAAGTGGCGGGGCCAGCTCTCCAGCGCCCTCGCCCTTGGGGCTGGCTCACTTACACCCCCTCCACCAGGGTCGGCTCTGCTGTGCTGTCTAGACAAGGTACAGGGCCTGCTCTCCAGAGTGCTGCTGTAGGTGAGAGCTTGCATCCGCAGCCAAGGAGGCGCAGAGCCAGTCCTACACAGTCCCTGGACAGCCATGCTTCCCCTGGCTGCTGCCTCAACCAGGAACATCCCATGTGCTTTATCAGTAATATAAGCCACAGACATCCACACCAACCTCTGTTGCTATATAGCCATGGACCCGGTTATGGCCCTTACTGGCAACTCAGGCTGGGACTTCAGCACCCCCCCCAGGTGGCAGGGCTGGCTGCTCACAACAGGCTTCTCCTGTGTACCCTTCTACCCTCGACTCTCCAGTTGCATCTCTCTTCACGATGCTCAAGCTGCTCCCCTTCTCTTTCTCTCCCATCTGCTTACCCTTCATTTGCACATCGTGCTGGCTCCAGCTGCAGGCTGGCCCCACAGGTGGTGGGCCCCTGGGTGATAACCCTCAGTCTGCATTGAGAGGCAGCAAGCAGGTATCTACAGCTCAAGCGGGTATCTACAGCTTGCCTGCGCCATGCCCTGGAGGGCGGGTCTGTAGGTGTCATGGCAGAACCCAGGCTTCTGTCTTCCTCTTCCTGCGCCATGCTGCCTGGATTTGATTTGGTCTGATCTGATTTTTATGTGTCCTAGGCACAAAACAGTTTTGGCCCCCATGCCGGGCACCAGGCTAGGATGAACAGAGGGCTGCCATCTGCTCTTCCCGTGGCCGATATAAGAACACCACCAACAAGGTGTCTCTTTGCCCATTGTCAGGGGGTAAATCTTTTTTTTTTTTTTAAGTCAACTGTATTTTCTATTTTACCAGGAAGCAGTGGAAAAAGTAAAACTTCAAAGCTTACTAAAATAACGTTAAAAACAGTAAGTACTTTGAGATGGACTTAGCAAAAACACGTGCGATCTCTGCGCAGAAAATTAGAAACACTGCTGAAATGGAGAAGACATAAAGCAACCAGAAGACCACCCTCGGGAGCCGGGAGAGTCACTATCGCTAAGGTGTCCGCCCTGCCTAGATAGAGCTGCAGACTCCGCAGTCTGCAGGAATCTGTGACCCAGCAGCCCTTGCTGTTGTTATTGCTGCTGCTGCTAAAATGACAGACTCATTCTAAAATCATACAAACATGCGAAGGAATCAGGTAAAATTATGAAAATGGTAAGGCTAAAGGCCCCACACCACCCCATCCAGAGATGGCTTTTCAAAAGTTATTGTTTCATTTGAAGGGAGAGAGCAGTGGTGAACACCCGCTTACCAACCTCACATCTCCTAATGCCGTGAGTTGACTAGCTGTGTGTCCTGAAAACCGCCTCGTGCTCTGCAAAGATCAGGGACTCTGTGGCTCACTCTCACCGTCAGCAAGGCTGTGCCCAGGCACGTGCACACCTCTGGACCCCGTGCCTGAGGCTGCTGAGGCAGGAGGACCACCTGAAACTGTGAATTTGAGATCAGCCTGGGCAACTTGTTGAGATGCCATCACAAAAGCAAAACACAAGCGTCTGCAAATGAATAATATGTGATTTCATAGCAACCATGAAGTTCCGTAGCCCTATCGGCTGAACTGATGACAATGACATCATACATGAAATCACACGGACAGACCTATAACAAGCACATAAAGCTCACATTTCTGGAGTTGAATTAAGAAAGCCACAGAGATAAGGTTTTATTCCTCCCCACCCCCACCCCATCATAATTTAAAACCATAAAGTAGGTGTAGAGACCAGTTGGGATGTTATAGGCATGGACCAGCTAAGAGGTGGCAGGGACCTCAGACCCAGGGACAGTGGTGGAGGTGGAGAAGATAGGAGGATTTTTTAAAAAAATAATTTAGAAGTAGAAGTGGTGAGCTTTGCTGATGGTTCAAAGTGAGGCGTGAGAGAAAGAGGAACCAAATGTTATTTTGGCTTGGGTGATCAGGGAATGAAGGTATGAACTACTGAGAGAAGAGAGCCGGCTCAGGAAAGGGCTCGGGTGAGAAGAGGAGACCCATAAGGCCGTACAAGAAGCCTCCTGATAGGCAAGTGAACGGGATGGATCTGGATTGTAGGAAGAGATGGGGCTGGAGGCTCAGATTTTGAAGTCAGTGTGCAGATAATATCGAAAGACTGGATGAGACTAGAGAGGAGAGGACCAAGAAGGGATCTTGGGCCACTCTCACTTTGGGAAGGGAGGAAAGCAGTAGAGTTCAGCACAGGACCTGGGAAGGATGGGTTAAGATATAATCCTAAGGGTAAGGTATAGGGAAAGCCGCAAGGATGCGGGGGTAGGGAGGAGAGATAGGGCATGCAGGAGAGAAGCTGGCCCCCACTGTCTCAGAGGACTTACTCTCACCGCCCCAGGTCAGCACTCTAAAGGGAGTGTTACCATTCCTCGTCCATGCATAAGAAAACCGAGGCTATATGAGTGAGTATATACCGTGTGTGTCTTTCTGCTTCTGGGACAGCTCATTCAGGATGATCCTTTCCAGGTCCCACCATTTACCTGCAAATTTCATGATTTCCTTATTTTTCATTGCTGAGTAATATTCCATTGTATAGATGTACCACAATTTCTGCATCCATTCTTCAGTTGAGGGGCATCTGGGCTGTTTACAGCTTCTGGTGATTACAAATAAAGCTGCTACAAACATGGTTGAACAAATGTCCTTATTGTGTACTTGAGCCTCTTTTGGATATATGCCTAGGAGTGGTATGGCTGGGTCTTGAGGAAGCGCTATTCCTAGTTGTCTGAGAAAGCGCCAGATTGATTTCCAGAGTGATTGTACAAGTTTACATTCCCACCAGCAGTGGAGGAAGGTTCCCCTTTCTCCACAACCTCTCCAGCATGTGTTGTCACTTGAGTTTTTCATCTTGGCCATTCTGATGGGTGTAAGGTGAAATCTCAGGGTCGTTTTGATTTGCATTTCCCTAATGGCTAATGACATTGAACATTTCTTTAAGTGTTTCTCTGCCATTCGATATTCTTCTACAGAGAATTTTCTGTTTAGCTCTGTTCCCCATTTTTTAAGTGGATTACTTGGTTTGCTGCTTTTCAGCTTCTTTAGTTCTTTATATATACTGGATATTAACCCTCTGTCAGATAAAGGGTTGGTGAAGATTCTTTCCCAATCTGTAGGCAGTCGTTTTGTTTTGACATGTAATATAGGATAAACCTACTAAAATCTGTACCTTTAAAGAAACTAATCAAGAGAGAGGACCCTGACTAAAATGCTTAATTCCCATATCGAAAAGCAAAGAGGATGGACATCAGAAGAAGAAGAAAACAGGAAACAACCTAGGAATCTGCCACAGAGGGCCTCTGAAAGGCTCTGCCCTGCAGACTTTGTCTGCCCTGCAGACAAAGCAGATGCTGAGACTTATGGCCAACTATTGGGCAGAGTGCATGGAATCTTATGTAAGAAGTGGGAAATAGTAAGATCTGGAGAGGACAGGAACTCCACAAGGAGAACAACAGAACCAGAAAATTTGAACACAGGGGTCTTCCCAGAGACTCATACTCCAACCAAGTACCATGCATGGAGATAACCTAAAACAAACTCTGCACAGATGTAGCCCATGGCAGTTTAGTGTCCAAGTGGGTTCCATAGTAAAGGGAAGAGGGACTGCCTCTGACATAATCTGATTGGTCTGCTCTTTGATCATCTCCCCCTGAGGGGGGGAGCAGCCTTACCAGGCCACAGAAGATGACAATGCAGCCACTCCTGATGAGATCGGATAGACTAAGATCAGAAGGAAGGAGAGGAGGACCTCCCCTATCAGTAGACTTAGGGAGGGGCATGCATGAAGAAGGGGGAGGGAGGGTAGAGTTGGGAGGGAAGGAAGGAGGGGCTTATGGGGTGATACAAAGTGAATAAAGTGTAATTAATAAAAGTTAAAAAGAGAGAGAGAGAGAAAAAGAAAAAAAAAGAAAACCGAGGCTTAGACTGGTCATACAGCCCAAAGGGGAGCCCAGAGCAGCAGCGAGACTTGTCTCTAGTGCCTTCCACCACTACCCTGTCCATGTCTCCAGCAGAGGGCACAGGATTTGAGGAAGCCACTTAAGAGTTTCCCATCTGTAAAACGTTCACCTTTCAGGCTTATGAGGATAAAATGGGATAATCCGTGTTAAGCACCTGGCAGCGCTTAGCTGGGCAGGCCCTCGAGGGGAACAATGGCCGAGTCTGCGTGTGCAATGCGTGGTTCAGTCTCCCAGACAAGGAGACCCGTGCCGGGAGAGTGTGGCTGTGACCCAAGAGGCAGGCTTCCTGGAGGAAGCATAGTGGGAATCAGTGCATTTGGACTTGGTGGTTTTCACAGTTCATGGAGCCAAATGAGGGAAAGGGCCTGCAATGGGTTTTGCCTAAAGCACACAGTGTTTAATGTAAAGGGTTCCATTTACCTGGAGATTGTCTTTCCTGTGTTGTTGGCATCAAAGCATCTTTTCCAGAAAGTGGCTGTGGGTGGAGGAGGGTTTCTGTGTGGTAAACACCCTTACCAACAAAAGGGGAATTTGTCTACTTGGCTGTCAGCATCCAAACTTTTCCTTGAAGTTTTTAAGCAGTTCATGAACTTCAGAGCTGAGAACCACTGGCAGCGGGAGCTGGAAGACACTCTGGGCAGGAAAGGTTGTACGTGCAAAGAACAGCACGGCATGCCCTGGAGCTGCCAACAAGTAGCAAGCGCACACGCACTGGAGCTGCTGGCGGCCCTACGCAAGGAACCAGGAAGCCGTGTTCTCGGGTTAGAGTGGTCACCCTGCTGAAGTCCCACCCCGTGCCTCGCAGCTACCCAAAGTGCTGATACCTCTCTCTGGGGGATAAGACTGTTCCGTAGGGCTCCCCCACGAGTGTGCACAGTGTGTAGATGTGTATGCGTGCATGTGTTTGTGTGAAGCCCTGGGGAGAGAGGAGGTGAGTAGGTGGGAAGCATTAAGAACATACAGGTTCTTGGGGCCGGAAGGATGGCTCGCTGGTTAAGAGCGCTGGCTGCACTTCCAGGGAGACCAGGTTCGGTTCCCAGCACCCACACAGTGGCTCACAGCTGTCTGTAACTCTAATTCCAGGCCTATAAGGAATATATATTATCCGGATAATATATTTAATAGATAAAGTTTAAAAAAGGGGGAGCCTGGCCTGGCCTGGCCTAGCCTAACAGTGATCGAGGAGACACACAGGAGGAAACCAGAGACTCAGACAGGCAGTGGGGAGACGAGGAAGGAAAACCCAGGCGTCTCTCAGCAGGATGTGCAGCTCTTGCATGCCTGGGCATACATGAATGTGTGCTCACATGTGCAAACTCATTTACTGTGTGCCTGTTCCTGGGAATGACCTGCTGGTGGTGTTGCCCTTGGCTGGGGTGTGTGCTCAGTGTCAGCCAGAATGCTTCTGGCTGTTGTAAAGGTTCCCCGTAGGGGTGCCTCCTGCTTACACCTTTGTGTGGGGAACCTAGGTCAAGCATGTGCTGACGGCGTTGAATGTGTGCTCTGTATGTTAATGATTCCGTATAGGAGATCCACACTGTGTGTTGATGGTAGTGAGTGTGAGCTGTGTGTGTGTGTCTTCAGGTCTGGGAGGGCTGAGCGTGTGCTGACAGTATCAAGCTTGTGATATGGATGTTAATGAGTCTGCATGGGAAATCTAGGTTGAGTCGTGTGCTGACGGGATCTGATGTGAGCTGTGCGTCTGTCTGTCTGGTCAGGGCTGTGCTGATGGTGATGAGATGGTATTGGAGCCCAGGCAGGGGGTCTCTCCTCCATGGGTCTTTTGGGGGTCAGGCTGCAGGTCCTTTTACTTTTATGACTTCTTTTCTCTCCTTATATATCAATATCTGATCAAGGACCAGGGATCTGGTGGGAGATGGGGAGGGAAGGAACCCTATTTGTTCCCGATTGTCCCCCTGCCAAACCAGTATCAGCTATGGGTTCTCAGGGTTAGAACTGTGGTTCTGACCTCATGGGTCAGGGACAGTCCTCACAAAATGCTGATCCCAGATTGGCTGGGTCTGTAGAGTCTGGAGATGGCCCTGGCACCTCCTCCCTCTCTGACTTTTGCCTACCTCTCTTTCCGAAATTGGTTCCTGGTGTGACCAGCACAGTAGCTCTGTGAGCATCAAGGGCTGAGGCCTAAAGGCTTCCCCCCTTGCTATCGTTGTCACCCACCCTGCCAGGCTCAGCTCCTTTCCTGGGGCTTTGCCAGATTTGAGGGCTCTGGAGAGGGGCTGGCTCATGGGCACATGGGCAACACGCTTTTTCCACCACACCACCCTGCCCTCCCAGCCTCTTGGCCCTTACCCGGGATGCTGCCAGGGAGAGCTATCAGGGGGTCGAGTGAAGTAGCAAGAGAGGGTGTGCGGTGCAGAAGAGCCCTGTCTGAGTTTGTGTGTGTGTGAGCCATTTATCAAGTGCTCCCTGATACTCAGGGGGGTGAGCTAAGAGCTTTTCTCAGATTATCTCGTCTAACGAGTGTGACTGTGTGTGAGAGGGTGAGAGAAACAGGCTGACAAGGGTGAGCAGTCGCTAGCTTTAGCCGGGAGCCCTCAGCAGCGAGTTCCCTTGCTCCGTGCTAACAGTGCTGCCCTTGTGGGTCTGAATGGGGTCTCAGGATGGAGAGCAGACTCAGGAGCCCTCTCCACGTTGGCCTTGGCTAGAAGGAGCAGACTATGGGCAGGGTCCAGATTGTTCTTTTCTATAAGGTGTACACTTGGGAGGTCATTAGCAGGGGCAAAGCCAGCAGACAGTGAGAAATACCTATTGGTTCAATCTGGTCCTCGCTCTGCAAAACTCACACGGAAGGAACAGGACCACCCGTGGCTGGGAGGGCAGCCCCAGAAACACAATGGTACAAGGGTCCTCTGTCCTTGGCTTTTGGGTGGCCTCACTGAGTCCTCACACGGGCCTCACATCTGTGCACCTGTGAGCATCTTTGGCAAAGCACTCTCGGGATAAAGACACGGACCGTTCGAGGGCTCACTCGTAGAGCTTCATTTCAGCCTAATCACTATCTCTTTAAAAGCAGCCACGTTTTGAAGTTTTGCGGGGTTAGGGCTCCAGCGTGTGAGTTCTCAGGGAGATGTGGCCCAGCGCGGTCACTCCCTTCCTTGATTCAGTCGGTCACTCCCTTCCTTGATTCAGTCGTCGCTGATGTCTGTGGCTCTCACCGCCAGCAGCACTGCTGTGAAGACCCGCTGTTATTTACCACCTAAGACTCAGCCAGAACCTTTTGCCTCCTCTGGGCTCCCACAGCCAGCGCAGCGACCTGTTCTGTGACGCACATAACACACCGAACACACATTTTCAATGCCTGGTATGACCTGTGTAGCACCCCATCTGCTCCCTAGTCACCATCCCTTCCTCCCTGTGAAGAAGTGACTCTCTTTCCTTCTTTGTCCCCATGGTTCTGAGAACGCATTCGGTTGTAGCTCCTACTTCTTAGCGCAGGGATGAGCACGTGACTTGAGTAGAGCCAATCAGAGGCCTCCCCTGAGATTGTCAGCCGCGAGTATGGATGAGAAGAGGCCTCTCCTTCCTCTGGGGTGCAGAATGATGTAAGCCTGGCACCTCGCATGGCTGTGGCAGCTATCTGCTGCGCACAAGTGAGCTTGGGCAAGCCTCCCCCGTGCTTCAGTTTCCTCTGCCTGACCCGGCGTGATGCTAATGGCACTGACAGGATCCTTATGAGACTTCCCCATTAACGTACCTGCTGAGGGCCAGCCACTTCGCCTAAAGTTTAAGATATGCATATGGGTGATGTTGAGTAAAGAAACACAGTTAAATGCTTCAGAGAGTGATGCAGTGAATTATACAACCAAGAGCCAGGTACCAACTGTTCCTAGTCACCCAGGTTGCATCACTTCTCACAGTTTGTCTGTTCAGCTGTTCGTTGAGATGGTGTCTTACTATATAACCTTGACTGTCCTGGAAGTCACTTTGTAGATCAAGATGCCTCCAATCTGCCTCCCCTGCCTCTGCCATCTGAGTTCTGGGGCTACAGGTATGTGCCACCATGATCAGCCTGGCAATTGTTTCTAAAGTCTTCTCGTGGGGGCCTGTGAGGTGGGTCAGCAGGTAAAGACCAGTCCCTGAGACCTACATGATGCAAAGGGAGAACCGGTTCCTGCAAGTTGTCCTCTGACGCCCTCCCACACACTAACTCAATTGATTATTTAATTAAAACTCTTGTAGGTCATTCTAAATGGTTAAATATAAATACTACGGGCTTTGTACGGACTGAGCCTTCTGCCTCCTGCCACTCAAAGTATATT
>NW_026591598.1:1179144-1221879 GCF_907164565.1 Psammomys obesus | reverse complement strand
GCTTTGTACGGACTGAGCCTTCTGCCTCCTGCCACTCAAAGTATATTCTAATGTCCTTTTTGTTTCTATTATTAACTTACATTTGTTTCTTTTTCAAATGTTGAGAGGGCATATGGGTGGGAGAGCTCCAAATATCTTTTTGTTATTGGTTTCTGATTTTCAGTTGTTGTCAGAGAATATACTTTGGCCCATTTAAAAACTTACTGCACCTGGTTTTATGGTCAAAATATTATCTCTTTGAGTGACAGTTTTATGTCTACTTAAAAGTGTGCCTTCTGTTGTTGTGGGAAGTATCTCATAGAGATCAAATTATGTCAAGCAGGCTGATAGTGTTTCTTCAAGTTTATTGTAGCTCCTCCTATAATAGAAAATTCCCTCCTAGAGGGGAGTTTAAAAGATTCCAAAGTACATGAAACACACAAGGCTCAGGAGCCTCCTGAAAATAACAGGATTCATAAGGCCTCTTTCTGAGGCTATGTAAGTAGTAACGTGTTTAGAAGAACTTTCTTCATGAGCCTGTGTGTAGGTTGTGTAGGGATCTCTGGGAATGTGGCTTTCATGAGTTACTAACCATGCTAGGGGTGTGCTTTTCCATGAGGCATCTGCTTTTGTGTCACCCACATTCCTGCATGCGATCTTAGTCAACTCATTAGTTCACCAGGGTAGACTCGGGTGGAGTTGTTTATTTGATATGCCTTCAGTTAAACATGAGGCAAGAGCTGTTTGCTCATATCTCCCCACCAAGTCAAGCTACCCAACAAAGATATACCCTTGCTGATTTTCTGCTTTTTTTTTTGTTCTGCCAGTCACTGAGAGAAGGATATTGAAATATCTCCAACCATAATTGGGAATGTATCCATTTATCATTATAGGTCTATCAGTTTTTGTTTAATTTATTTTAATGCTCTGCTACTAGGGATATAAATGCTTGGGATTATTATCTAGCCTTGATGAACTGATCCCTTTATCATCATGAAACAACTCTGCTTCTGATAATATTGTTTACTTGAAATCTATTTTGTCTTATATTAATGTAGCCATTTCAGTTTTGGGCTGATTATTGTTAGGAGTGGAATGTTCTGTTTGTTTTACTTTTAATCTATTTATATCATTATATTTGCATGCAATACAGGGCTAGATATTGCTCTTTGTAAACAAACTGGCAATCCTGACTTTTTAACTGTAGTATTTAGACCATTCACATCTAATGCGGTCGTTGATAGAATGAGTTTCAAATTCGTCTTCCTGTCATTTGTTTTCTATTTACCCTGTGTGGTGGGTCCTTTCTCTCTTTTTCTACCTTCTTTGGCTTGGATGGATTTGCATTTTGTCTCCTTTTATTGGCTTAAGTGGTTATTTTTGAGTGATAGTGTACATTTTTTTAAATTTATTTATCCAGAAGCATCTTCAAGTACCTCCAGAGGCTGGGGAAGGTAAAATGAAAGCCTTCATGAAAGCATGAAGGCTTGAGTTCAGATCCCTAGCATGCCACAGAAAAAGCCGAGTGTAGCAGGGCACACCTGGAATCCTAGCACTGGGGAGGTTGAGACAGGAGGATCTCTGAGGCTTGCTAGTGAGTTCCTGCTTCAGTGAGGGACTCCATGTTATGGATATTTTGGTTTATGATATGTAAACATGTTTTATTATAATCCAAAGTGAGGCGTTTTAGTTTGCTCACATCTGTTAATTATCCCATGCTGAGCATGGTCTTTGCTACCTGGGATTAGTTGGATTAGGAGGACTTTGAGGGGTATAAATATGATAGCCCAGAGGAAGAGGGGGCAGTTGCTTGGAGGAGTCAGAGGAGAACTACTTGCTGCTCTTGCTGGCTTGCTGGTTTGCTGGTTGCCTGGACTTCTGGATTTCTTGATGATGGATATTGGTGTTGCCCCCAAAAGAATCCTATGACCCCACCCAGCAGGAAGAAGTAAAAAGGGGTACATTCCCTTTCCCTTACAGCCTTCTTTTTTTTCCTACCAGGGGTTGGTGGTGTTGGGGAGTTGGAAGGGAGATATAAGCGTCAAGAAACCCGCAAATAAAGGAGTGTTTGAAACACTAGCACCTACAACCTGTCTTTAAAAAACTAAGGTAGAGAATAATTGAAAATGCAACCTCTAACCCACAGCCACACTCACACACGTGCACACAAAACACACACATACACACAGAGAGAATCATCTTATGGTAAATTTCCATTAGTTCCTCCATTAGTTCTTTACGTTGGTGATGCGTTTTACTCTCTATATACCATAAAACCAAAATATGTTTTGTTTTATTCAACACATTGTCCTTATTAACATATGGGGGTATGTGTTATCCATGCAACATGGGTGGGCATGCATATATGTGCATGGGGAGATCCATCGTTGAGGTCGGGGGTCTTCCTCGGTCGTTTCCCACTCTCTTTGTTGAGGAGGGCTCTCTTGCTGATCCTGGAGATGGCTGCCCTGGCTCGCCTGCTTGCTCAAGTTCTTGTCTCTGCCTCTGCATGCTGGGATTGTGGGTGAGTAGGTCACCATCCACACCTGTCCTCAAGCTTGTTTCTTCCACTGAGCCATCTACTTGCGCCCACAACATGTTTAATTACAGAAAAGTGAGTGTTTGGTACTTCCCCCCATAGTTGTGTTCTCAGAGGCCTTCACTCCTTCCTGCAGACTCAGGACTCCATTGGAGGACCATGTTTTCTCCTGGCTCAAGGACTCCAACCTTCTTGTAGACCATGTTCATTTGTGAATAGGTTTTTTTTTTTTTTTCAGCTTTTAAAAAATACCTTATAAAAGTCTTATTTCATCTCTGCTCTTAAATATATTCTATTATATACAGAATTATAGATTGGCAGGTCTTTGCTCTCACTTTGTGCTATAAAGATGTTCCACTGTCTTCTGCTTCGGAATATTTCCAACAAGAAGTCTGCGGCCATTCTTCGTCCTTTCGTATGTGATGCTCTTCTTTTCCTCCACACCTTCTTAGATTTCCTCTTTATTACTTCTTAAAACAATTTTATCATTGTGTGCCTTAGTAAGGCTTTATTCATGCTTGATTGTGCTTGTACTTGCTGGTCACTGAACTATTTGAATGCACAGTTTATTGTTTTTCCAAATTAAAAAAAAAAACCTCTTGTTATCCATCAAATGTCTTTATACTCCCTCTTTAAAAAGTGATTCTTTATTCATTTTTATGTATGTGGGTGTTTTGGCTACATCTATGTCTGCGTACCGCTTGCGCAGTGTCCTCAGTGGCAAGTGGTAGGCACCAGGGCTCCTGAGACTGGAGCTCCAGACAGTTGGGAGCTGCCATGTGGGTGCTGGGAATTGAACCTGAGTCCTCTTGAAGCGCAGCCAGCACTCTTAACCATTGAGCCATCTCTTCAGCTCCCTTGCTCCCAGCCATCCTTTGTTCTTAGGAATTCTATTTACACATACATCAGCTGCTGGATATTGTCCTACAGCTCAGTAATTACTTTAAATATTTTTTTCTCTTGGAAAATCTTGGATAGTTTGCACTGATACACTTGTTTGTGTGTTTGTTTTTCAAGACAGAGTTTCTCTGCATAGCTCTGGCTGTCCTGGAACTTGCTCTGTAGACTACCTAGGCTGGCCTCAAACTCAGATCTCTCTCTCTCCCTCTCTCTCTCTCTCTCTCTACATCTGCCTCTGAAGTGCTGAGATTAAACCCATGTGCCACCACTGCTCAGTGTTAGACCTTTATTTTCTTACTTGTTTATTACTAGTGTGGAGTGTGTGCCATCTGTGTGTGTGTGTGCTGGCTGTGTGTGTGTGTGTGTGTGTGTGTGTGTGTGTGTAGAGGTCAGAGGACAACTTTGTGGACTCTGTTCTCTTCTTCTACCTTTATGTGGGTTCTGGGGATGGAACTCAGGTAGTCCAGCTTACATGGCAAGGGCCTTTACCTGCTGAGCATCTGTCTTCACTCATCTTTTCTATTACTACACCTTAAAATGACTAATCATTTCTTCCATGTTGCCACTTCCACCCCTCATGCTCTTTCCATCCCAAACACTAGCTCCCCACCCCCATATCCAGGAGTTCAATTTGGTTTCGTGTTGTTGGTTTTTTGTTTTATTTTGTTTAGTTTTTTTCCCTCTCTTTCTACTTAGCATAATCAATCATTACTCTAGCTTCCAGAATCTATGAACTATAGTTAGCCTAATTATCTAATGTCTTGTGTCCTAATTCCATCTTCCACGGCTACTTGGGGGGTCCACACCTATCTGTTTGTTGCATCCTCACCTACACTGTATTTTCCTGTGTCTTTGCAGGCCTGGTGGTTGCTGGTCGGGTGTGAGGCATTGTGGATTTCACCTTGGAGTGAACTGATCGTTTTAGTATTCTGACAAATACTCTTGAGCTTTGTTCTGGGATGCAGCTAAGTCACTTGAAAAGAATGTTCTTCTGAGGCCCGCTTTGCCGCCTTCTCGGGCAGAGCTACTCTCTCCCCTCCAGTACAGATGCAATACGCTGCTAAGAAACCTCCTTAATGTGCTGGGAGTCGAGAGGGTTTGCACTCGGGCCGCTAGGCATGTAGAAGGTACCCGGTCTGTGTGAACTTTGGAAATGATCTCCTTGGCTCCTTGGGGATGGTCCCCCCTTGTGCTTGCGCAGTCCCCTCACATACGAGCGCTGCCCACATTCAAGCCTACAGGGAGTCCTGCAGATCTTTGAAGCCCCTTCCCTCTCCAGCTCGCTTTTCTCCTGGTCTCTGCTCTGTGCACTCCAGCGGTGTTGGCCGCTCCGGCTCCTGGCTCTGCCTCCTCCACTCAAAGAGGGAGCCGTGAACCCCCTCGCTTTGAGCGGAGTCTGGAAACTCCCCAGGTGGAAGCTGGCAATCCTAGGACTCACCTCATTAGTTTCCCCTCTCTCGGGGGCTGCTGTTTCGTACTGCCTGGTGTTCAATGTCTGGAAACTTTTCAGCGGTTGTAGGACAGACAGTAAATTGGACCCTATCTCATATTCTCAGAAGTCCTGTAAATACATATTCACAATGAATCATCCCAGTAATCCTGCATTTCAGGTAGGGAAGCCTTACTTAACAGGTAAAGGAAACTGCGATTAAGATTGTGTTGTAGAACAGCAGGACTGAGAAAATGGACCAGGCCAGATGGACTGTGGGGTTAACAATCTGGAGTTGACTCTCAGATTCCCCACTTACCAGCCGTGAAATCCCGACTTCTCTCTCAGTTTTCTCATCTGTAACATCTGGGATGGCTCTGTCAGGAATGGACTGAAAAGACTGGGTGGAGGAAAAGACAGAGGCGCCTCATAAGTGGCGCATGGTAACCATGTACTAACTGTTGTTATGAGAGCAGGCTAGTTAAAAAAAAATCTAGGCGTGAGTGATGGCAGCCCACTTGAATCCTAGCTCCATCATTAACTCAGCATGGAACTGTAGCCAGGTGTGCCAGTCAAGGCTGGGCTAGAGAAGCAGAACCACTCAGAGATTCTAACCTGAGACATACAGGAAAGGGATTCTGGGAAGTGTGGTTCAGGGGCCCTTAGCTAACAGACTCTGGAGTCTCCCTAGGCTCTGAGTCCAAGTCCTCTTCTCAGGGGCTGAATAGTCTCCCTGGGCTCCTTGGGTGAATGGTGGTCATGTGTAGTGAATTAAACCATTACATAGTCTGGCCCAGGTTAGGTTTCATTATTATTATTTTACTAAAGACGCTCTCAAAGATGAAAGAAGCTAGGGAGCAGTCTGAATCCATAGCTGCAGTTCCCTGTGTCTGTGCCCTTCCCACAGCACCGCCTGCCTCCCTGTGCTGGGAGTGATAAGGTAAGGGCGTCCCTGACCCCAAGCCGCCAGGGCCGTGCTGGGTGAGCCAGGGGCACAAGTGTGATGTGGTTCAGGAAAGGGAAGGCAGCTGGACCCCCTCGCTCGACAGGGCAAAGCCAGGGAGGGCTCTTTGACTTGCTGTAGTCAGGCTCCCTGTGGCGGCAGCACTGTTGTCTCGGCAACTACACAAGGGACTCTGAGGCCCAGAGAGATGAAGTCACTCGCACGGGTTCACAGGGTGACCAGATGACAGAGGGGTCTTAGGACCTGGCTGGACGGGCAGTAGATGTTGCAGCTTGGGGCCTGTCCTGGGGTTGCTTTTGAGGACGGAGACTCCCCTGAGCTCAGACGTGGGGCCGTGTAAGGACCCCTCCCAGATCTGCCCTTTCATCCGCAGCTGCTCACAGGCATCGGGCAGGGGTCTGGTGGCTGTGGTAATGGCGGTATTGTTAATGGTGGTGATATTGGCGGCGGCGGCGGTGGTGTTAGGTTAGTGACGACGGGGGCAACGGTCTTGCTGTTGGTGGTGGTGACGGTGGTAAGAGTAGCAGCGAGGGCGGCAGTGGTTGCGTTGGTGGCAGTGGTGGTGGTAGGGGCGGCGGGAGTGATGGCGTGAATGTCGGCAGTGTTTTCGGCGTCGGCAGTGGTGGGGGTGGTAGTGACGGTGGTGGTGAGGGTAGTGGTTAGGGTGTAGGGTGATTAGCGGCGGTGGTAAGGGTGGTGGTGGCCGTAAGTGTTGATGAAGGTAGTGGGCCGTGGTGAGGGTGTTGTGACGGTAGTGGATAACGGTGATGGCGGTGAGGGCGCCGGGGTGGCGGCGGTGGCGTTGGTGGTGGCAGCAGCAGTGGCAGCAGGGAACAGTCACACCTCGCTGTTTTGTAAACTGTCTCTCACAGCTTGTTTGTTCCGGGTTAGGGCTGGAGCGGCACTGTATGGAAGTGTGACTCATTGTTTAATGTGGCAGCTCATTAGCAGAGCTTGTTGCTGCCTCTGATTTCTCTGCTCTTGCTAATTGGAGAGCCCAGTGGGGCCCTGGCTTCCCGGGAAGAACCAGTCTGGATCCCCCAGGACTCCAGCTGACCCTCGCCCTCCTGACTCCCACAGGGGGACGCCCCGTGCTGGTGGGCACTGGTGTCTGCTAGAGAGAGTTCAAATCCTGGTTGGTCCAGAGTGTGTAGCTTTGGAGAAAGCACCCCTCTGAGCTTCCTACCTGCCTCCCCAGGGCAGGTGAGGCTCAACGTTAGCATGCTAGTCTCCTGGTCTGTAGTACATGCTCAGTAAGTGGCTTTGCAACATTGTTACTATCGTTGTTATTGTTATTAGGCAGATATCTCATGGAGTCCCTCCGTCCTGAACTCCCAGGCCACCTATGGGCGGCCCATGTGGTTAAAGAGCGAAGACTGTTTTCACGGAGGTAACCCGACAGCCTCTCTGTTCCTCTGGCCCGGGGTAACGCACCCGGAAATCCCAGGCTCTCCATGTTGCTGCATGCCGGCTGGGCAGCCCGGTGGTCTGCAGACAGTCCTGGCCTTCCTGAGAGTGGAAGTCTGCTCCCAGCTCTCCCCTCGGCCACACAGGACACCTGCCACCACAGTCCTGGGATAGGCCTTTGCTATTTTAAGGTACTTTCCCTCCAAGCGGGTCATGTCCGGTTTCTTCAATGGTCCCTTATATGGCACAATTCCTAAGATCACCGAAGAGCAGCCTCGTTCTGAGGGCTGCAGTTCTGGTCCTGCTCTCTGGACAGGCTACCCTGCGCCGGGAAGCCTCTTGACATGTGCAGTCCTGTATTCTACCGGGTCTCCTGGGCAGTCCTACAAAGGCCTGCAGTATTCAGTGGGGACATCAGGGGAGCCGCATGGGACAGTTCATACTTCCTAGTAGTCAGCCTGATAAAAGCGAAAGCAAACAGATAACAACCACTCAGAACTATTTTATTCAACTTAATTCATTCAAAAAAAAATCTCATTTGATCAGTATCAGAAATCCTTAATGAGATCCTAAAAGAGTAAATACAATTATTTGTTTAGTAAGTATATATATATATATATATATATATATATATAAATTTGAAAAAAAATCTAATTTATGTAAAAATTTCAAATCTTGGGGCTGGAAAGATGACTCAGGGTCACATGGCTGCTATGCAAGCCTGAGGACAGGAGTTCAAATCCCTAGAGCCCACATAAATGTTAGGGTGGGGCAGCCCACTTGTAATCCCGGAATTCAGACCGAGACAGGACATCCTGGAGCAAACTAGCCAGCGACACTAGTGAGCTCTGAGTTCAAGAGAGACATAAAGTGGAGAGCGACTGAGGAGGACACACAGCGTCAGTCTCTGGCCTTCACATGCACACATACACGCATACGCACTGTCCACACACACACACACACACACACACACACACACACACACACGTACATGTGCACCTCCAAATTTACATAATGTGTTACATACTAGCAACACACCCCGCTGTGGAGCAGCCATGCTCCCAGCGCTCATGGTCACTCACTATAGTGGCCCTGGAGATGGGTGCACAGCCCTGGCCTGTACCCCTGAATGTGGAGCTGACTGAATGTTATGGCTGACATAGCACCACCTAGAAGGAAAGAACTGTCGCGGGATTGAGGGTTAGGGCCCTGGCTATGAGAAGGTCTGGGTCCCAGTCTGGCTCCCATCATTAGTTCATTGCACATATTAGTTGTTTTGTTTTTTTTTTTGGGGGGGGAGGAGGGGTTGTTTTTGTTTGTCACTGTGACCAAAATAACTTAACAGAAACAACCGGTTTATTTGGGCTTATGGTTTCAGAGGTGTCAGCTCCTCAATGCAAGAAGCATGTGGTACAGCATCCTGGGTGGAGAAAGAGAAGAGAGCAGGGACAAAACATCCCACGAATTTATCCCTGGTGACTTACTTCCATCTGCTACATCCCAACTAATGGTGTTTCTACCATCGCCTGAAACAGCACCACCAGCTGGGCACCCAGCTGGGCACCGAGCCCCCAGGACATGTCTTAGACAAATGGAAACACCACATAATGTGGCAAATCCTTGCCTCCTTCTGGGTCCATTTTCTCATCTAGCAAACGAGGTGACAGGAATCTCCTCTGTTCTAGAGACTCATTGCAGTCATGTGCGTTCTCGCATGCTTCCTGGAAAAGCCTGTAATGTATGTTTTCTTACCTCGTTTCAGACTTGACTTGGACCCTCACTCCAGGGATGTAGCTGGTGGTTTGGTGGCTTCTGTCTTTTTGGCCAAACATGTAGCCTTTCTTTCTATGGCTTCTTCTGTGAGGAGCAAGCCAAGCATGGGCAGCGGCTGTTCTGAGGTGATGTTGCCGTGGTCTGCTAGATGGACGTGCCTCTGTCTGCCTAGGTATTTTGTCTGCCCCTCTAGGCTCACCAGCGGGCTAGCTGTATCACTGGGTCTCAGTTCCTCCCCTGCTCAGCTGGGACGCGGACGCAGCCCTGCCCGAGGCACCCTGCCCTCATCTGTGTCCTCCCCCCTTCTTGAAGCCAGATGATCACAGACCTCCTTCTAATCTTAAGTAGAGCCGCCTGTATGTCTTTGAGCAGAACAAAACCCTTGACAGAATCTGTTTCCACCCGAAACACTGGGAACAATTCTACCTCCTCTGAAGCTGGCTTGGTGGCCACCAACAGGGTAGATCAGACATCTTGCTGTATACTCTGGGTATGTGATCATCGTGGCTGAGTCTTCGAAGTCTCTTTCAGAACAACTCAGCCTTGCTCGGCTGCACTGAGCCCTTGCTGGGCTTTTAATATGTCCCAAACACCAAGTCCCCCGACGGAGAGCTCAGCTGTTGGTGACTACTTCTCTCCAGGAAGAGCGAGTGAACAGGTTCAAAGGAGAGCTTCATAGCCCTGCCTTGGTGTGCTCATTGCCAAGGCCAGTGGTCTTTTTAAACAAGACAGACATGACTTTAGCTGAGACTCTAGAGTATGTTTTATGAGAATAGTGGACCTGACTGTGCCCCCTAACAGACTCAGCAACACTGTCCCAGCCCACCTTTCCATGCTATGGTGAAGAGTAGAAAGAACTGACGTAGGCTCAGGGCCCTCTCCTGGGTGTCTTTTCACATGAGGTCATCCAGGTCTCATACAAGCCCTGACCAAAATCTGAATGGCTTCCCCTTTTCAGAGAGGAAGAAACTGAGGCTCAGAGATGTTTACAGACCTGCCAGAGTCTCATGAAGAAGGAGTCACCCCTGCGCTCCTCCCAATAGCCTTTGGAGGACATGCAAAGGTCCCTGCTGACCAGCGAGCTAGTGGTGACAGCAGGTCCCAGTTCCTTCCTGCACCTGTTCCTACTCAGCTGGACACAGACATGACGCTGCCCGAGGCTCCCTGACCTCATCTGTGTCCTCTCCACTTTCTCAAACCCAGGAATCCTGATGGGAGTCCCTGGAACACTCTGGTTTCTGAGAGCATCCTCCTTCAGCTCTGTTCTTTCCCCATCTTGCTCCACAATCACCATTCTGCACCCCACACCCGGTAATCCACCTCTCCCATCTAAACTTCTTCCCCATTGGCCAATGGTCTGCCTAACTGAATGTCTCCCCTGGCTATCCCACCCTGGCCCCAGCCCCAGAAAAATCTAGCATTTTCCTTAGTGCTTCCTTCTGCCAATTCTGGAAATGAAGCCCTCCCCACCCCCGCCCCAAATATCCCTCGCTGCCACCCCATGGCTAATCAGTGAAGCCTCCACATGCAGTGATCCACTGCTCTCTCTCAGACCCTGAGCATCCCTAGAGCTTGGTACGACCTTGCTGTCACCCCCAGTTCACGGATGAAGACATGCTGGAGGTCCCTGGTGCACAGTAGGCAACTGACCAGGACTGGCTCTTTCTATGCCTGTTGGTTTCTCTATTGTCTAAGGTCATAAATAAAGTCTGTTATGATAAAGA
The DNA here is from genome assembly GCF_907164565.1 of Psammomys obesus. Lineage (NCBI taxonomy): Eukaryota > Metazoa > Chordata > Mammalia > Rodentia > Muridae > Psammomys > Psammomys obesus. Next base: position 1,211,164 of record NW_026591598.1, on the reverse strand, counting down.
TGAGCTGGGCACACAGCTAGCTCCTCCCACCAGGGACAGCTCTAGGTGTCCAGCTGGCTCTGAGACTCCACTTGGCAAACTGATCTCTTGCGCTGGTTGCTTGGTTCTGTGGAGGCCTGACCATTTCAGAGGCAGCCGTGGGCCTGCCTCCTCTCGAGCTGCGCTTCTTCAAGTAACAGCCTAGGAGTAGCCAAGGGCAGAGCTTGAGGTGTGGGGACACTTGGTAGTGAGCCAGTGAGCTAGCTGGGGTGTGGCCTGTCACCACAGAGCCGTTCCATCACAGTGGTTGGTGGAGAGCCAGATCTGGGTCCCATGTGAAGTGAGTATTCAAAGTGCCACCTTAGAGCTAAAAAAAAAAAAAAGAAAAGAAAAGAAATGGGGTTCTGAGAGACAAAGCATCCCTCCCAAGCCGGGTTAAGAAGCTGGGCTGTTAGCTTCATCAGTTGACACGTTACTTCCAAATCAAACATCAAGGTGGCTCACGGAGGAGAATTAAACAGTTTTTAAAAAATGACTATACAAGAGCTAGAGAGATGGATCAGTCAGTAAAGTGCTTGGCGCACAAGCATGGGGACCCGAGTTCAGATCTCCAGCACCCACGTCAAGAGCAAGCAAGCACCCGCAATTCAAGTGCTTGGGAGGTGGAGACAGGAGGATCCCTGCAGTTCGCAGGGCAGCCAGTCTAGCCAACCAGTGGGCTCTAAATTCAGTGAGAGACGAAGTCCTTAAAAATTCAAATAAGCCAGTTGTGGTGACACACGCCTGTAATCCCAGCACTCAGGGAGGCCGAGGCAGGTGGCTCTCTGCCAGCCTGGTCTACAAAGCAAGTGCAGGACAGCCAAGGCTACACTGAGAAACCCTGTCTCAGAAAACCAAAAAAATTAAAATAAACAGAAGAAGTGATTGAGGAAGACTCTTGCCAACATCTGGCCTCCACCCTTCACATGCACCCCCCCCTTTATGTATTATACATAATATATAGTATATAATATATAATAATGTTATACACACACACACACACACACACACGTTCATACAAAATGACTTGAAAATGTAGGTATCATCAAAAATAAAAGACTCAGAAAAATGCCAACCACAACTAACGTCACTCAAAACTTCAGCTTCTGCAGACACCTGGTGAGACTCACTTGCAGGTACTCTCTCAGTTACTTGCTCACAAGGGGATTTTCCCAGGTTCCAGACTTGAGGAGGAAAACACCGCCAACAGCAGCAATGTGCTCAGAGTCCCACAGGTGGCAGGCGATGCCTGAGGGTGGAAAGCCAAGTCTTTGGGACTCTGAGCCCCATGCTTAGTCCTCCATGGGACTGAACAGAAAGGGCAAGAAGGAGGCAGATCAGGTTGTGGATAAGGATAGGCTGCCACCCTTGCCGTAGCACCGAGTCAGGACCCAGGCAGGCCTTGAAGTAGATCACTTACTTTATGGACTGCACTGTTCGAAGTCACTGGATGCCCTTCATTCTCACGGCTACCGTGAAAGAGTTACTGTCTTAATAATTACTTCACTGAAAATGGTTGCCAGTAACAGCAGAAAGGCCAGATAAATCACCCAAGATCACACTACTGATAAGTGTGTGGAGTAAGGAACGAATGGAAAAAAAAAAATCACAATATCCATTCAAGGTATCTGAGGGGGTTCTAGGCTGCGCTTCTGTTGCTAGATGAAACACCTCGCACAAAATCAACTCAGAGGGTGAAAAGGTTTATTTGGCTTATCCTGGCAGGTCACGTCCATCACTGAGGGAAGTCAGAGCAAGAGCTCAACCAGAATCGCTAATCGGAAACCATGGAGAAATGTTGTTTACTGGCTTGTTCCTGCTCATACTGAACTAGTTTTCTTATACAGCCCAGAACCCTCTACCCAGGGAATGATGCTGCCCATAGTGGGCTTGGCCCTCTTACGTCAATGAACAATCAAGACAACCCCCTACAGACATTCCCACAGACTAATTTGATATGGGCAGTCTCTCAGCCAAGACTCCCTTCTCAATGACTAGGTTGCATCAAGTTGACAATTAAAGGAATTGGGGCAAGGACCTTTAAGATTTGGGACCTGAATGGTGGTCACAGGTACAGATGAATGGAGGTAGTCCTGGATGTGGTGATGTCTGAAGTTCTGCAAGACTGGGAACAGGCACAGACATTCTTTTAGTGGCAGCGGTGGAGAGTACTGAGGCCTAAAGAACCACAGTGACATACTGGAAGTCGAACAGCCAGAAAAGGGTGATGGAATATTCCCCTTGAATCTGCCGGCCTGAGCCCTTTGCCCTCTGCACCATTCCACGCTGTGGCTGCTAAAGGCACACACACACACTCCTTCTGAGTCTCTTCTATAAGCTGTACCTTGAGTCTGTTGGGAGATTCTTCCCTGTTCACAGCGGTCCTGGGCTGGCTTGAGAGAGAAATGAGGAAGACAATGGCCATGCTTAGCAGGAACCCACAAACTAGTAGATGAGCATGAGAATGGAGAATTACAGCAGAGACATGCCCAAGGAACAAAGGAGGAGTTGCTGATGCGTAGTGCTTAATTTTGTGTGGACTTGACTAAGCCCAGGGGTGCACGGATTAAACGTCATTTCTGGGTGTCTGGGAAGGTGTTTCCAGAGGGAATTAGCCTTTGAATTTGGACTCCATAGTGTGTATGGACACTATCCGAGCTGAACCTGTCTGCCTGCTGGAAATGGGAGATTGGTCATCTTCCTGTCCTTGGACTAGGATTTTCATCTGTTAGTCCTTAGAGCTCCAGGCTTTAACTGGAACTACACCACTGGTGCTCGGTACCCTCCTGCTTGGAAAGGGAAGATTGCGAGGTTTCTCAGTCTCCATAATTGCACAAGTCAGTTGCTCACTATGGTCTATCTGTCTGTCTGCCTGCCTGCCTGCCTGTTTGTCTGTCTAAATTTATCTTCTATCTACCTAGTTTCTAGATTGAAAAAGGAGCTTGTAGGACTGTTCAGGCTCCATAAGTATAAGTCAATTGCTATGTGTTATCTATGTATCTATCTATTATCTCTCTATATATTTGTATCATCTTTCTGTACATCTATCACTTATCTATTCATCCATCTATATCCATCTTCTATTATAACTGTCTACCTTATATCTTCAATATCTACCTATCTTCTGTCTACATATGTTTATCTTCTACTCATATCTGTTTTGGGGACTTTAACCAGAAATAACGCTAGAGATTGGACCCAGGCCCTTACACATGCTAGTCAAATACTCTGCCACTGGACTATAGGCCCTGGCTTTCAATGTCTGTCTTCCCTCTCTACTACCTATCTCTCATCTATCTTTATTAATGATCTATTGTCTGTCTCTTATCTAGACTCCCTCTATATCTACCTTTTTTTTTTTTTTTTTTTTTTTTTTTTTGGTCTTCTGTCTCATCTGTAATCCATTGTCTGCCTCTTACTGGTTCTGTTTTGCTGATGGACTCTGATGAGTACAATGTCCAAAGGGCTCAGTCCCAGGGAAGCTTCCCAAAGCAGGTGACAGCCACACTGACTTCCAAGATGGGGAACACTTGTCAGGCATGAGGGAGATGCCTCGCCAGTGTCTTTATACCACATGTGACTTGCTTCCTGCATCTGGGCTTCTTTCCCTCATTCATCATTCTTGCCACATTTACTTCCTAAAAAGGATTTGGGGTAGACTCTAATTTTTATAAAATGACACATACAATAACAATAGGCCCATTCAGTGGGGGAAGGAGTAAGAGCTTTCTAACAAAATGAGAAGAGGGAATGAGCCATAAGCTTAAACTGAGGGTAGTTACTGCAGTCAAAAACAAGATTTAGCTCTATGCTTCCCAGCAGGCAGTGAGGTAAGGTTGTTGTACCTACTGTACTGTGGTGACAAAAAGCCAGGATCACCAGTACACCCCCACAACCCCCCACCGCTCTCTACTGACCTTTTGTCATGTGTTTCTGGCATGCTGGTATATTTCTCTGGTGCTGTCGTTTCGACATTGAGACCCACATGGTGATGAATTGGTTCCAGCAGCCTCCACCACTATGGGCATGTGTATGTATAGAACCTTTAAGAGGTTAGGTGGCAGCTGGGTGGTGGCACACACCTTTAATGCCAGCACTCGGGAGGCAGAAACAGGCAGACCTTTGTGAGTTTGAGGCCAGCCTGGTCTACAGAGTGAGTTCTGGGACAGCCAGGGCTACACAGAGAAACCTTGTCTTGAAAACCCAAAAGGAAAAAAAAAAAGATGTTAGGTCATTTGGGGGTCATTTTTTATGTATGTGTTTGTGTGTGAAGCTGCACGTGTTTAGGGGGTGCCTGTGTTTAGGTGAGAGGATAACTTTGGGCACCATCTTGAGGAAATGCGTCCACTTTCTTTGAGATAGGGTCTCCCATTGGCCTGGAGCTTACTGGTTATTTGAGACCGACTGGCCAGTGACCTCAGGAATCCTTCCTTCTCTCCACCTCCTCAGCACTGGAACGATAAGTGCATGCCAACACGCTTGGCATTTTTACCTGGGTGATAAAATCAGACTCCAGAAGGTCTTTGCACCTGTAGGGTCAAACTCGGGTCTTCGTGCTTTGCTGAGGAGCCATTCCCCTAGTCCCTGTTTCTTAGAGGCCAGTAGGAATGTGGCCTCTGTTTCTTTCCCTTACTTTCCAGCTGCACTAAGACACACCCTCTGACACACCCTTTCTGCCACGGTCTGCTGTCTTGCTGTGGACCCATGGGCAATGCCCTCACAGATAGAAACCTCTGAAACCAAGAACCAAGACAGACCTTTCTTCTTCATGTTGATTAGCTTGGGTGTACTGTCATAATGATGGAAAGCTGGCCACTGTGCAGAACTGATCTGGTATTGCATCTTATTCTTATGATGAAGTTAGAAGAAAAGCACCTACTCTGTGCCACCCTCTCATAACTACCCCCTTCTGTGACATATGTGGAGGGTAAACAAGGGCTGAGCAGAGCAGCCAGATGCGATCCGGTTGTCTCAGAGTCCACCAGGCCAGATGATTAACTTGTCAATAGGGCGTTTCAGAGCCAGCTAAACATCTTTGGATGTCCCGGGTACAAAGGCTGCATGCTATCAGCCCTCAGGAAATGACATTGTTATTATGTTTTCTCTTATTGTCCTCGCCACAACCCCATGAGGAAGGTATTGTCAATGCTATCTCCTTGCCAAGGAAGATAGCTCAAGAAGGTGGCATACCCAAGGATTGTTGGGCCCAATTCTTGTGTTCTCTCCACATTACGGGACAGAGGCTAGGAGAAAAATGATGGCTGAGGACGAGCAGGCAGAAGACAGCAGAGCTTGGGGTGTGGATGGGCTGAGGTCCCTTTGTTAGGTGAGGTAGCTTTGAATGGTAGTTGAAGAAAAAAGCGGGATGCGCATATGGCCCACGGCCCCACAGCTGAGGTTGTAATTATTTTTGGATGGGCAGAGGCAAATAAATAAATAAATAAATAAATAAATAAATAAATAAATACACTTAGTACAAGAAGAACAGTAGAAAAGAGGCTGCCAGGCAGGTGGGGGTGGGCCCATGTCTTAGGACTCCGGGCAGGGCCAAGCCCACTGAGGGCTCACCACTTGGCACTTAGGCTGTTCAGAGCCTTGGAAGAGTGGGCTGGTAGCACTGGCGTGGGCCGTGTTCATGGCTTCACCTCACTAGGTCTATCCCAAGTATTACATTGCAATGATATACAGTGAAGTTAAATAAGCTTCAGATGATGCCCAGGGTAGAAACCAGCAAGCCCCGTCTCAGGCATGCTTGGTCTGTGCCACAAATGCTTGGCAGCACCTACCTGTATAGGCAGAAGCCAGATTTAAAAAAAAAAAATCAACTGCAGTGGGGGAAAGCATAGACTTTGCAGGGGGAAAACCCTGGCTTAGAGCCTGGCTCTGTGACCCAAAGAACATTATTCTGTCTCCAAGCCTCTGCTCTCCCTGCTAAAATATTGTCAAACTCTCAAGTTCAATTAAGGATCAAGTGAGAAATGTTGAGTCGCCCAGCACAGTGCCCGCACTTGGTGAGTGCTCAGTAACTGTTAGTGTCTTTGTCATTGTCATAGCCCATGAGGACTAATGCAGCAAAATATAAAGCAGGGAGTTTATGAACGGTGCTGGTAACTAGTCTAAGACCAAGGTGTTAGTTGCGGTCTGGTGAGGTCTTCATCCTCCTGGGTTAATCACCTCCCATATGGTGAAATATGGTGAGGATTTCATTCTGGCAGGGGACTGAGATATTCAGCTCAGACAATGCCCCTGGAATAGTGGCCACCAGGGCAGATCATGACTTTCAGGATCCACAGCACACACCTGGCACAGAGAAGGCCTTCTCCTCCCGGCTCTTTGTGGCTACTTCTATTAAGCGCCTGCTCTAACGATTACGTTTACCAGAAGCCTTGGCTTCCATCTAAGATGCCTCTTACCATGGGATCCTGTGGTCCACAGCCCAGGAGATAGAGATTATTTTCATGTGTCTTTGGGGACATAGGGCTATTGGCCAAAGAAATCACAGTTTCACAAAATTCACACAATTCCTTTTCAGTGACATTAATGTCTTCCTTTCTTGCACCTAGTCTGGGGCTGTCTGGATCTCCACCTTGGAAACGAGAAAACTGAAGTGAGCTGCCAGTATTGGGTCACATAAGAGATACTTTCTGTGTCTTCCTAGAGCTGCCTAGATCTAGTGATGAGGCAACAGCTAGCTTGGGTCCGGGGGCTGAGGCAGAGGCTCATTGGTTTAGGAAAGTCTTCTAGATTCATGGTTTAGAAGGCCTAGGGACCTGGACAGAGGGGCACAGCAGGAAGAAGAGGCCTTCTAGAAATCTCATTTTCTTTCTTCTTGACCACTACGATTGGCTCTTGAGAGTTCAGACAACATCGTATTTTGAAGAGTAACCTCAGAGCTTTGCACCCATCTACCTTTGAGACGACCAGCTTGTCTGCCCCCGCACTTCAGAGACCAATGACTCAGCCAAGAGCATTTGCCTCTAAAGCCCAGATAGTACTGTTGAATCAGAGAGATGATACTAGACTTGAGGTCAAAAGAAAGGGGCAAGGAGGCTGTGGGGCACACCAGTCCTTATTCTATCCTACCCACACCACCGTTTCCCCTGTCACTGCTGTGAGAGGCTGGTGAGGCAGCCACCTCAAACGCTCAGTCAGGCAGCTTAGCAAGAAGGCAAAATTGAAATGTAGACGTTCCTGCCTCCACATCCCACACAGTTTCTATGACACGTTGGCTTCTGGGCTTGCTTGTACCCCTTCAGATGTAAGCCCTTCCTGGAACCCTACCAGGTGTTGTTCATTTGGAAATAAAATCTTAACTAATAGAATTAAGAGGAGCATATACTTGAATGGCAGGAACTCCTTCTCCTTCACAGGACGATGAGCCACGGAGACAGGCAACAGGAGATGGCCCCCAGACAGGGCGGAACACCCTGTTAGCGAACAGGGAGGAAGAGACTGGGGTGCTGTGTCCCCACGATAGGGTCACGGAGCATTGCCATTGCCACCAGAGCCTTTCAGTGGCTGCACAGCCCTGCCACCTCCTTAACCCTGGCCCTTCCAGCCTCCACTGCTGGGAGACAACGGACCCACATTGTTTCAGCCACTCAGTTTGTGGGGCTGTGTTCTGGTGGTCCCAGCAAGTGAGTGTGCCTTCTTCCATGGTGCAGAAGGAGGAAAGACTCACAGGGCTGGGGCTTTAAGGTAAACTCAGAGCAAAGGAGAAAGGCGAGGGGTAGGTTCATTTGTTCGACATTTATTCCACGGTGGGCTCTGGGCTTGGTGTTCATTTTGAGATCGTGCCTCGTATATTCCAAGCTGGCCTCAAATAGCCTGTGTAGTTGGGGGTGGTCTCGAACCTCTGATCCTCCTGCTTCTGTCTCCCTAGTGCTAAGATGAAAGCTGTGCACCACCACGTGCTGTTCATGTAGCGCTTCAGACCCAAAGCCTAGGGCTTCGTGCCAATGTGCTACATCTCTAGGTTCTGGCCGGGCCCCATGATCAGACCCCGTTAAGTACTGTCCTCATTGCACGATAAGGTGACAGAGGCTCAGGAAAAGGAAAGTGACTTCCCTTCTCTCAGCTCATTTCCCATACTAGAAGCATATCCTAGGCACCACAAGAAACTAACCCAAGGCTGGGGGGATGGCTCAGTGACTAAAATGCTTGCCATGCAAAGTATGAGGACCTGAGTTCGAATCCCCAGAGCGCATTTAAACTCAGACATAAGTAGCATGTATCCAACCCCAGGACTCCTAGGCAAGATGGGAAGAGGAGAGAGAAGAATCCCAAGGAGCTTACAAGCCGGCTAGCCTGGCATACTCATCTGTGAACAACCAGAAGGAGACTATGCCTCAATATGAAAGCAGGCACTGACACCAGAGTTGTCTTCAGACCTCCATACACACCCATGCATAGCCCTCACATGTGTGCCCTGGACACACACACACACACACACACACACACACACACACACACACACACACCTCGCCCTAACCACAGTTTGAGTCTCAGGGAGGTAGGAGTCTTGCTTTTTTTTTTTTTTTTCTCTCTGAGCCTTTTTTCTCTCATTCAGAAAGTAGAAATAAATGTACCCGGCGCTTTTAAGAATAGTGTTATCTCATGCTTTCATTTGTGCTGCACTCCTACTTCAGCATCAGCCTCTCCTTGAGGATCTAAGGACAGAGCTGTGAACGGGATGGGCCAAGTTCTTTCCCCCAAGGAGTCAGGTTCTCAGTCAGGAGCTCCGCAGAGGCTGGCACTCAGTGAGTTCTCAACGGAACTGAGGGCAGGAGAAGGCAGGATGGAAAGGGAGGGTGTGTTCCGGTAAGGACTCACTCTGGCATTGATTCTCTATCCCTATTGGTGGACAGTTCTCTGGCCAAAAGAGAACACCAGGTCCTTTGGGCCTGGTCCCTATGTTCCCAGGAACTCCTCAGTGGCTATTTGAGCTGCTTTCCCCAAACCCTGTGCTCCGGGAATAGTTTGTGGAAGCAACTGAAGTGGCCTTAGTTCTTCTCAAAGGGCCCTCCATGCTGCCAGGCCCCTTCAGCCTTGCCTCTTCAGCTCAGCCCCACCCACTTCCGGGCGCTGTCCCATCCTGGGCCAGGCATGAGCCTCCCCTGGAGGTTCTCCCAGCTGTCCTGATGTCCCCTCTGCCTTCCATAGACACTCCCTCTTCCAACCTGGAGGCCTCCTCTGGACACCAGTCCCTCCCCTGCCTCCAGAGGTGTCCTCAGACATCACCCCTGTGCTATTCTTTTTCCCTGCCACTGTGGCATCAAATGTCAACCAGGCTCTGCTGGGTGTCAGGAGGGCGGCTTTTTTTCATTCGTTTGTTTTGTTTGATAACTGGGGCTTAGGGAAGGGTCCTCTTGAGAATCTTAGGAGGGCCAGATGGGTTTTACCATGGTCTGGCTCTGTCCGAGTAAAGCCCTTTTCTCTCTGAGCCCTTCTCTGTTTTCATACTGCAAGAAGGATGAAGATCGGTGGACCCTGGCAGGGTGGGTGCAAGTAGCAGCAGCAGACCCCGAAGACCGACTGCCTTCCAGGTGGGCTCTGAAAGAGGGGTCCTGGAGCGCAGAGCAGCTACACACACCAGAACTCAGAGGAGCCTCCCTCTTGTCCTCACTTGCCCCTGAGTGAGCCAAGGAAGCTGGCACAGAGCAGCGGGATGCAGGCTCTGGAGGGCCTTGACAGCTCAGCAGTGGTGGCAGGGGCTATTCTGAGAGCCGGGAGGGGCTGAGGTGGGAGAGGAAGCAGTGGGAGAAAACAGCTCACGGGGTCAGGCTGGGGGTGTCCACTGAGGTGGGTGTGTCGGGATAGTGTGTGGTATATATACGCTTGGCCTGGGAAAGGGTGGACCAGCTGAGCTTCCGAGGAGGCTCCCGGCATCGCTTGGCTTTACAAGCATGATAGAGTTGCTCGGGCAAGCACACGGCTCAGGTATACAAGCGGACAAGTATGTGTGCATCAAAATTGCACGCCTAAGTTCCTGCTGGGGAAGGAAGTGTGAAAGCAAGTGTGGCTGTGTGTGGAAGGAGGAAACAGAGGAAGGTGAGCAAGTAGGAGCTTGTCAGTGAGCAGAATGGATGAGAGAGTGGGTGGCAGTGAAGGGGCACTGAGCTGGAGAGCTTGCATGGGGGAGGGGCGAGGGGAGCCGCTGGACACGGAAACTATGCGAAGACAAAGGTTACATAGCTAGGCTTTGAGTATAGGACATTTGGCAAGTGAACACACGCGTGAGTCAGTGAATGTGCAGCGGAGAGCAGCGGAGAGCATGTGAGCTGGGAAAAGCCACACGAACAGTAATCATTGCTGCACTGACTCTGAGTCTTACTTCATACTTCCAATGTCCCGTGAATTCAGCACTGTGGTGATACCTGCTGGTAGGGTAGGAAACACGGCTTCAAGCTGCTCAGTGACTTAAATGGCTTGCCATACTCCTTTAAATCACTGTTTTGCTGCCTCCTGATGAGTGTGTAAGCAGGGGCCAGCCTGTGAATGAAAAACAAAGTCAGTGTGCCCCCCTGCCCCCGTGAATATCTTAGGGAGCTGACTGTGCCAGACATAAGCCCCAGAGGAGAGGCTAGGCAGCAGCTGTGGCCACTAGGCAGGCAGGGGCAGAGCAGCTCCTGAGTCAGCCTCTGGGCATTTCTGCCAACCTGGCTTCCCAGCCCTGCAATGGCAGTCTGTGCCAGGGCCCCCAGCTAAGTTTCTTCCAGCCCTGGTATGGTCCCCAGCAAGCTCTCATGTCACACACTAAGAGCCAGGCCTGACTTCAAGAATGGCAGGAAGCTTGTCTGGCCTACAGGGATCTCGAGAAGCAGGCCCAGCGTTGGCTCCCCAGGCAAGAAGGACACCTGTGAACTGTGGGGAGGGGCCAGCAGGGATTTCAGCCCCAAATGGTTCTAGGCAGAAGCAGCTGGGGCATGCGCATTAGGTAAGGGGGTAGCTCACAGGATAGCCACACTTGCCTTTGGGATGTGACTCAGGCTAATACCATGCCACTCGTCTGCAGGCGTCCAACCCTGGTGGGGGGGGGGGCCCTAGAGGTGGCCCTCCAGCCCTTGCAGCCAAAGCACTGCCTTCACTCTGCTTTCAGGCTCGCCCTCGGTTTTCATCTGAAGGAAGGAAGTTTTTAGAGAGGAGCCTGTCTCCCTTGGTGAGAACGTAGCTCTTTCACTACGCCACCTCTCCAGTCCTTTCAGGAAGCAGGTACTGGCCAGGAGGGGGTTAAAACTTGGAATCTTGGTGCTGGCCATGCTAATTCTGGTAGGTTGCTTCCCCCTTCTGGGCCTCAGTTTCCTGATTGGCAAAACAGGATACAGAGCCAAAGGGACATGAAGGTCTGCTGGCGGGGCAGCAAGTGTCTGGGCAAGTAGGGAATAGTCAGGCATGTGGGGGAGTTGAAGTTAGAAGAGGTGCCAGAATTAGGTTGATGTTTAAGCTGAGTTTTGGTGTGGGCCTTGTGGATGGGAATGGATGAATGTGAGCAAATGGCATAGCCTGAGCAAAGGCTGGCAGATGGAGCGGTGACTGGAGACTTAGCCTGGCGAACCCTTTGGGATGAGGTAATGGACTGCGTAACCTCTCAGGAGCTGCTCCCTGTGAGGTCACGTGACGATGGCATTACCATCTGAGTCCTCTACTTGGCTATACAGTAGGGACCTCATTTGTCTCCGTTTGGTGCTCTGGAAGGAGATAGGAGCAACGAAGATGCTCAATAGACCCATTTAATGAATGAGTGTTTTACCCTGCCTGCCCCCCACCCCAACCATTCTGAACTTTGGGGGTAAGCACTTGTTTCAACGGCCTCTTGTTTGTGAAGTGGGGTCCCTAGTGCCTGTGAGCGTGCTAGAAATGCGAAGTCTCCGCCCCAACACAGGCCCGCCGCCAGAAACTCGAGGGTCGGGGTTCAGGGATCTGTTCCAATACTATGCCACACGTTGAACTTTGAGAACCAAAGCTCTAAAACTGTGCTTGCAAGCACGGTAAAAACGCGGAAAGCTCCATTTGCACACAGAACAGGTGGGTTGTTCAACGGCTGGCCTACAATCCAGGATTTATCAAACCACTCTTTTTTCCTAGACCGGTCCATGGCACAAAGAAGAGAGGAGAGTTAGATCAACGCTTGGTCTGGCTGTTGGAAGAAAGACTTGGAAACGTCAGGGGTCTAGAAACAGAGGGCGGGGCATTTCTGGGGATGGTAGAAGAGGGGAGGGACCAGTGTTCTGAGTCCCGCCCTATTCCTGTTGCCCCGGGAAACCCCGGGTTGTAACAATAACCCGCTGACGCGCTCCTGGGAGGGATCCTTTGAAGGCTCTGGGCGGGACAGTCCCGCTGTGCACCAATGGGAGCACTCGGGATCCGCCCCCACGTCGCCCTCCCCCGGAGCCCGGCAGGGGGCGGGGCCGCCCAGCCACTTCTCGCCTGCTCCCTAGGGGGCGCTGTGGCGCGCGGGGCTTCGGTGGGGTCGCCCTTAGCGGGAGCTCCGCGCCCCCCACAGTCTGCAGGCGGGGCACCCAGTAAGCAAGGATTCCGCGGCTCCGGGCGAGCACGCCCCGCCTCCTTCTGCGCCGGGCCCGCCCCGTCCCCGTCCCCCGCCCATCCCGAGGTGCAGCCGGCGCTGAGCGCGGCAGGCGCGGGAGCTGGCGCTGGAGCCGGAGCGGCGGCGGCGGCGGCGGCGGCATTCACCGGGCGGCGGCGGAGCGGGCTCTGGCACGGGCTCGGGCTCCGGCATGGTGCAAGCCAGCTCCGTCCCGGGAGAGCGGGGCCCGCGCGCGGGACCGGCGCCCGCGGAGCGGCGGCAGCGGCGGTGGCGGTGGTGGCTGCGAGCACAGACAGGCGGCAGGTGCTAGAAGCCGGGCTGGGCGAGGTGTGTGCCCGCTGGGCTCCCGGGCCGCCGCCCCCTCACTGCCTGGGTCTTTGCCTCCCTCCGTGCTCGCCAGTTCGTCCAGCCCCCTGCCTCCGCGCCCCGGCCCATGGCGCCCCGCGGTTAAGCCGGCGCCCGCCAGGGACCCCTCCCGCGGGCCTCCCCGGGGCGCGCAGATCTCAGAACCGCGCGCCCACCCTCGGCGGAGCCTCCCTCCCTGCCTCGCCCGAGCCGGGCGGGACCATGGCTGCGAAGCTGCGAGCGCATCAGGTGGACGTGGACCCGGACTTCGCGCCGCAGAGCCGGCCGCGCTCTTGTACCTGGCCCCTGCCGCAGCCGGACTTGGCCGGCGACGAAGACGGGGCGCTGAGCGCAGGGGTGGCCGAGGGCTCCGAAGACTGCGGGCCGGAACGCAGGGCGACGGCCCCAGCGATGGCCCCGGCGCCGCCGCTGGGCGCGGAGGTCGGACCGTTGCGGAAAGCAAAGAGCTCCCGACGGAACGCGTGGGGGAACCTTTCCTACGCCGACCTCATCACCAAAGCCATCGAGAGCGCCCCGGACAAGAGACTCACGCTCTCGCAGATCTACGACTGGATGGTCCGCTACGTGCCCTACTTCAAGGATAAAGGCGACAGCAACAGCTCGGCCGGCTGGAAGGTGGGGCGTCCGGGCTCCGGGCAGGCCACAGGGAGGGAGGCTTTGGAACACCACTAGGGGTCATGGAGTGCGCGCCCAGGGCGTGGGGCCGGTCTGTTGACAGGCGGGGGCGTGCTCGCAGCAGCTGTATTCATTCATGGCCCCTAGGAAGGAAGCGCGGGATTGGAGGTCTGGTAGGGGGGATACCCTTTTGAGTCAGCCCGGAGAAACACCTCTAGCCTGTCCTTGAGGGCAGAGTAGCACAACTCATTTCCAGGCCACGGATTCCGGGGCGCCCCCCTTTGCTTTGTGTGACTTGTTTTACCCTCTCCACCAGGATACCCGCTTTAAAGAGCTCGAGTCATGACCTGGGGGCTCCTGGCTGCTTCCCCTCCCAAATCCCTCCCTGCCCTTCCTGGAGCCGGCCCTGTGGTGAAGAGTGCTAACAGACCATGGGCCCCCGCAATTCTTTCTGTGGTGTCAAGAGTTCATCCTGGAGCACCAAGTAGTCTGGGTGAAAAGCCTGGCAGGTCACCTGAGATGAGTTCTTCATGGGGCAGGTGTTGTCAGCCCCTTCCTGGTACAGCATGGGGGTGGGCGCTTAGTGATCCTTGCTGGTACTGGAAAGCTGTTGAGGCCTGGGGGGGGGGGTCTATCTCTACCCACTCGAGGCAACTTATCTCCCACCTCCCTGGCTCTCTGGGCCCAGATGCACTTAAGGAGTGGGGTGCCCGAGGGAGTCCTCAGTGGCAGGCGGCGGCAAGCGGAGAGCCATCTTGGGAGAAGGCTTGGATGGGGGCTTCACTGGATCGTAGCTTCTAGATCCAGCTCCTCCTCTGGCCATCTTGTTGGGAAATGGGGCCAGCTTATGCATTTGAGGGTGAGGAGGCTTGAGGGCACCACTTGTGGGAGAGGGAGCCACTGCGAGGAAGACATGCCTGTCTCCGGGGAGGAGGCTGTGCAGGGTGAGGTCTGAGGAGAGAGGTCAGGGGCTGTGTCCATGGGCAGCTCCACATGCAGTTGGCTGCACTGTCCTGCTCTGGGAGCCTGTGGCTCTTGGGGTGGCTGTGTGCTGGCATTTTCTTTGGCTCTCCTTGACCGTTATGGGGCAGGAACACAGGACAGAGGAGCAGACCCGAGTCTCATCCCACCCGGTCTCCATCCTCCCCCGCAGCTCAGTTCCTACCTGAACATAACTTCCTCTCAAGTGTGTCCTGCCCTTGGGCTCCCCCCTCCTTCTGTTTCCTGAGTCCACCCTTCCACTCCTTCCTGGAGATGTAGTCGCTGTCCTCAGGGGCACAGAGCCCCAATGCCTCCTCCAAGAAGCCTTCCATTAACCCTTGTTAGTTAGCTCAGGACTCCCCCCCCCCCTTTTTTTTTTCTGGTCCTGAGGCATGCATTGTGGAGCAATCGTGTGCCTTGCTTCTCTCTCTCTCTCTCTCTCCCTCCTTCACCTTTGAAAGAAGGTATCAGTGTCAGGACCATTCTGTACCCACAGCACCTTACATAGAGTCCAGTCCCAGCAGCCATTAGTGAACGTGGAGTGAGAGTAAAGAGATGGGTGGGTGGGAAAGAGGATGTGGGTTGTGTAAAGAGTAGATTGGGAGGGCTTCCTGTAAGAGGCAGAGCTCGAGCGGGTTTGGATGGATGAAGGAGACTGGGGGAAGATGGGAAGCAGAGACTTAAAGCTAGAAGCCAGGAGACAGCTGTAGTTCCCTGAGCAAGCACGTTGGGGCCAAGCTCTGTGCCAGGCTCTTCCCGTTTCCTTAAAGCTCTCAGTAGTCCCGGAGCTGGGTTTTACCTATAACCATTTATAGGGGAGGACTCTGAGGCCCGGGGCACAAGAGGCAACCACCCTAGTCCCACAGCTAGAAAACGGGCAAGCTGGACTCCAACCCAGGCGTGCCACCTCTGCAGGTCCTACCGAGCCTCTGGAACATGTCCGTGCTGGCACTGGTGAGAGTGAGATGCTGGTGGCCTTGAGCAGGGCAGACATAAACCTTGGGCTATGATGGCAGTGTGCTTGGAGATAATTGAGCCCCATGAGTTCACTTCTCAAACTGTGAGACTGGGGCCTTGGGAGGTAATAGGACTCTCTCCTGAGGGTGTCAGAAAGCAGCAGGCTCTGGACAAGGGCCCAAGGTTCTTGTCTGCCCACTGCACCACACTGCTGGGGACACACCGGCCCTCCCCATACCTCACTCCCAGACCTGGACTGGGGCACTGGGCCCGCAGGCCCAGGTTTGGGCTTCTGCTCTGGAAGGAATCTAATCCACGCTGTCTCCCCTTTCACCCTTCTGCTCCCCCAGGGTGCCTCCTTTCTCGCTCATTCCTGTAACTTCCTGCCCTTGAACCCCTTCTGGCACTCCCAGGCAATTCCTCCAGAGGCCTGGAGGAGGAGCTATCTCCAATTCGCAATTAATCTCAGCTTGACCAAGGCTGGGAACACCTCAGGTGCCAGGGCTGGGGATCCATTATCCCTTCACCTATTCCATCCTCCACAAAAGTGTTGCCCTTGAAACCCTGAGAGGCACAAAACCTTGATTCCATGTGAGTTGGGGGGGGTGCACTATGACTCCTTAAGGGGACCTAAGTTCTTGGCCACACCTTCAGGAGGCAGCTTCCACATTCTAACCCTGTGTTTTGAGCCTGGAAAGGCTGGTGGGTGAGGCAAGGGTTTGGGGGGAAAGTGGGTTCCATGTTCTAGGGAGTCAGATGTTCCCTCATAGAGGAGGTGGCACTTGATCTGGACTGTCTTCTTGGTTAGGGAAAATTAGGGAGGTAGTTTTGCGAGGGGTGAAGGGACTGCATGTCCAAGGACAGGAAGGAGAGACGGTGCCTGCCGGGTTTGGAGGGCTTTGTAGTTGTAGACTAAAACCCAGGCTGTCGGGGAAAGTGGTCCTGGAAAGCTCGAGTGCTCTCTTCCAGAAGGGAAGGGCTGATGTACTGGGCCTTTGCCCCAAAGTCCCATTTGTGACGAGGAGTGGGGGTCTCAGCGCTGCAGAGGACAGCCACCGGCTCAGAGCACCCAAACCAGTCAAAGGCCTGGAAAGTTAGGACTACTTGGGATTCCACCAGAAGGGCTAGTCCCCTTCCCCTGGGGACAGAAGGTGTCAAGGCCTGGGGGTCAGGGCTTTGCCAGGAGTGGACTGGTCCAAGAGTTGTGGCTCTCAGAGTAAAACCTCGGGTTCCCTCTCAGCTGCTCCATAAGCTCCACCTTCCCTTGGCCTTGGCCTCTTACGGGAAGCCTTCCTGGCTGCACGGTCCTGCCACTCCTTCCACTGAAGGCCTCTGGAGTTGTTCAACTCCTTTTGTGTTAACTGGCTGCCAGTCCTTGGGGAGCTCCCAGGCCAGGCCTGGGCGCCTCCCATTTCTGTCCCTAGGCCCAGAGGGGAGGAGCCCAGTGGATGGGGACTTCCCCTCTCCCTCAAGGGCTGGAGCAGCTTAGCTGCTGGAGGGTGGGATCAGAAGGCGGGTGCTAGCCCCATCTGGCCCAGGCTTGGCCCTGTAAGTTCCAGGTGGGGCGGGGGCTTGAATGAGGGGCTGATCCCAGAGGCCAGCAGCAGGGTCCTGCTCCTGGCGCTGAGCAGCGGTTGGAGAGTAGCGCCCCCTCCCCTCAGCCCTCTCCACCAGGGCGCCTTCCCCCTCCTTTGTCCTCGGGGATCCCCAGCCCCAAGGGCTTGTGGGGGTGCGGGAGGAGGCGGTGTGAGTCCCGATTGGGGGGGTGTCCTCACCCCCCCTCACTGCACGAGCGAGGGGCTGGCAGCTGCCCGCCTCCTGGGCACGAGCCCGTGCCAGCCGCTCCTGGCACAGTTGCTGGCACGCCCGGCAGACTCCCACGGCCACCTGCTCACACCCACCCACGAGCGCTGGCGCGCTGCGGGCCCTTCCGGCTTCCCGGGCCTCCCGGCGCCCCTCCCCCGACGCTGTGCCCGGACCCCCCTCCCCAATTCTCGGCTTCCTTGGGCCGGCCCTATGCGACCCGGGCCCCCACCCCACACAAGTTGGGGAGCTCCCGAGGCTGGGATGCTGGGGGCCTCCGGGGTTGCCGCGCCGCGGGGGAAGTGGGGGCCGAGAGGCAGCAGACAGACCGACAGACAGGGTGAGGGCCCCGCCTGCCACCTGGCGCCGCTCCAGCGGGACGATGGCGGGCAGCGCCGTGCCAGGCGGTAATTGCAGACAGACTAATTTAAAGAGATGAGACGGTTATTTTTAACTCGCGTTAAGGTAATGAACAGCGCGGGGGGTTTGTGGGTTCGAAAGTTCAGCACCCTCCAGCCCCCACTTGATGCGGGTGGGGGCTCTCTGCAGACCTTGAGGGCTACAGCCTCCGGACTCAGTCGGGTGTAGTGCTGAGGGGAACGAACGGAGGAACTGAGAAGCAGAGAGGCCCTGCCAGAGAGAGTCCAGAGCTAGTGAAAGGACCATCATGCACCAAGCACGTGTCCCACCTACTGCCCGTTCTCACCATTCTCCCATTCTCACCACTGCCCTCTTCTCCAGATGTGGAAGTGACTTGCCTTGAGGTCACATGCCTAGCAAGTACGAGGCACAAGCAGTAGAACCCAATTCTAGCCCCCCAAACTCTAGCATTTTCCACGCCATTGGGTAGGGGTGGGGGTACCTTACTTGTTGTTGGGAAGGGTTTGGATTTGGAAAGGGTTGGGGCTCCTTCCTGCGGCCCACCATCTCTTGTTTTTGAGGGGTGGCTGGTAATGGCCATCAACCTAGGTTTAGGGTTTGTCCGGGCCTAGCTCGGGCTGAGGGGTGGTCAGGAACGGAGGGTGGCAGTGAGCCTCTAAGCAGACCCACGAGCTCTCCTACACCTGCTGTGGACCTGCCTCCTGCTTAGGGGCTGAGTGACTGGGACACAGGGGAGTGTGGGGCTGACACCTCCCCGTTAGAGCCCCTTCCATCCCCAGGTCAGACTTTGAGTCACTGAGGAAGTTGGAGAGTATGAGGCAGGTGCCAGCCTCCCTCCCTCTCCTCTAACGAATTCCCCTCTGGGGCTGCCATTTAATGGCAAGACACGCCCTGGAAAGGCTTATGTTCTCCCTGGCAGAGCCCTGAAGCGTCACCCACTGTGTGCAGGTGTCACCGATTGTGGTCTTTTGGAGTCAGGGCTAGGTAAGGGCGGGCAGAGCCCGCTGTGGGGAACATGATTCAGTGTTTGAGAGCTGGAGTGAATCCTCCCTTTCTCGTTCTGGTCCTCAGGGTCCTCCCCCATGAGTCCAAGGGACCTTAACACAGTCTCCAGGCCCTTCGGTCCTGTGTTTTACAAACCTGTTGGTGCTAGGAGCCGAGAGGTTCATGGTACTGCAAGGGTTTCTCACTGTTGGACACACCTGTGAGTATGAGTGTGGATAGTCTTGAACCTGAGCCTCCTACTTAAAGATGCCTGTCCCTGCTCATGGCAATACCCAGGTGGCAACCATTCTGCTAGCACAAGGGAGTGTGCCTGACAGCCCCAGATGTCCCCAGAGCAGGCAGATGGGGGGCTCAGGGTGTTGGGTGGGCATCAGCTTGGGCTCTAGGGCCTGAGGAGGGTGCTTGGGGGGGACAGCTGGATCTGGAGCACCCCCCTTCTCCTGGCACCCCGGTTACCATGGAAACCCACTCCTGTTTGGGAGGGTTTGGCTGTTTGCTGCCTCTCCCCACCCCCCAACCCATATGTGGAGGTGGGAGGGGGCCAGGTGGTGTGTGGGGGTGGGGCCTCCCACACCCTACCCCCAGGGCCTCCCTCCTTACTAGGAGAAGCCTTCCTGGTCTCTAAGGGGGCTGCCTCTTATGGGAAGGGGAATGAGAAGAGACTGGGTGCTAGGCAGCCAGCCCTATCATTTGCAAATGTTCTCCCATTTCATCCTTTTTTTAATCCTGCCACGTATGCATTTGTAGTCCCATTTTGCGGTTGAGGAAGTCAAGGCATAGCTGGGAGAAGGCAGAGGCTAGATTTAGATGCCAACCTATCTGTTTCTGCCCCATTTCTCCACTGTCTTCCACTGTCGGTGCCGTCTCTCTCCCACAGAGTAGCTGGCCTTCCCGCTCCAAAATCTTCAAGGTCTGTTTTAGAACTCTCAGACTACTAAGTTCCCCCTGGAAGCCAACAGAGCCAAAACTACTCCGGGTCCCTGGGCCCTCTGCTGGACTTCTCTGGACCCCACCTCCCGTCTGTGTTTCCTGCCACCTCTATGCTCAGGCACCCTCAACGCTTAGTTTCTCAGCCCACACCCACTGCCATCCTCACGTGCCTACTGAGGCAGCTGTCCTTGATTGATCCCTTGGGATACCCTTTGGAAAAAACAGCCAGGGGGCTTGAGTATTTTGATTGAAGTCACCACCAAGCAGGTGGTTCTGGGAGCCAATGCATCTCCTCAAGGATCCTTAGTTGTCCACAGGCCCGGCTTATAATCAGAGAGACCCCGGAAGCTTTTCACTGTCACACTTTCCAACCCCCACCTCAATTCTTTGGGCAAGAGCTCAGATCTATGTTTTATCAGGTATGACTGGTGAGCATTCAGAAGTCACTTCTTAGATGGTGGCCTCCCAGACTCCCGGCCTCCTCCTACCCACCCTGTGTGGATCAGCTTCTTCCCTAACCTGCTTCCTAGTTGAGTCCATGCTCCTTTTCCTTCCTACTGTCCTGGGGACTTGGACCCATGGCATCAGTTTCAGTGGCCTGAGCTGGTGCCCCAGCATCTATGCCTATCCAATGTATCAGCATCACCCCATGTAAGAGAGAAGGGAGCCACAGGCAGAACTGGCCCGTGCTGCTCCTCCCAGCCTTTGATGCGGGATAGAGGGAGGTGTTGGAGGCTGATGCTCAGAATGCGCTCTGGGCCTGGTGTGTGAAGAGAGTGACAGTCACAGATCTGCCCTAGCTGGGTCCCCACTGGTGGGAGAGAACATTTGTACAGCCCAGCACTGTCTGTCCATCCTTGGGAAGCCTGGTGCGATTCTCCAGGCCCAGCCCCCAACGTTGTCAACATTTCCTGCCCCCTTCAGTCCTTTGACACTTGCTTTAGCCACCTTGAACTTCTAGCTCGGGATCCCACCTGCCATGTGCCAACAGATGATACATTCATTGAGTTTTCACAGTTGATTTATAGTACTGTTATTGTGGCTGTCTATCCCACTAGCAGATGAGGAAACTAAGAAAGAAATCAAGAGGCTTCAACTATGTGAGGCAGCACTGGAATGCCCCCGGGCTGGCTTCACCTTGGTTCAGCACTCTGGCCAGGCCAGTTCAAGCTGGCTTTCTGCCCCTGTGACTGTGTTTGTGCTCTCTCTTGAAGTTTGGCTCAGGAGCTTCTAGCTTGGGGAGTAGACCCTGCTCCCCAAGGCTGCCTTTCCCAGACAGTGCCCCAGAGGCAGGGACAGGCCAGTTTTCCTGTTTCCCTGGCTAACAGACCCAGGTCTGAGGGTACTGTAATCCAAGGCTAGGCCAGTGGGCACCTGCTGTGGGAAGCTGTCAGGACTGGTGCTAACCTTGAAGGTCTGAGTGAGCAAGCTTGGGAGATGAAGACACAAAGACACAACTCTGGACAAACATCATCAGGTCAGGGCAGGACAGAAGGTCAGATCATCAGGTGTGGATGTGTAGAGGCAGGGAAACAAGGGAGGGTCAAATCCCTGGGGCTCTTAGAGGGAACCCAACAGGAGTAGAAGCTAGAAAAGTAAGAGTGGCTTGCTATGGCAGGCGAGCTCAGACTCAGAGCTGGCACTCCGGGTGGGAGTGAGAGATGGGAATGACACCGGCAGACAAATTGCTCAAGAGAGACTGGTGTGGCAAGGGCACAGCGGGGTGAGACCAGCGGCTGAGCTTGAGTTAGGGTCCAGGTGCCAGGCTGAGTTCTCTGCAGCCAGCCCACCATGCTTTAAGACACTCTGGAGAGGCCAGCTGGGTTGTGTGTGTAGCAAGGAGCTTGGGAAGCCAGTGGCACCAGCGGAGCCTGGTTCTGCTTCCGTTCTTTGGAGACCTGGGTAGATCCAGCGCTAATCACCTCCTCTGCAAAATGGGATGACAAGCCATGTCTGAGCTTCCTTAAGAGTTTCAGGCAAGATGCCTATGAAGTCCCCAAAAAGTTCTTATCAGAGGTCACTGCTGTTATTCATTGCTCTGTGAAGAAAAGAGCTGCCTGCCAGTGTATAGGGTAGGACTTCCTGTGCATGCCTGTGAAAACACTCTGTGTGTGTGTGTGTGTGTGTGTGTGTGTGTGTGTGTGTGTGTGCACGCGCGCATGCATGTAGTCCCTTTCTATTCTGGTCCCTGAATGCAGCATGTGAGAAATGTTGGAAGCCCAATCTTCTCCCTGCCCTTAGTTTGGTCCATTACTACTGAGACTCTAGAACCTTCCTTGTGGCCTTGCAAGGAATATGGAGCAGATTTAAGGCTCTGCATGTGTGCGTGTTTCTGTGTGTGCATGAGAACGCAGGTGGGCTATGTGCGTGGAGACCAGGTGTTCGTGGGTGGTGCCTTTCTCTATTGCTCTCAGCCTTATTTTTTGACACAGGGTCTCTTAGTGAGCTCTTCTGTTTTACCTAGACTGTCTGTCTGGGGAGCACCAAGGATCTACTTTTCTCGGACCCCAAGCCCTGGAGTTAGGGCTGTATGCTTCTACACCTGGCTCTTTCATGGATACTGGGGAGCTGAGCTCAGGTCCTAGTGTGTATGCAGCGAACGCTTTCCCATTGAGACATATCGCCAGCCCCAAGGATCCTCATTTTCACAGATAAGAAAGCCTCTTGTTCAAGGCAATCCTCAAGCCTAGGGATGCCTGTTCCTGGCATACTAGATTCTGTTTGCCCCACTGCCAGGCTGTGTGACCTTGGGAAAAGACCATTGCCACTCTGGCTCCTGGTTTTCCTCCTCCAGCAATCTGGGAAGCTCTGAGGCCTCCTCCTTCTTCCTCCTGTCCCCTCCTCTGTCCTCAGCTGGCCTTGCCACCACCTCCTCTTGTAACCTGAGCTGGGCCTTAGGGAGGAGGGGCTTGCCCTCTGCCAGAGGCACCTGCCAACTAAGCAGATGTGAAGATGGAGGCCCCAGCAGGGAGAGTGAGGACTTAATGCCAGCTAGGCCGGGACTGGGGCAGCCACACTTAGCACTCCCGGCCCGGCCCCTGGCCTCTGGCCCTGGAGCTCACCCAAGCTCTTGTTCGTTTTTTCAGTGGACATTTGTAGTGCTCCAGTATGTCCTGAAGGACCTCTGAGGCTTCAGGAGACAGATGGCAAATGAGCTTGCTGCCCTGGTCTGGGTGGGCTGCCCTGGGCTCTCGGAGCTCCTTGTCGTGGAAATAGAGAGCCAAGGGCAGCCTCTGGGGGCAAGGCCAGTGTCTGTGCGGGTGGCTGTGCCCCTGGGAGAGCAGATGGTTCTCTTGGCACCATGCCTGCTCCTCCTCTTTCTCCCCCAGGAGCCAGCCTGCAAGGCTTGGGCACAGCTGCTAGGCCTTTCCCAGAGCTGGGCTCAGGGCAGGGCTGACTGAGTGAGGTCACTGCAGCTGCTCCCAGGGCCTGGGCAGGGGAACAGGGAGGAGCTGCCTGCAGATAAGGGAGGTGATCAGACTAGAGGGATGCCATGCCAAGTCTGAATGGCTTTGTAGCTAGAGGTCCTGGGGAGGGGCAGCTGAGCCAGTTGGTCAGCCCTACTTCGGTTCCAGGACAACCCTGGAGCTTCTTCCTAGCCGAGGCTTCTCCTTAGAGCGGTAGCTCTCAACCTTCCTAAGGCTGTGACCCTTTAAAACAGTCTCTCATGTTGTGGTGACCCCCAATCATAAAGCCATTTCATTGCTACCCCATAACCGTAGTTTTGCTATCGTTATGAATTGTAAATATCAGATATGCAAACCCCAAAGGGGTTTCGACCCACAAGTTGAGAACCACTGATTTAGAGGTGCCTCAGAGGCTCTGGATTGGCACCTGTGAAATGAGGATACTAAGCTCAGAAGGTTGGCTCAAAGACTTGGTGATGTAGTCATAACATACGGTGATAAAGCGATAGTATTTAATATATGGTGATCTTACCCAGCCATGGTGATCCTAGCACTGGGGAAACTGAGACAGGAAGACTGTGCAGCCAGGCTGTGTAGTGAGACCCTGTTTTAATAAAAGAAAAAAAAAAAGTAGTCTTTTCCCCTTATTATGCTAAATTCTCCTGAGGAGCGAGGAAGCTCCCAGGAAGGCACAGGAGGCCATGGTAGCAGGAGCCCCTGGGGAAACCGGTGCCAAAGGGGAGGCTCAAGAGGACCCTGGTTGCTGGTGGCAGAGTCTTAGGACTTGCCTAGCACTAGTATCAGGCATAAGCAGTCAGACACTACTTCCTGTACACTTCCTGTGGCCCCCACTAACTTTGGTGGAGGAGACAGACTCAGGGATAGCTGAAGTCCAGTCTGCCGTTACCAGGGTTGTGGGGAGGCTAGCTAGCTCTGAGGCTCGTTGGGAGTGGTTCAGAAGGGGCCCAGAGCAGACCTGGGTGGAGGAACAGAACCTGTGGGGAAGAGGAGGAGGGACAAGAACATGAGAACAAAGTGTGCTGAGGCACCAGGAGTGGGCATGACGGTGGAAGCCCAGAGAGGTCTGTTGGTTTGGAGAATGTGGCTCTGGAGTATCTGGAGTTGTACCCAAGCCCAAGCTGTGGAGCAGGGGTGAGCTTGGACTCCTGATGCTGGTCTGTCATTTGTGGAGGCTGGTTAAGTGAGCTCTTCTGTGTGTGGGGAAGGGAGGGGAGAGAGGAATAGGGTTGTGTAGTTTGGCCCTTGACTTCATGTCTTGCTTCAATATTTAGTTTGTCCTGGATCCTGGCTGCGCACTGCTGTTCCACTGATGACCCTAAGCCCACTTATGGGTACTTGTGGCTCTTTGCCTCCACTGCCCTTTTACCCCTCCTCCATAGCAGACCTTAGCACCCATGATTTGCTCATGGCCTTCAGATCTTGACGTCATCTACTAGGAAGCCTGCCTGGACTGAATAGCCCAAGTCCACCCCAGACAAAAGGGCAAGTGTCCTCCCCTTCCCCGGAGGCTGTGGGTTTGTCTGACTCAGATGTGTGCTCCTGGAAAGGCTGCGGGGGAGGGGATTAGGGGAGGGTTGCTCTAGGAATGGAGTGACAGGTAAGCCACAATTGTGGCTGTTCTTGGGGCTCTGAACCAAGAAGGATGAGAGCTGTGTCTGTGCAATCCTCCCTGTGAGTGCCGGGGTTGGAGCAGGGAGATCAGAGACCCACAGGTGGTCTCTAAAGCACGGGGGGGGGGTATCTAGAGCTGGGACATCGTCAACATCGCACAGACAAGGTTAGTCTCCTAAGGTTTTGCCGAGGTTTTGCCTGTGATGGAGCCTGTAGAGTCGTCTACACCTGCTGGTGATGGGTGGGAGAGTGGAAGACCCAGGACTGAACTCACCATCTCGGAATCCCCCAGGGACCAGGGAGAGCAGAAGGCAGTGATGGGTACAGAGTTTGCATATCCTGTCATTGGTGGGAGCCAATACAGGGATGACTCCTGGGATGGCCAGTGGGACAGTGGTAGGAAGAACATAGGCTTCGGAGTCTAATAACCGGAGACCCGAATCTGGCTTCCTCGCTTCCAGCTTTGGGGCTTCAACCTGGGAGTCACTAAATTCACCAGAGCCTCGATTTCCCCTTTGTAAACCAGTGGTCTCTTCCTGTGGGATGACTGTCAAGATAAAAGAGCCTCGCCTACACCCGGCACGAAGCAGGTGACGCCTTCCTCCTGCCTCAGTACCAGAAGCACATGCCATCGGCACGCTTGAGCTGAGCTGGCTCCCAAGAGCAATTGTGTGCGCTTCTTTCCAGTTTTTCACTCTGTGACTTCACACTGGCAGCTTCGATAGGCTACGATGGGAGGATCCATGCCACAAAGCAGCAACAGCTACAAATCAATCAGCTGGGTTTCCTTCCTCCTGGCGAGCTGCTTGTTAAACATTTGCTGGCTTACCACTGAATGTCTGCCACCACCGCCCCCGCCCCGGCCCCAGGACAGCCTTCCTCATGCCCCCTTCCCAGAATCACAGGACAACAGCAGAAAGCATAGAAGTCCACATCCCAGAATGCACTCTGTTGGCCCTCTACAGTCCCAGCGGGGACAGAGTGAGAGCTGAGATAGCGGTGGAGCTCTGGTTAGGTCAAGTAACTTAAAAAGGGAAGTCCATAGCGGCCCCACCCCCCACCCTGCTTCAGTCTGGAAAAAGCGCATATAGTTGAAGCGTCATGCAGCCCCTTGCAGGCCGGGACACCAGATGAGGGGACAGCTCTCTCTTCCTTCCACTCATCTTTTTCCACCCCTCTGCCAAAACCTGGCAGGTCCTGGCTAGAGAAGTAAGATTGGATGAGGTTGAGCTGTTGGGGAATGAAGCTGTGCTGGGAGGAGAAATGAGGTTGTACCGGAAGATAAACGAGGTGGTACTGTCAGGGAATGAGGTGGTACTAGGAGGCAAGGTGAGGCTGCATTATTAGATAAATGAGGTTGTACTGTCAGGGGGATGGAGTGTGCTTGTAGGAGAGATGGCGCGCTGCTGGGTCAGCTGGGTTGCACCATCAGAGAACACAGCCACACCACAGGAGAAGGAGCGTGTCGGACTTGGAGGATAAATGAGGGTGTCCTGCTGGATAAATGAGGGGCCCCGTCAGGTGAATGGAGTGCTGTTAGCAAATGAGGTTGTACTTGCTGGAGAAATGGGACCGGTGTGCTGGATAAATGGGGTTGTGCTGTCGGATGAATGCATTACTGCTCGTGGGCAAAGGGTGTCCTGGGAATAGATGAGGGTGTCCTGACGGATAGATGAGCTGTCACCTCCAGATGGATCAGACCCTGTCCGGGTGGGAGGCACCGAGGTCAGGTCATTCTGACCCTCTGGAGCTCCTGGAGTGTCTTCTGGCCTAGGGGAACGGTGCTGTGGGAGGTCTGGGTGTGAGCCAGCCTGGGGCAATCTGAGCAGGTGGAGGAGGCCTGGGAAGGCAACAGCTGCCTGTGAGCATGCTGGGAGGCCTGTCCTTCCTCTACCATAGAGGGCCCGACTCCTCCTGAATCCCTGCTTGCTTCTCATTCTATCCTGAGTCTGCTTCCTAGCCCAGTTCGGAAAAGTCCCTATGGTGTGCCAGCCTAGACTGGCTCACTCAGATCCCCCTACAACCCACTCTTATGTATGTATGACTTTTATCCCTTCATGGAACACAAACTTTTAAGTGCCTAGTATATGCCAAACACATGAAATACAGAAAAAAAAAAATCGAGGGAAGGGTGGGAATGGAAGTCACTACTCTCACAGAAGTTCTAAGGCCACGAGACAGTAATAAAAGGCCAGCAGACACTAAAACGGGATCAATAAATTATAGAGGCCGAATATCCCTTACCACAAATGCTTGGCCACAGACGTGTTTCCGATCACAAAATTCCTTTGGATTTTTTGGGATATTTGCATAGACTTTGAGCATCCCTAACCCACAAATCTGAAAGCTGTAACTTGAAAGTTGGCAGATTTTGGAGCACTTCAGATGTAGGATTTTCAAGTAAGTGTTCATTAAGTATTCATTTCAACCTGTATTCACCCAGAAGGTGATAGCCTTAGAAAAATTTAGACTGGGGAGAGGAAGATGAGCGAGCTCTATGAGCATCTAGGGGGAAGGGCATCGGGCCTGCGGGTTGGAGGCAAAGGAGGGAGGGTGGAGGGTGACACCTGAGAGGTCATGGGGGGCGCGTGGGCTGTGACTGGGCCTTTGTTCATTGAGGCGGGGAGGGAGGGATCTCTGGTGGTTAAGCAGGACTGTGAAGGTGCTGCAGGAAAGCAAAGGGGGAAGTCATAGCTGGTGAGGGAACTGGAGTTCCAAAGTACCTTGCCTTTGGGTTGCACCATTCCTGTGTGTGTGTGTGTGTGTGTGTGTGTGTGTGTGTGTGTGTGTGTGTGGTTGAAACTGGCATCTGGATTGAGTGCCAGAGCCCAAGCTCTTGGCCATATGCCATTCCTGTCAGGCATCTCTCCCTAGTGGGTGGGCCCCAGGAGGGTATTCACCCAGGCCCAGGTTCTGAGGAAGAACGGGGTAGCATGAATAACTTGCTGTCCTTTCTTCTGCCCGAACATCATTTTCCTGGGGCCCCAGATCAGGGAGGTCCTATCTTCCCTAGGAGGCTATGCCAAGCCTACATGTACATGTGGGATGTGGGAGGCCCCAGAAGCTGAGCCCAACCCTGGGCATCGAGGGAACTTGGGCATGCCTGGGCCGTGGCTGGTGGTGGTGGGTTGCTAAGCGACTCCAAGAGGGAGCCCTAGTTACTGCTGCCTGGCAGAGGCATCTCCCTTTTCTACTCCCCTCCCCTCCTTCGTGGCCTCTGGCCTCCCGGGAGGCCATGTGGGCAAATCAGAGTTGTCATCAGCGCTTGCCACTGGATGCTGGCTGGCAGCTCTGATTGGCACCAGGTGTCCAGGCCCTAAGGAGATATACTGAGGTGGAGGGTATGAGCCTCTCTCAGGGGCACAGGCCTGTTGCTTATCTAGTACAGAGGGCAGCTTAGCAGCCAGAGGCCTAAGTCTCCCCTCAGTTCCAGGCCACCTCTCTGGGTAACCCAGAGAAAAGCCTGGCACCTCTCTGAGCTCAGCTGCCCCATCCATCTGGCTGGTGGAACCCACAGGGCCTCATTCACGGACAGTGAAGGTGCTGAATGGGCAGGGCTTCTCCATGCTGAGGGCCGGTGTGTATAATAATTCAGATTTGCGTCAGATTTTCATTTATGAGAAGAGAGTCCTACTTTGAAGGGGGGGGGGAATGGATGGGGATGGGGGACAGGACGGGACAGGATGGGAGTTGTATAGACTTCTAGATTAGACCACTTCAAAAACTGTCCAGTGTCAAACTGTAAAACTCTTTGAGTGCAGCTGGCCCAGGTCATCAGCGTGCATAAAGAGACAGCCCTGGAGAGGAGGGTGAACATTCCCTAGGCCAGACTTGGTAGACTGGGTGGGAGGAGTGCTAAGTTGGGGATCAGGAGGCCTGGATGCATATCCTATGATGACAGGTCCTAGGCCATCTTGGAGAGAGCTATGGCATGAGGCTGGGGCTTGAACTCCCAGCCTCCTGGCTGAGCCCAGGGTAGGGACAAGGGGAAAAAGCTGCAAACCTCCACGAACCTTTACACGGTTCTAAAGAAGGGGAGGGATGGTGTG
Organism: Psammomys obesus; assembly: GCF_907164565.1. Classification (NCBI taxonomy): domain Eukaryota; kingdom Metazoa; phylum Chordata; class Mammalia; order Rodentia; family Muridae; genus Psammomys; species Psammomys obesus. Next base: position 1,182,476 of record NW_026591598.1, on the reverse strand, counting down.
CTTGAATTGCAGGCTAAGTTCTAAAAAGGAAGCCCAGAGCTTGTAGGCAGTCTTGACCTTGCAGCCCACACCCAGCCTTCCAAATGGGCGGCTCCTGGGCATGTTCTGCATGGGAGGTTTGAGGAACATGGGAGTACAGGCTTTCTACGAGTCTTTGCAGACTCTCTGACCTTCCCTGGCCCATGGCAGAATGGAATGTCCTCTACAAAGACCAACCTGAAATCATATTTGGCTCAGTTCCTCACAAGCTTCGAGGCCTCGGCAGCTCAGCCTGTGAGCCACACCCTCCTCATTTGGAACTAAGGATCCCAGGCCCTGACCCTATAGGGTTTAGCATAATGAGTATGGGAGATAAGTGCTTAGGGCTCTCAGGGACAAATGGACTGGTACCGTCTAGGTGCCGTTACCTAGCAGCACCCTCCCTCCCCGCCAGCACTCTGAGCCAGACTGACACACAATGACCTAAAGCAGTATTGCCTGATGGACCTCCATTCCAGCAGGACTGGGAAGGTGGGAGGTGGAGCTTCTGGCAAGGCAGATAGTCCGAGGGGAAGAGAGTTAGGCCTCCTAGGGACTGAACACAGGTGTGGAGGAGGGGCAGGGAGCCAGGTGCATGGGCGGGCCAGGGAAGGCAGTATCCACCTGGGGGAAGACCACTCCCTGGGGGTCCAGCTCCCCTCCTCTCCGGGCCCCAGGAGAAGCCAGGCAGGGCAAGGCTGGCAAGCTCCAGCTGTTGCCTCCCAAGTCCATAAAGTGCCATAGACAGCCAGCCTGGTGAGACATCAAGAGCAGGAGAAAGGATCTCTGGAGACTGATGGGGACAGGAGGCAGGAGGGAGAAGCCAGGCAGATTAGTGGTTAGGGTGTGCCTAGGCGGATTAGCAGGTTAAGAGCGGGTCCAGAAGCTTGGGCAGAGCTGGAGTGGTGCCTGGCATCACTACCTAGCTGTGAGGCTGTGGGCAAATTACATCATGCCTGTCATGTGGTGGATGAAATAGGGGAATGCTGGCCTCCCCCTGTGGTGGATGCCCAGCACAGCTTAAGTCTTGTTTAGGAGATGGTGACCAAACGGGTCTGTTGAGTCTAGGGGTGAGGGCTGACCAGACAGACGTTTAGAAGCACCTGGGGTGTTCACAAACACCAAACCACACCCATTAGCTCATGGGATGATACAACAGCCTTAGGAGCTGATATGCAGCCATGGTCACACAACCAGGTGACCAAATAGCCAGGCATCCTGCCCAGTCCCCAGTTAGCCAGGCCCATGCTGTCTGCACAACTGTGCCTGATCGGAAGGTCAAGGGTACCAGAGAGGGGGCCCAGCAGAAATTCTATACCAGGTGTGTTTGGAAGTCAGGCTGCTTGAGCCATGAGCTCACCGTGTCTTCCTCTGTCCTCAGGACAGGGCATTGGCACAGCAGAGATTAAGGATATAGGCAGAGTGACAGAGGTAAAGGCCAGGAGGTACTGAGGGAGAGTGGACAGGCCTATGGAGCCTTTCTTAAGCCAGCTTCTTAGCCCATTTTGAAGCTGTCTTCACGACTGTAAACTGGGAACCTGTGCGAGGTTATATAAAGGTCTACAAGGAAGGGGCTTTGGGACAGAGCTGAGCCAGATGGGTCAGAGGGACAGGCAGCCTCTGAACAGGAGTAGCTCTGAGGTCTCCTAGGTCAATCCTCGGCCTCTGGAGTTCACAGGAGCTTAGAGGAGTTGGAAGTCAATCTCCAAATAGTCTCAGGCTAATAGGCTTATGCCTGTCCTGCTCCCACCCCCACCCCCACCCCCAGCCTCTTCTGCTTTCTCTGGCCAGGCCTTCCCACAAAGGGTTAACAGTCCTCTCTACCTGCAGTTGCATTTTAAAGACACGAAATTAAAGCAGGTAATTTATTCTCCCCACACACGAAAGAGCAATTAGTTCTAAACAGGGCTTAATCAGTCACCGCGAGATTGATTTCTGGAGCCCTGGGTTTTCGGGCTCCTGGCTCCATGCCAGGCTGGGGAGGGAGGGGGGCGGACAAATGAGCTGCGGCAGTGGCATGAGCCCTTACATAATCTGCTGGGGGCCCCGTCATCGTCTAGCCAGCCCCTCCAGAGGCTTGGCTGGGAGTTTGGGAGATGGGGTCCTGCCCCCCTGCTGAGGGGCGGCACAGGTTCAGAGTAGAGCTCAAAGTGGGCCCTATCCCTTAAGCCCAGCCCTACCCTCTGGCAGAATCTACGTGGGAGGTGGGCCAGGGCAGGGCAGGGCAGGTCAAGGCGAGGATATGTTTGGGGGTAAAGGATAAGTGTTTTGGGTTTGTCCAATGTGGTACTTAAACCTGCGCTCTCTCTCTTCTTTTACCTCCCTTTACCCCTATTGATCTTTCTATGTCCTCCCATTCTTCCTCTGACCCCCCCATTCCCCTTCCCCCCCCCCCCCCTTCTCCCCCCGCCCCCCCCCCCCCCCCCCCCCCATCTTCTCATCACCTCCTCCTCCACCCCCTTGGCTTCCTCGCTTTCCTCTTCCCATGCCCCTGTCTCTGGCCACAGAACTCCATCCGGCACAACCTGTCGCTGCACACCCGGTTCATCCGCGTGCAGAACGAGGGCACTGGCAAGAGTTCGTGGTGGATGCTGAACCCCGAGGGCGGAAAGACGGGCAAGACCCCGCGGCGCCGGGCTGTGTCCATGGACAACGGGGCCAAATTCCTGCGCATCAAGGGCAAGGCCAGCAAGAAGAAGCAGCTGCACCTGCCAGAGCGGAGCCCTGACGACAGCCCTCCCGGCGCACCGGCTCCAGGGCCCCTGTCCGCCTCCGCCAAGTGGGCCGCCAGCCCGGCCTCACATGCCAGCGACGACTACGAGGCGTGGGCCGACTTCCGCGGCAGCGGGCGACCCCTGCTCGGGGAGGCGGCCGAGCTGGAGGACGACGAGGCCCTGGAGGCCCTGGCACCGTCCTCGCCACTCATGTACCCAAGCCCTGCGAGTGCTCTGTCGCCCGCCCTGGGCGCGCGCTGCCCGGGCGAGCTACCGCGACTGGCCGAGCTGGGAGGCCCGCTGGGCCTGCACGGAGGCGGCGTGGCCGGGCTGCCGGACGCTCTGCTGGACGGCGCGCAGGACGCGTACGGGCCGCGGGCACGCGCCGGGACCCCGTCCTACTTCGGCGGCTGCAAAGCCGCCGCCTACGGCGGGGGCGGGGGCTTCGGGCCGCCGGCGCTGGGCTCGCTGCGCCGCCTGCCCATGCAGACCATCCAGGAGAACAAGCAGGCCAGCTTCGCGCCGGCCGCCGCGCCTTTCCGCCCCGGGGCGCTGCCCGCGCTGCTGCCGCCGCCGCCGCCCGCGCCGAGGCCCGGCCCG
>NW_026591598.1:1162553-1178744 GCF_907164565.1 Psammomys obesus | reverse complement strand
CGGCTTATCCCGGCAAGGGAGCGGCCCCGTATGCGCCCCCGGCGCCCTCGCGCAGTGCCTTAGCCCACCCCATCAGCCTTATGACGCTGCCCGGCGAGGCGGGCGCCGCCGGCCTGGCCCCGCCGGCTCACGCCGCGGCCTTCGGGGGTCCGCCCGGCGGCCTCCTGCTGGACGCGCTGCCCGGGCCCTACGCGGCTGCAGCAGCCGGGCCGCTGGGCGCCGGGCCCGATCGCTTCCCAGCCGACCTGGACCTCGACATGTTCAGCGGGAGCCTGGAGTGTGACGTCGAGTCCATCATCCTCAACGACTTCATGGACAGCGACGAAATGGACTTCAACTTCGACTCAGCCCTGCCTCCACCGCCCCCGGGCCTGGCTGGGGCACCGCCCCCTAACCAGAGCTGGGTGCCAGGCTGAGGGCCACCCTGCGCAACCTGGGTGCCCCGGTCCCGTCCCCGAGGGACCCCTGTCTTCCCATCCCGATCCCCGGGTCCCCTACTCCCCCGACCCAGCTCCGCGGGAGGATCCAGGAGGCGAGCCCAGCCCAGCTGGAGACGTCCCTCAGAGCTGAGCGCAGAGGGAGGTGGGAGGGAGCGGCTGGGACGCCTCGCCAGTCCTGTCTGAACTCCTAAGACCTCCTGGTGGGGCTGGAAGCCTGGGAGAGATGGCGGAGGTCCGGCTGGGTGGGAGTGGGGAAGAGCGAGCGAGGCAAGGCCGCTGGCCCACTGTGGAAGCTGACCCGGAAGCCACCTAGGAGGTGGGGCAGGGGCGTTTCTGAATCTTCAGTTCCTATTGCTGGGCCCTTTGTGACGCTCAGGCCACCCAACTGCAGTCTGATTCTCAAATGACACCTTTTCCCCTCACTGGCCATCGCCCCACCACACGAAGTCAGCAACCCTCTGGTTCACACCTATCTTGGTCATCCATTCCACCCAGTCCTCCGGTTCTCAGCTACCCTCTGGTTCCGTCTCTCCCATTTGAAGCAGTCCTGGCATCTCCTCTCCCGTCGGTCAGCCCCACACTCCCGCTGTAATGGTCACGGCCTCTCCAGCGGGCCTCAGATCCAGATCCATCCCCCAACTCGCCACCCCTTTCTCCGTGCCAGTCCTGGCCCCTCTCTCCCGTATTTATAAGTGTCCGGTCGGGGCGGGCGGTGGACGCGGCGTCCCCGGCGCGTATCGTAGGCAGTGTACTGTGGCCGTGCCGTCAGCGTGTGCGTGTGCGTGTGTGCCGTGTCGAGGCCGTGTAGACTGCATTGTACAGCCTATTTTCATGAATAAAATTGTTTTAAATATTTCCCGCGCCTTGGGTTAGGGAGGAGGGGGTGATGGTGATGAAAGGGGGGTGATGCCAGGGTCCCTGTTGCTGCGACTTTTTGTCTGGGTGCATGGCCAGAGATTACTGAGCTGCACATTGGTTAAGCACCTACTGAGTTCCTGATGCTGCGAATAGTCTTTGTGGAGTTCTGCACCTGTTCTTTTTTTTTAAACACGTGCGAGCAGAAAGTTTCCTGCCTGGGGACATTTCTGAATCAGGCCTTAAGGGCTGGGAGAGGGGCACACGTGTTTACCGCGAATCCGTTATTACCAGGCCTTGTGTTGGTACAAGTTTTATTCCCATTATACAGATGAGAACGCGAGGTCAGAGAGGGGGAAATAATTTTGAAAGGCTAAAAGGAAGCCTTGGAGGCACAGACTCCTGTAGGAATTCACCAGCCCCCTTCCGTTACCAGCTGTGTTACCTTGGGCGCTTTGGAGGTAAAGTCCGTGGATAGTGGAGAGGCCATGGCAGCAGGAATAGGAGGCAGCTGCTCATATTGCTTCTACGGTCAGAAGGCAGGGGGTCGGAGGAGGAGAGAGGACACAGAGAGGAAGGGGCCCAAATCAGATATTCCTTTTTTTTACAGGAGCACACACATACATGTGTACACACTTACCATGGAGGTACACATGTGGAAGCCAGAGAAGAAGTTTCTGGAGATGCCTCTCCTTTCGCCCTGTGGATCCCGGGAATCAAACTTCAGTCTTTAGGGTGGGTGGCCAGCTCCTCTGCCCACTGGGCCGTCTTAAGGGCTTCCTCCTTTTTATTCAGGCTGGGACCCTAGCTCACCAGGACAGTTGTTTTCCACATTGGGAGTGGATCTTTCCTCCTCAGTCAGCCCCTTTGGAAACCACCTCACAGACAAGCCTCTGGGTGTGTCTCCTCGGTGCTCTTAATTCTAATCAAGTCAATAATGATTAACTGTCACCGGTGTGGCTCACCCTCTTGTAGCCTTGTTTTCTTGGTCTGTATTATAGCATCTAACTTCCATCTCAGGCAAGTGGAAAACGTGAAATAGCCAGCTCCTGCCCTGGTGCGTTTGTCTGAAAGGAGGCTAGTGAGCACCTGGTCAAAGCCAGCTCTTGTACCATGAGTAGCACATTGTCTCTGCCCTGGGGACATTTGGAGGCTCCTGGGTGACTGGATGAGTAAAGTGACCACAGATCAGGGCTGTAACGAATGCAGGAGCCAGGGGGATGCTGTAGGGGTGGATTTACCAGTGGGCCTTGACGGATGGTTGGCACTGGGGGAGGGGGAGATTTCGACAGGAAATGGCATAGCCAGCATCAAGAAACCCATGGATTCCAGAACCAAAAGCGGTTGAGTGGGGCTGAAAGCCCAGAAATGGGAAGGCTGCTGGCGGCAAAGACACCAACAGGCAGTAGAGGAAAAGAGACAGGGCACGACCACAGGCACTGGCGTTGAGTGGCCACCAGGGCATGGGGAGGGCAGGAGAGCTGAAAGGAGTCAGCATATTTTTGCCTGTGACTTGGTTGTGGAGTGACGTGGAGTAAGGGGATGAGTCGGTGATGTTGGGTACCTGGACCATTGTTCCCCGAGATGGGGAACACAGAGGCAGGAGGAGGCCCTGGGGAAATGACTGCATTTGAGTTGGAGCCAGCAAGGATCTAGAGGAGGGAGCACCTCCATCGTATGAATGGCATGCTAAGGCTCTGGGCGTCATGGCAGCTGTCTCCCTGGACAGGGGGAGGTCAGAGCCTTGGAAGACATCTGTCTGAACTGGAGAGGGGGTTCAGAGAATCGGAACCAAAGACATCACTATGGGCTGTTGGGAAGGCTTGGGGGGCATTGTAGAGTGGGGAAAATAAAGAAATCTCTGCTGTCTCGCTCTGCTCTGATGTACCAGGGTTAGAACTCCATTGGCACCAGAAGACCACCAGCTAAGAGGCAGAGTGGGGAGAAGAAAGTGAGGCACAGAGGTCCTTGCAGTTTGTGAAAGACTGAAGGTCCTAGAAAGGATGCCCAATTCTCCTGTCACTAGAAGCCCCCACCCCACTTTTTTTTTCTGAAAGGCTAGGCAATAGTACATGCCTTATAGGTCTGTTTGAGGGGCAGATAGATTGACATCATTGAGGTCACACTACCAGCAAAGGGTAGAGGGGTAGAGCCTGGCTTCCCCGCCCTGATTTCATGCCTATAATGTCCAGGTTCCCCTACCATTCCATTGCCTCAAGGACGAGGCTGAGGGCAGGGGAGTGAAGGAGCTCCAAGCCAGCAGGATCTACACCTCAATGTTGTACTGTGGTGTCTTGGCCCACTGGGGTTCACATGGAGACTGGAAAGCCTCTGCTGGGGTAATACCCCAGCTCCACCCGAAACTGAGACTTAGGCACAGCCCAACTGTGTCTGGATTCCAGATGGGCTGCAAAGCTGCCCTCATCCTAGCCTGCTGGAGGGTGGGCTGCTGGTGTGCATGTGCCGGTCTGTGTGTGTCCTTGTACCTCCATATGCAACTGTCTGTGTGGCCGTGTGTGTGTGTGCAAGCAAATCGCAAGTTTCAGGTCTCTATCGAGTGCGTATTGCTGAGCGTGTATATGTGTATGCAAGCGTGTGAGTTACAGCGTGTGCATCTGGGAATGTGCCCCCGTGTGTGGGGGCCATCCTTGTGTGAACCGCTCTCCCAGTCTCCACATGTGTATCGCATGCTTCGCTCTCTGGGTGTGCCTGCTCGACTTGGCACATCCCTTTCTCTCGGGAGCACCAGCCTGGCGTTCCCCTGCCAGAAACATCTTCTGGATTGTTCTTCCGTCTGTGGAAGCAGAGGGGGCCATTCCAGCCCCTGGGATCCAACCCAAGTCATGAGCTGGGAGCCAGGAGACCACCTCAGAGTGATGACTGAGCTCTGCCCAGCCCAGGCTGGTGATGGTTCAGAGACAGCTTCTGTCCTCCTGGGCCCCATGAGGAGAGGGGCAACACCCCTACAGCTGGGGGTCTGTCACCGGCCCTCCCCGCCAGCCTTGGAGCCCAGCAGACGCGCCCTCCTCTGTGCCCACTCCCTGGGAGGCGTCTGACACATGATTTATTCATAAAAAGCCATTATTTGTGCCAAAGAAGAACTGAGCTGCTCGCTTTTTAAGTGCTGATAATGCTCTCAGCCCTCCCTCCCTCCTTCCCCTCCTTCCCCTCTCTCACCTCCTTCAGACTTCCTATCCTCTCTCCTCCTCCCCTTTCTTCCTGATCTCCCTTTCTTCTCAGCCCCTTCATTGTTCTCATCCCTGCTCTCTACCCCAATCTCCTTCCCTCTGGCCCCACTCGGCTCCAGGCTACCGCTTCCTTTCTGCCATTCAGGGACACCATCCTGCCACCAGCTCTTGTCTCTTCAGGACCATGGGAAGGTTGGGAGGAGCGAAGATGGGTTGAGACAGGTGAAGGGTCACAGGACATTGTCCTAACTGACTCCCTGTGAGCCAAGGAGTGTGACTTTAGCCTCAGTATTAGCATAGGCTTTTCAGAATTCCAAATAAATATTCACTGTAAGTGAAAACACTGCACTTGGAATGCAAATGAAGATTGAAAGCAAACCCCCAGGACTCCTTTCCTGGCCAAGAATGGCCCCAAGCTGCCTGTATAGACATTCTGGACATGGTCATTCAGGTGGTGCCAAGAGAGGCTGGCATGAAGAGTGGCACCTGGGTCCTACCACAGAGACAGGAGGCAGCAGAACATGCTCCCAGATGGCAGCCCGGACATGCCACACACAAGGTTCTTAGAAGCTAACATCCTAGATCCACATGTGTGGTGCCCTCATGCCTGCACGTGCCTGCACACACACACACACACACACACACACACACACACACACACACCGGGCATGCACTCAGCCACCCACTTTCTCTGCAGATGGAGCACCCTTCCTTTTCCCCCTCTGGAGCATTCTTCTCTGAGCACCTGCAGCAGCAGCGGCTGCAGCGCCTTCCCCCGCCCAGACACCTGTTCATTCATTCGTGCATTCATTCATTCACTTTACAAACCTTGCTCTTGCAACCCCTGTGACTGTGCCAGCCTTTGTGCTGGATGCTGGGTGACACAGACAAGCAGGATTGGTACTAGGAACAGGAGCTGGAATAGAGGGACTCCTGCAGGCCCTCCCCTGCAGCCTTGGGCTGGGGGGCTGGGGGCCCAGCAGGCGAGGGGTTAAGTCATTTGGCATCCAGAGCTGGAGCCATTAGGCCTCCTAATTATGAAATTATCGAGGTCCTCAGGTGACTGCTAATTTCACACACACTGTTCCTCTCACGGCTAATGAACGCCCGCAGAACCCACGCCTTGTCTTTCCTGCTGAACAGTGACCTGCAGTTAATGAGCTCAGGAAGGCAGACAGGCCACCGGCTGGGTGGGTGGGGCGACAGGCCAGAGGAGGGGGCCACTAGCCCCTTGGGTCCCTCCACTCCCCTTGCTGGCTGCCAGCCCCAGTGAAGACTTCAGGGCCCAAGTTCTGCACAAGGGTCCCTCAGGGCAGGCTGGGCCTGGCTGTGGGAGCAGGGGAGGAATTCCAGTCTAGGGAGGGCTTGTGTCGTATGAAGCCAGAATGAGTCTGGAGCAGCGTGATGCCAGGGGACAGGAGTGGAGGATACATGGTAGAGAATCATTTTTGTTTCTTTTAGAGCCATGTCAGAGACATTTAGGGAAAAGCGTGTGTGTGTGTGTGTGTGTGTGTGTGTGTGTCTGTGTGTCTGTGTGTCTGTGTGTATCAATAGGTTTAAAGAATAGGATTTGGTGGGAGTGTCACACAGTCACACCTAATGCTGGAGCAGGTGAAGACTTTGGAGTTGGTGGTATTAATGATAGGAATGCCAACTGACAGGGCTGGAGTGCTACTATGGATGGGTCTAATTTTAAAGTCTTAATTTTGTAATTTAAAATGTGTTTTTCTTTACAGAAAAAAAAGCTACTCTGCAAAATATAAACAAACGACAGCAAAACAAACAAACAAACAAACAGGGATATGTGTTGGTTCTGATCTCAGGCAGTGTGGCCCAGATCTGGGGGTCGTTTTCTCATCTGGTGACACAGTGGATTACCTGGGGGATTATAGAGACCCCATGACCACCTACCAAGGGTAGAATCCCACCTTTGCCACGACCAACCTGCCAGGCCCAGCCACCTGAGGGGCAGTGGGACAAACAAGGGGAACAAGAAGATGGGAGTCATATTAGAGGGTACAAGGGACCTTTGCCCTGAGCTTTTCTTCCTGTCCTGTGGCCTTGAACAGCTATTTGTGGGCAGGTTTCTTCGTGAGTACGTGGTGATGGGGTGAGAGCAGAGCTGTTTGCAGGGTGCTTGTAGAGGAGGACAGCGCTGGGCTCTTGGACAGGCTGCCCTCACAGCCCCAGGCCAAGACTCAGCGAAGTGCCCTTGTTCTAGGCTTCCAGGTCTACGTGTGGCCCGTGTGACCGTCCGAGGCTCAGCCAGTTGTAGGATGTGGCCTTTGATGACAAACCCTCCTCTCTCTAGTTTCCACCTATGAATGTACCTCAGTTTCCCATGTGTAATCGGTGAGTAACAGGAGCATAAAGTCAGTCTGAAAGTGACTAACATCTCAGAGGTCCCAGTTAAGGCTCCAGACCTGGCTGGTCCTCACCATCACTCTTCTCATTTTCTCCCCAAGTGTCCAGGCAGCTCCCTTGCCCGAATGGCAGGTCCCTAGGAAGGTGTCTGCCCAAGTGAGGGGGAACAGACCAAAGAGGGAGAGCCTGCCCCAGCTACCCTATCCACAGACACATCCAGTGTCCCGTTTCTCCACCAGTCACCAGCTCTTCCCATGTGGTCTGCACGACAGGATGGGAGACATACTTCCATCACCTCCATTTTCCAAACAAGAAACCCAAGGATTAGAGGCTTTGCAACGGGCCAAAGTCATTGAGCTAGCAAGTGGCAGAGCAAAGCCTTAGTCCAAAGCCTCGGCTCAGGCCTGGTATCCTACCTGCCTCTGCACGCCATCCACAGATACTACACACACGCTCACATGGGCACGAAGAGCCACGGGGACACACAGACTTGCCCTTCAGCCTGCCCACATGCTCTCCGTGCCCATCTACACCCTCCCGTGGGCCTGAGAAGGATGAGCCTGCAAACCCACAGGTGCAGATGGACCTCATTAGTAGACCTGCAAGTCTCCTCACAGACATGCCCACGGTCATGTACATGCATGGACACACACACACACATACACGGCTGCATATGCACACAGGTCCTTCTGCCCAGGAAAGTGTACACATCATGCAAGTTCAAGTCCCCACGCATACTCCGACTAACACACAGAGGTACACAAGAGCTACCCTCTAAGGAGCGTCTGTGCGCATGTGCGCAGGGGTGTGGCTGGATAGAGGCAGCCTGTTGACGGGAGACAACTGAGTGTCTCCAGGTTGCCCGCAGACACACACCCACACTTGTAGGCAAGCACCTGAGCACCCAGGCTAGACACCCTGCTTCAGCAAGGTGAGCCGTTTCCTCGCACCAGGGCCGTGATAGATGGACCAACGTCCTAAGTGACTATCAAAGTGTCGTGGCGTATGAGTCACAAACACCAATTAGTGGGGCCTTTGAAAGCATCGGCTCGTTAGAGAGGAAGCCGAAGAGGCTGAAATTGGCATAAAACACGTAGCTATTTAACTCTCGAGGGGCGGGGGAGGGGGGTCGTGCACAGTGGAAAGGCCTCTGGGCAGAATTCCTCCCTCCGTTCTGCACTTGTTTCTGGAGAAGGACCCTCACAAGGGGCCTTGGCAGGCGGCTTTGATGCTCCTTGAAAGTGGGGGTGGGGATAGCCTCCTGCCAGCGAGAGGCTGGCACTGAGAGAGCGGGGGCCGCGCCAACTGGCGATCAATTTCATGCACATCGTAAACCTAAGTGCTTTCTGGAGAGTCTGGCAGATTGCACATAAAGTCCCCCTTCTGTCCCTAGCACACGGGTGGGCGTGTGAGGCAAGGGCTCACCCTGGCTGCAGGAGACCCAGGTAACCTTATCCTGCTGTAGGAGGTATCCTTGGGGACACTGGGAATTCTTGAATCAAGACTGGTGTTGCTGGGAACAGCTGGACCTGTGAGCAGTGCATGAACCCGGCCTCGGCCAGACTCTGCTGTTCACTGGTGGAATGACCTTGGGCAGTCAGTTTCTCCAACCTTTAGTCTCCTCATTTGTGAAGTAGGATGACATGAGATTAATTGAGCTCTGTCTTTGCAGAGAGGTTCGCAGAGCTGAAGATCCTCAGCATATCATAACACAGCCTTGCAGTCTCCTCACCGGAAACACCCACTGCAGGCTCTTGGCTGTGGTGGGTGAGTAGCTTATGGCATAGAACCCTGTTTCTTCACCCATTCTCTGTCCTTTTTCTCCTAAGACCTGTTTACACACTGCTATCCCTGAGCATGTTCTCTGAAGCCCCCACCCCCCAATCTGTCTCTCCCACCCATGTCACAAGAAAGGACAGGCTTTGGCTATCTTCTAGTTACTGTCCTACTTGGGTGCCAGAACAGTCTAAGCCCTGCCTCAAGGCAAGGGTTGTAACAGAAGAGGGAGACATCTCCCAGACACCCTTAGAAAATCTGTCTTCTCAGCTTCTGCCTTCACCTTAGCTCTGAAAGCTCAAATCCAGCCAGGTGATGGCCTGGGGAGGAACCCCACCCTACTTCTCTGACCCAGGAACACAGGTAGAGAAGAGTAAGGAACAGTGCTCGTTTTAAGTCCTGCCTTTGCTGTTCATAACAATTTCTTTACCTCAGCTTTGCCTCCACACCCTCATCTGTAGTATGGGAGTGATTGTGTCCACCTCATAAGGCTGCCGCTGAGAAAAACAAAAGGGTATCTAGGGAATGTAGATACTGGCCACACACATGAATGTCTCCGATGTCCCAGATATGATATCAACACAAGGATATTACAATCATTGTCACCATTTCTCCTGTGCCCTTTCTAGATCCCAATTCTTCCTCTTCTAGGGACCAAATCAAAGCCTAAACATTTAGAATTGGGCGGGATAAGCTGGACGGAGGTAGCACACTCCTTTAACTCCAGCACTCAGGAGGCAGATGCAGGTGGGTCTCTGTGAGCTTGAGGCCAGCCTGGTCTACAAAATGAGTCCAGGACAGCCAAAGATACACAGAGAAACCCTGTCTTGAACAACAAAAACAAAAACAAGAAAGAAAAGAAGGAAGGAAGGAAGGAAGGAAGGAAGGAAGGAAGGAAGGAAGGAAAGGAGGAAGGGAGGGAGGGAAGGGAGGGAAGGAAAGGAGGGAAGGAAGAAAGGAAGGAAGGAAGGAAGGAAGGAAGGAAGGAAGGAAGGAAGGAAGGAAGGAAGGAAGGAAGGATGCAGGATAGGAATGCACAAACAACTCCAGGATAGTGGCTCTCACTACAGAGTTTGCCAGTGCCTGGACTCCTGGCAGCTGAACATAGTTGCCTTTTTCTCTCTGACATGGGGAGCCTGGTTTTGTCAGAAGATCTCACAATGAGTCCAGCCTTCAGCAGGCACTCACAGAATGCAAGACTTTCACAGCCCCCCATCCAGGAGCTGAGGACTATCTTCTAGCCGCAAAAGGCAGAGACAGGCAGATCTCTACCTACAGGGAAAGTAGTACTCAGATAAGACTTTTGTTAGTCAGGATAGGAAAGACTGCTGCAATAACAAGCAATCCTCCCCCACCTTAGCATTTGAATACAAGTTTGCTGTTTGTTCAGGCCAAGCCTGCAGCAAAACAGGCCTCTCTTTTCAGGGCTCTCTTTTCCTTTGGGAGGTAGCTTGGTGTTCTCTGCCGCCATGGTCTTAAAGACATCACAGCAAGAAGGCCAGATACCTCCTGTGCTGTGGGTTGGCCAGGAAGGAAGGAATCTTTTACCTCTGTCCACAGTTTACTGGTTAGGAGCAGTCACATGGCCCACTTGCCAACTAGTAGCCTGGGAAATCACACGGGATCTGAACGTGGAGGGGAGTGGAGGTGACTGAGTGCCTAGCTTGCGCAGGAGTCAGTCATGCCAGTGGAGTGGAAATCAGGGGTTTCCTGGGGAAAGGGCTGGAGAAAGGGGGAAGGGTGGATTTGTGGATTTGGACAGGAAAGGAAGAGGAGTTCCTCTCCCTTATGGGGAGGTCCACGAGGGTATGACAGGGTGATAAACACCTGAAGGCAGACAGCTCACGTTACGATGCCTCAAGGCACCATGGGAACTCCGAGGCTTGAGCAGACAGAAAGAGACAGTCTCAGAGCCAGCCCCTCAACACTCCTATGTGGAAGGAGGCTCTGCCAGGGAGACTGAGGGGTAATAGAGCAGCCATCCAGTTGGGGGAGCCTGGAGGTCGGAGGGAAGGTCTGGTGAGGGTTCTGAAGACCTTGGCAATGCCATGAAATACAGGTGGGTGGCCAGGTCCCCAGCTCATGAGACAGCCTGGGGCTGAAACTGAGGATCACAGGCCACGGGCATATAAAAGATTCCTGAAGCCTTGGTTTGGAAGTATATCACAGGGGTCCTGTGAAGGATGAGCTGAGAGAAGAGCCCGGGCTGGAGAGGCAAGGACAGAGGAGGCATTGGAAATGTCCCTGCAGAGGACGGAACTAACAGGCATCCTGAGAGCAACAAGGGCTGACAGGAAAGGCAAGGTCAGCAGTGCCCCGTGATGTCTTGGCATCCGGTTGAGGCATGGCCAGGGAGAGAGCGATGAAGGTTGCCAGTGACCTTGGCAAAGATGGTTCCACTGGAGTGGGCCAAGAAGCACTGGGGAGGCAGCAAAGTATAAATATCTAGTGGAGACAGCTCTCTAGAAGCTTCTCTATGGAGGAAGAAATAGAATCGAAGTTGGGCTATTAAGAAGTAGTTTTAAGAGCCGGGTGTGGTGGCACACACCTGTAATCCCAGCACTCAGGGAGGCAGAGGCAGGCCTATCGATGTGAGTATAAGGCTAGCCTGGTCTACAAAATGAGTCCAGGACAGCCAAGTTAACACGGAGCAACCCTGTCTCAAAAAAAAAAAAAAAAAGTTTTAAGATTATTTCACACAGGGCAGTGGTGGTACACATGTCTTTTTTTTTTTTTTAAGATTTATTTAGTTATTATTTATACAGTATTCTGCCTGCATTTGCAGGTAAGAAGAGAGCACCAGATCTCGTTATAGATGGTTGTGAGCCACCATGTGGTTGCTGGGAACTGAACTCAGGAACTTTGGAAGAGCAGCCAGCCAATGCTCTTAACCTCTGAGCCATCTCTCCAGCCAGTACATGTCTTTAACACCAGCACTCAAAAGGCAGAGACAGGCAGATCTCTGAGTTTGAGGCCAGCCTGGGCTACAGAAGATGCTCCAGGACAGCCAGGGCTACCCAGAGAAACCCTGTCTTGGAAAACAAAAACAAACAAATTATTTTATGTGCCGGGGACATGGCTCAGTGAATGAGAGTGCTTTCTGATCAAGCAAGAGGACCCGGGTTCAAATCCCCAACACCTATGTAAAGAGCCAGGCATGATGGCACATACTTGTAACCTCAGTGCTCAGGGGAGGAGGATTGCTGGGGCTTGTTGGCTGCCAGCTGGAAAAAAAAAAAGACAAAAACAGTGAGCTCTTGCTTCAGAGAGAGACTCTGTCTCAAAAGAATAGAGCAGAGAGTGATACAGATGGGTCCCCAGTGTCCTCTTGCTTCCACACACATGTGTATGGACACACATGTTCCCTCATGCGTACTCATACACCACAACACAAACAAACTAAAAATAAAGTATTTATTATTGTTGTTTATTTAAAAGGGGGGGTGGGGGCCAAATGCGTTGCCAGCCCACGGGTAGGAGCCAGGCAGGAGGGACATAATCAGACAGGCTGATGAGGGAGGTGGGGCCGGCTAGGGGGCATCCAGGAAGGTATGCCCTTAGGGCAGAGTCATCCCCAGAGGTTGAGATGGCAAATTACAGTCAAGCAGCTTGAGCTACGGGAGTCTTGGGCAGAGCAGGGGGCAAGGAGGGAGGCTTGAGGGTGAAGGAAGGCAGAGAGAGTGGGGAGGAACAGTACAAAATGATCAGAGCTCAGAAGAAACTTGGGAGAGGCAGAGAGGTGAGAAGGAGGGTTAAAAGGTTGGACCGAAGTTCAGCAGACAGGAGCCTTTGGGAGCAGGGCCTGGGAGTGGCTGGGAAAAGAATGTGTGGTTTCCACCCGATGTACAACTCAGATCCTCCAAACCTTAGTTCTTGCACTCTGTGCCTTGGGTGGGGACAGGAGGAGGGGCCTCTACCGCAGGGGCACCATCCACTCTTCAAAGTAGGATTCCAGGCGGGACAGGCCTGCCAACACTGGGCAGCTCAGGCCTCTCATTCCACACAGCAGGACCCGGACCACTGAGCACAGCCAGGCCCTATGGTGGCCAGGATTCTAACTGGGCCTCTGATCCCCACCTTTCACAGCCCGGCACCAGTCTCTGGTTGCCCCGGTGGAGCCCGGGCCACCCTGACATTCACCTAATTGTCTTCTAGCTTTGATGAGCGACTCTGTAGAGGCGCCTCTGTGGATCAAATTAAATGTGAGCCAGCCAGGCAGCCGGGGTGATGAGAGGGAAATACCACATTTACATAGCCCAGGCCGGGTGCGGGAGACCCAGGCCCGGGGCTGGGGAGACCTGAAATCCAGGGAGACAGGGGAAGAGACACTGAGTTGGTGGGGTCGGGGGGGGGGGGGGGAGAAAAAGAGGGGTGGTGGGGGAGGGGTCCCTGTCAAAGCAGGCTAAGTAGCAGGTAAATAATACATATGGAGGCTCTTCTCATCCCCAGGCAGGTGAAAGCCTCCCTGAGGAAGATACAGTGGCTACGGGGCAGCAAGTATCTCCTCCAACCAGTCCAGACCCACAGCTGGCTTGCACAGCCCTGATGGGTAGGATTTAAACTTCCCCTCATTTCACTTAGGGTCAGGAGCCTGACTGCCGGACCTGGGTATGAGAGAGAGCTGGCCCAGGAAGGGTGTGTGTGTGTGTGTGTGTGTGTGTGTGTGTGTGTGTGTAAGTGTGAATGTGTGTGGGTGATCATAGGAATCACCTGAATGAGACCTGTGTGCAAGTGTGTGTGGGGATGGTCCCTAGGCACTTGGAGAACATTAGCTGGCTAGGTCTACACTCCCCGTCGAGGTGGAGTCAGGCCTGAAGGTGCCGAGGTGGCTGGGCGCTCCTGCCCGCAGACTCTGAGTTAGGATCAGGACATGAGTGTGTTGCGTGGGGGGGGGGGGGGGGGGGAATGGGGCTGGTGTCCATGTCAGAAAGTTCGGGGCAATAACTCTTACACTCGAACTCGTGTCACCAGGCGCAGAGCATGCTCACAGCTGCAAAACAATTCCAGAAGGCTGACGCTGGTGCTTTCCCATCCCACAGAGAGGAAAGCTGAGGTTTGGTGGGGTGAGAGGAAGGAGAAGCGGTTTAACTGGTGTGAAAAGGCAAGACCAGGACCCAACCCCAAGCCTGTCCTATTCAAGCCCTTGGGTCCCTCTGCTAGCTTGTCTGTCTCAGCGGGAGGGATGTCCTGATGAAGGTTGGACCTGGGCATTCAGCATAGAGCCTTTGGGTGCAGCTGGGGTTGGCTAAAGATTGCTCACCCCTCCCGTCAGCTTCCCAAAGCTGCTCCTTAGAAACAGCCCTTTCCCGCCTCTTCAGCCCTAAAAAGGCCAGCCGTTTCACTGCCACCGCAGCAACGCATTAGTGAACACCGGGCGTCTAGGAGCCACACCCAGGCACTGCAGGACCTTAGCCAAGCTGGACAGACCTTTCCTTTCTTTCCTAGTGACACATGGGCATCATTGAACCTGCACCCCTGCCCTCCTCAATAGGTGCCGGCATTGACTTGGACAGGGGAAACTGAGGCTCCTGTGGTAAATGGGGCTCTGCCCCCCTTTCCTCGGCTCCTTTCCCCCTGCCACAGTGACAGACTGGGCATCAGTGGAGGCAGAGGGGGATGGAAGGAGAGTGCATGTGAATGCCGCCGAGTGAGCCTGGAGCCAGGGCTCCTGGACACCTGCCTCCTTCTGATGAGCTCCTTATCCCTGCTGACGCCTCCCAACTCCACCTGGGAAATCTTGGAGTGGGCAAATTGAGGGTCAACAAATTGGGGGACCCAACAGGAAGTAGTGTCAAGGCTGATGCCAGGACCTGAGTCTCCAGGTTGGCAGCTCTTTCTAGAAGCCCAAGGCCCATGAAGCAAAGGGAGGCCCTTTCTTTCTCTGCTTCCCTGGGGTGCTGAGGGCTGGACCAGCCCACCTCACTTTGGCTCCACCAAGCTCTGACCTGGGCCCCCTCCCCCAGCTCCAAGGATGCCAGGCCAGGCCCCAACGCACATGTGAGCTCCACCGAGCAGCCCTTCCCCCTCACCCACAGGTCCAGGGCGCCTTTTACTGGGAAAATAATTAGAAATCTAATTCTTATTTCTCCCACTCCACTAATTGTCTGTGGACAATTTGATTGTAACAGTCGTCACTGAAGCAGAAAAACCACCTTATTTCTGCCAGATAGCCTCCCTGCAATTAACACCAGCAACAGCCTGGCTCTCCTCTCACCTGCAGAGACCCAGGCCCTGGAGGTGCCCACACCTCCAATTCTATATAGTAAGGACATATCTAGGCCTGGCCAGGGGGAGAATAAGCAGAGGTTTATGCTGAGAGATGAGAGAGAGAGAGAGAGAGAGAGAGAGAGAGAGAGAATATGAATATTTGAGCATTTGGGAAGGAGGGAGAGATGGAGATGGAGGCTGGGGAGAGACAGAGGGGCCTCAGCCAAGCCCAGGGCAGAGCACAGAGAGGTGGGAGGACAGGAAAGCAAAAAAAGGGAAGAAAGTGCCTTGTGAGCCCAGACTTAGAAGGGAGGAGCCAGGGTCCCAGCCAAAGAGTCCCTGTGCCAAGGCAGGGGACACATTTCTGAGACAAAACCAGACAGTCTGTTTAGTAGCCAGCTGCTGTGGGCTCCCCAGAGAGTAATGGCCTCCCTTGGGAAGTGGCTGGCTAAGAAAGAAGGCAGGGGGAGGGAGGGGTGATGCCTAAAGGGAGTTGGGGGATGGGGAAGGTGACAGAATTGGGGGCTGGGTAGGAACCTGATTTCAAAGGTCCCCGGGATGAAATGAAGTAACAGGAGCCCCAGGACCTGAACCCAGAATCTAGACTGGAGCTGGAGGACTTCACAATTCAGCTACCGAAGACACAGGGGCCCCTCCACATGTCTTCTGAGCCCCCATTCTAGGTCCTTCCCCTCCCTGCCCTGACTTGTTTCATTCCCCCCCCACCCTCCCACCCCTCACTTCCAGACAGAAGTCTGGCAGTGGCAAGGACTTGAGAGGTTTGGTCCTGTGGGGCAGAGCAATGGTTCCCTTAGTGTGGCTGGTGCCTGGAGGGGTGGCAGCCAGAGGGGAGGCTTCCCACGTCCACACACTGCTCCCAGGTGTACTGCTCAGAGCGTGGGTGGCTTGAAGGGTTTCTACATTCGGCCTGGGTCCTTAAGCAGGCTCCTCTGACTTCACGTCCATCTGGTGAAGGCTTTGCCCCAGCTCTCTTGCCTAGAAGGGAAAGTGGAGGCCATGGGGCACACAGCTAGATGCTGGACGGGAAGAGTGGGAACCTGGGGTAGGGGCGGGGGTGAGAGGAGCTTCCTCCCAGGCCCTCCTGCTCCACTGCCTTCCTCTTCCCACTGCTAGATCTCAGCCTTCCTTTCCCTCCCAGGCTTGTCAAGGGAAGACTGGGCCAGGGGCTCCTGTCAGTCAGGAGCTGGAGAGCTCCCAGGGCTTCATTAACATGCAAATGAGCAAGTTCTGACTGGCTGTGGCAGCAATGGGCAGCCTCCCCTCCCTCTCAACCCAGGAGTGTGTGTGTGTGTGTGTGTGTGTGTGTGTGTGTGTGTGTGTGTGTGTGTGTGTGTGTGTGT
>NW_026591598.1:1155915-1162543 GCF_907164565.1 Psammomys obesus | reverse complement strand
TGTGTGTGTGTGTGTGTGTGTGTGTGTGTGTGTGTGTGTGTGTGTGTTCCTTCTGCAGCAGGACTGGAAGAGGGGGGCACAGCTCACTGCCCTCTCTCTCTCTCTCTCTCACACACACACACACTCAGGCAACTTACCTGCAAGAACATTTTCACACACAAAGTGCACCTACAGCCATTCATTGGAAACCCAAACTATAGGCATGGGGACA
The DNA here is from genome assembly GCF_907164565.1 of Psammomys obesus. Lineage (NCBI taxonomy): Eukaryota > Metazoa > Chordata > Mammalia > Rodentia > Muridae > Psammomys > Psammomys obesus. The sequence continues at coordinate 1,162,332 of NW_026591598.1, read as the reverse complement.
CCCAGAGACTTATACACTGACCTGTGCTCACTGTGCTCCCTCCCTCCTCGGACTTACACAGGCACAGTGAGCCCTGACATGCCCTGCACCCTTCCAAACATACCCCCCCCCTGCCGACCCTCACGCTCAATGTTACTCAAGTACAAACTTACCAGCATGTGGTCTCTAGGCACCCACCTCAGCGACGCATACACATCACAGACAGGGCCAGCGAGGGGAGGGGCTCCAGCGGCACCACCACTGAGATGCCCTCCAGGCTTACCCTCGCCCAGGTTTCCTTCACCAGAACTGACCAAAGCGGCATGTGTTTTCCCATCCCCGATCTCAAGTGCTTGTCCTGCCTCATCCCCTTTTCCCCTGTTCCTCATCTTTCTTTTTGAAGAAAGTGTGTGTGCATATGTATGTGTGTGTGTATGTACCCGCACATGTGTGCTGTAGCATAATGTGTGTGTGGAGGTCAGAGGACAATTTGAAGGAGTCAGTTCTCTCCTTCCATACGGGTTCCAGGGATGGAACTTAGGGCTTTGGGCTCAGCAGCCTGAGCCTTTACCTGCTGGGCCATCCTGCTGCCCCAGCCCTGTTTGTTTTTCACCCACACACCTTGCATTGTCTGACAGATTTCACCTCCACCAGAGGCCCTGTCCTGGCTCTCTCTGTGGGGTTGGTCTCTCTTCTGGCTATGCAGTGTGTTCCACAGAATCCCCCCCCCCCACAACACACACAGCTCCCATCCTGGACTTCTCTGGGGAGTGGCCCTGGTCACGAGGCATTGCAATTGATGTGTCTGCCTCCACCAGGATGGGAGCAAGGAGGACAGACGGCGTCAATCAGTCTTGTTTACAGCTCTGTCCCAGCACTCAGTGCGCTCCTGCAGAGGTCCATGCCATTTCCGCAACAGGATGAAGTGGGAGCCAGCAGTGTTAATAACGTGAAAGGCTAATACTCGCATGGCATTTGTTGTGTGATGGGGCCACATACAAAACAACCCTGTGAGGTGGCTGCTCTTAATCAGTCTTGTTGTTGAGGGTGAGGAAACTGAGGCACAAAGGGGTTAGGGGGTCTGAGCAGGATCACTCAGCCAGAATGGAGTCTGAACCTTGGCTGCCTCTGGATGTCTGTGTGAGTGTGCTTCCTAAGGGAACAGTGGGCAAAGCCTTGGAGGGTGGGGGGAACCCTGGGCAAGGAAGAAGAGCGGGAGGAATCCCCCAGTCTTGAGTAAGAGAAGCAGCCTCCAGACCTTCCAGCAAGCTCTCTGCTCACTCACCCTCTTCATGGAGCTCTGGCTCTGGGCCCCTGAGAGCTGGGGGAATTAGGCAGGGTGCTTCATTTTAGAGAGAGCCCAAGTCACGCTTGCTTCCCATGACGGAGCTTACTAGGCACTGAGTTATCTCGATTACTCCTCAGGGCGGCTCAGTGAGGTTGGCACTGTGATCCGCTCCATTTTACAGGTCAGAAAAGTGAGGCTAAGAAGAGCTCCCTTTCACCAAAGTCGGTGTGGGGGGTGTCTTTGGTTTTGTCTTCAAGTATCATCTCTACATCCTATGTTAACCCTACCAATTGGCAACCTAACTGGCGAGTGGCTCACTGAAGGAGCTCAGTGTGTCATTCTAACCGGGGCTCATAAGTGGGTGGATTAATCAAAACATCTGAGACCCTGGCTGGCCCGCAGTATCACTCAGGTCCCACCTCCATGTAGAGGGAGCACTGTCTTTGGAGCACACTTGGTTTATTTGCTTGTTTGTTTATTTATTTGTTTAATTTATTTTTATGGCCCCTTGCCTCTGGAAACCACTGGAGTGTGGGGGCAGGGCTTGGCAGATGGATGTTCCCATTGCCCTGTCCTTTATCTTTCTTGCTATCTCCTGCCTTTGAGGTCTTTTCTCTAGTCTAAGTTTGCGGTGTGGAAATCATAGATTTTTTTTTTAGTGCAAGTCACATACAGTTTTTTAAATACATATATCTACACACGCATATACATATTCTATAATGTTCATACCTATGTGTGTGTGTGTGTGTGTGTGCGCCTGTGGAGACTAGAGGTCACCTTCTGATATCTTCTTCTGTTGATCTCTACTTTCTTTTTTAAAGGTCTCTCGCTGAACTTGGAGCTCACAGATTGGCTAGGCTGGCTGCCAGCAAGCCTCAGAGATCCTCCTGTCTCTGCCTCCCCACTGCTGGAATTACAGATGCATTGCCACCTCACCTGGCCTTTTATGTGGTTGCTGGGGTCAATACTGAGATCCTCATGCTTTCATAGCAAACCCTTTACCAATTAAGCCATCTCTCCAGCCCCATAAAAAAAAAATCTTAACTTAGATAAGTCTTTCTGAACATAGAAGGCCAAGAAGGCCTTTGTTTTTCTTGTGTGATAGACTGACCTTACGACCTGCTCTGCTTATGGCAGAGCAGGCTGTGAATGGTACCACTTAAATTGTATTAGCCCACTCAAGGCTAAGCCAACCCGAGGCTTGGGAAACTTCCTGGGCAAAAAGTAATGGCATTTGATAAGAATGACATATTAGTTAATAACTCAAAATGTCACCAAGTGATGCATCAGCTGTTGAACTAGCGCTTGAACCCAGGGCTCCTGACAACCCTGGGCTTCCAGAATCTTCCTCTTGCCTTCCTGAACCACTCAGATAGATTTGGCCACTTGCTTTCAGAGGAGAGATAAATAAATGCTCAGGGCTTACACGAAGTGGTTTGTACACCTCCTACCCTGTTTCCTGGGCCCATAACCTTCCAGAACCTGTGTGGGTCTCCGAAGGCAATTGACTGTGACTCGCCATCCTGGGCTAAAGACCTGCTTCTTCTGCTTATTTTTCTTTGCCGAGAAGGGGTCCCAGGTCCCTGGAGAGGAAGGAAAGGGCCGGGCCTGCCCACAGCAGCGGGTAGCTTTGAGTGTGCCAACACTGACCCCAGATTCTGTTGAGGTGAATTTTGGTTCTCATGTCTTGGCTCTTGCTCTCCCAGCTTGGCAGCTGCCACCTGCATCTGGCATAGACAGGAGTGTGGCATTCGGTGGCACCGCAGGGCCAGGACTTGCAGCAGCAGGCCCAGCAGCCTTACCCAGCCCTGGATGAAAAGGGTTAACAGGCTGGGGAGGTGGGAGCAGCCGTCATTTGGCTAAGGAGCCTTGTTAATTGATTCCCTCATTCCCATTTGTTCCTGCTAAAGAGAGACAGATGAGAGGGAGCCCGCCAGGCCCCGCTTGGCACCCGGCAGCTTGGCTGGGCACAGCTGTGCTCCTGGCTCTGGTGTCTGTGGGGGAGGGGCAGTGGCAGTAGAGGTGAGGAGGTGGGGCAGTCTCCTGGCAGGCCAGTGCCCTCTACCCACCCTCAGCCTGGCAGAGATGTCATGAGAACACTTCTGAGAGGCAGATTCTCTATTCAGCCTTGTGGCTCCTCTTTGATCTCTTGGCCCTGCCTGTCACCACTGGGGCTGGGAGCTCAGTGAGACACTAGAAGCAGCTCCCGAGCCACCCAGCTCCTGACGGTACCCTGCCAGCCCGAAGCGCAGAGATTCAGCCTAGAAAAGGGTCAGCGCTGGTCTGGCCAGCAGCGTCCTGTGCTTCTGTGAGGCGGGCTGGAATCCTCAGCAGAAAGCTAATGTCTCTGCCAGGGCTACAGGCTCCGCTCAATCTCCTGATAACTCCCCCGCCTCTAATTCAAGACTGGTGTTGCTGTCGCTGCTGCTGTTTGTCTGTTTCCTCTGTGGTGTATGTGCACGTGGGTGTGGGTGTGTGGGTGCACACCCAGGAATTCAGGAACCAGTGGTGGATGGCAGGTGCCTCTGTCAGTCTGAAACAAGCTCACTCACTGAACAGGGACTCACAGATTGAGTAGACTGGCTGGCCAGCTAGCCAAGGATCTCCCTGTCTCTACCTGCCAGCGCCGGGGTTACAGTGCACGTCATCAAGCCTGGCTTTACCTCAGGTCCTCGACAAACACTTTACTCACTAGCTGCCTTCTCCGGCCCCTCTAACCCAGCCCCAGGCCTCATCCTTTTTTCAGCCAAGCTCACTGGTGCTTATGAGAGCGGGCTGTTTGAGACGGGTGTCAAACAGGGTGGCATCATTGTCACTTTCTGGCCGTATGTATTGGGTAAGACGTTACTTCTCTGAGTTTTACTGGCTGGGTCACATCTCTCACCCATATCCCACCCCCCAACGGCATGAGCACACTTGGTTTCCTTAAGGCCCCTGCCTCTGGAATTCACTGGAGCCTGTGGGTGGGGCTTGTCATGCAAGATGGTAGTGTTAGCGTGGCTTTAAGTGAGGGGCTGCAACTGTGGCCTGGGCTGAGCATGAGCGTGTGCGTGTGTGTGTTTTCAAAACTGGGTTTCCCTGTGTAGCCCCAGCTGACCTCAAACTCAGAGATCTGCCTGCCTCTGCCTCCCGAGGGCCGGGATTAAAGGGGTGTGCCACTGCCACGCCAGGTTCTGCTCTGAGCTCATCTCCCGTCATCACAGCTTGTAGTTTCCCTGCTCACCTTGTATCTAGGCTGGCCTTGTGACTTTCTCCAGCCTGTGACAGAATGTGGCAGGGCCAGTTCTGAGCCTGAGTCTCAAGAGGTCTTGCATGCTCTCGGTTGTCCTCTTGGCACCCTGCCCAGCTGTGGTGTGAACAAGCCAGGTTCTGTCCTGCTGGATGAAGAGAGACACATGGCCAGATCCCGCCCACTGCTCTGATGATAGCCAGCCAACATCTCCCCCCCCCTCCCGCCAGGAGCAGAGCCACTTAACTGACTAGCGGCTGACTGCTGCTGTGTGAGTGAGCCCAGCCAACAGCAGAACACCCCAGCTGCATTTCCAAGCCGTAGGCTCACCAGCTTGACGAGTAAGCTTGCTTTTAAGCCTTGAAGGCTGGGGTGACTTATTCACCAGCGAAAGCTAACTGATACACTATCCCCAGTCGTTGCTGTGTGAGGTGATGTAAGAGATGACGGGAATACATTACCTGGCAGAGCGCCTGACACAGAGCAGGGGTTCAGAAAGTCAGGGCCTCCATTGCTTGCTCAGGGTGGAGTCCTGGACCTCAGATGAAAGCCTTCTACATTCCAGAGTGTTCTCTCATCAGCACTCAAAAGTTCCATGCACTTTCCCTGCCCTTGCCCAGTCCGTGCCCCACCCCTGTAAAGGCGATAAAAATGAAAGATGTCATTATTAGGCGCATCTTATGAGCTACCCTGGGGCCGGTGTTTCACATGGCCTCTGCCTCTGCATTTTCACTCTTGCTTGGGCCTTATTTCTGTCAGTACATTCACCATTTTGGTACTGTCTCTTATTTAGTCTTTGGAGACAAGGCGTCATTATGCAGACCAGACTGGCTTTGGACTCGTCAACCTTCTGCCTCAGCCTCCCAAGGGTCGGCATGAGAGGCATGTATCGAGGTACCCAGGTGACAACGTTTTCAAGGCACGCAAACTGAGGCTTGGAGATCAGAAACCTAACGTGCCCAGCCTTCTACAGCTAGCGAGCCTGGATGTGTTAACACAGGCCTTTGAGCCCAGTGTGTGGGAGGCAGGCAGATCTCCGTGAGTTCAGGGCCAGCCTGGGTTAGGTAGTGAGACCCTGCCAAGAAAAGAAAAGAAAGGCTGGCCAGCCCCACAGAAAGTGATGGGCTGCCCTCTACCCAGGCTGCTTTCCCCAGGGCAGCCCCAGTCTGACTCTGGGCCCTTGTCTTGGTAACCCTAAGGACATAGACTTTGTAGGCATTGTTAGTAATGCTCGTCCACCAAAACCTGGCCGATACTCTTCTGGTTTCTTGCCACACACAGAAACATTCGGAGCTTAGATTCTCCCCTTCAACATTTTTTCTCATTCCTCCGCCTTCAGGCTTTCCCCTCTACAATTTTTGAGTCACAGCAGAAAGTTTCCTGATTTTTTTTTTTTTTTTTTGTAGATTTTCCTTGTCTTCTAGGCTCCTTCACTCTAAGTCTCTGGTCAGGGATTTAGCTGACACTCGTGTAAATGGCATTGTCCAGTTGGTACCCTTCCCTTCTGTTGGGAATGGAGACAATTTCTGTATCCAGAGTGTGGCCTGCCATATTCCTCTTGGACCCTGTCTGAAGCTGATTGAGCACAAGTTGGTGTTTGATTTGAGCTTAACCAGTTAACATTCTCTAAAGTTCTGAAATGGGAATGTCTGTTACATCAAAGTCAAGAGGGTGCTACTATAATTTTTCCCCAAAATTTCTTTTTGTGTGTGTGTGTGGGGGGGGAGGGTTTCAAATGACTTTGACTGCTTTGGTGGGTAAATATTTTCAGAACAACAAAATGTGAAAATGTGTGTGTGTGTGCATGCACACATATTTGGGGTAATCTTTCCCTACTTCACAAACTATTCATTATCATATCTCCTTCTGTGGTGTTTTTTGTTTTTTTTTTTTTTTTTTTTTTTTTTTTTTTTTTTTTTTT